>NC_139698.1:514591-544591 GCF_964188405.1 Protomyctophum parallelum | reverse complement strand
ACACAGTCAGCCTCAAGCCTCCGAGTAAAGTCACAGATTGCGTACTGTTCCTTTAAGACCACGCCCCCCATAAAGCACCTTTAGCTAAAGCAGCTCTTACATCACTTCCTGTGGCCGCCCACTGACGGATGCAGAGGAAGAAGCCGTCAGCTCAGCGCTAAGATAAACCCAGCGAGCAGCGGCCATGTTGGAAACGTTGAGATGAAGGAAAGGTTAGCTTCAGAGCGCCAAGCAGAGACTTTGATTGACACATGGAAGCAGAGAGTTTGATTGACACTTCGCCATAACCAATGGAAACCAAGGGATTTTTTTTCCTGGAGGCGTGTGCTCTTCTTCCAACCCTTAGCTTGAAGTGTTAGCATACTTAGCGTTAGCATACTTACCATCTTGAAGTGTTAGCATACTTAGCGTTAGCATACTTACGATCTTGAAGCGTTAGCATACTTAGCGTTAGCATACTTACGGTCTTGAAGAGTTAGCATACTTACCGTCTTACTTACTTTAAGCATGAAGCCTTTTTTCAGCAGAAAGCAAAACGCGGAGAGAGAGAGCGCAGACACACCGGAGCAGACCAGAGCGGATCGGAACCGGAGCGGATCACAGCGGAGCGGATCGGACTACCTGGCCGTCGGACTCCAGGGTCCAGCAGAACAAACCAATCGTCTTCCTCCAGACGGCCGTGACTCCGCCTCTCGCCCAGGATTCGCTCCTGGAAGGTGGTCGGTCCGAGGAGGAGGGGGCGGGGCTTGGGCTCAGTGGGCGGAGCCTTCGGCACGGGGCTGAGCTCCGCGGCGAAGAACGGGACGGCGGAGACGGTAGCGCCTGTCAATCAAAACCTTACGTTAATAAATACTGTCAATCAAAACCCAACGTTAATAAATACTGTCAATCAAAACCTTACGTTAATAAATACTGTCAATCAAAACCCAACGTTAATAAATACTGTCAATCAAAACCTTACGTTAATAAATACTGTCAATCAAAACCTAACGTTAATAAATACTGTCAATCAAAACCTTACGTAAATAAATACTGTCAATCAAAACCTCACGTTAATAAATACTGTCAATCAAAACCTCACGTTAATAAATACTGTCAATCAAAACCTAACGTTAATAAATACTGTCAATCAAAACCTCACGTTAATAAATACTGTCAATCAAAACCTCACGTTAATAAATACTGTCAATCAAAACCTAACGTTAATAAATACTGTCAATCAAAACCTTACGTTAATAAATACTGTCAATCAAAACCTCACGTTAATAAATACTGTCAATCAAAACCTAACGTTAATAAATACTGTCAATCAAAACCTTACGTTAATAAATACTGTCAATCAAAACCTCACGTTAATAAATACTGTCAATCAAAACCTAACGTTAATAAATACTGTCAATCAAAACCCAACGTTAATAAATACTGTCAATCAAAACCTCACGTTAATAAATACTGTCAATCAAAACCTAACGTTAATAAATACTGTCAATCAAAACCTAACGTTAATAAATACTGTCAATCAAAACCTCACGTTAATAAATACTGTCAATCAAAACCTCACGTTAATAAATACTGTCAATCAAAACCTTATGTAAATAAATACTGTCAATCAAAACCTAACGTTAATAAATACTGTCAATCAAAACCTCACGTTAATAAATACTGTCAATCAAAACCTCACGTTAATAAATACTGTCAATCAAAACCTAACGTTAATAAATACTGTCAATCAAAACCTCACGTTAATAAATACTGTCAATCAAAACCTAACGTTAATAAATACTGTCAATCAAAACCTAACGTTAATAAATACTGTCAATCAAAACCTAACGTTAATAAATACTGTCAATCAAAACCTAACGTTAATAAATACTGTCAATCAAAACCTCACGTTAATAAATACTGTCAATCAAAACCTAACGTTAATAAATACTGTCAATCAAAACCTTACGTTAATAAATACTGTCAATCAAAACCTAACGTTAATAAATACTGTCAATCAAAACCTAACGTTAATAAATACTGTCAATCAAAACCTAACGTTAATAAATACTGTCAATCAAAACCTAACGTTAATAAATACTGTCAATCAAAACCTCACGTTAATAAATACTGTCAATCAAAACCTAACGTTAATAAATACTGTCAATCAAAACCTAACGTTAATAAATACTGTCAATCAAAACCTCACGTTAATAAATACTGTCAATCAAAACCTAACGTTAATAAATACTGTCAATCAAAACCTCACGTTAATAAATACTGTCAATCAAAACCTCACGTTAATAAATACTGTCAATCAAAACCTCACGTTAATAAATACTGTCAATCAAAACCTCACGTTAATAAATACTGTCAATCAAAACCTCACGTTAATAAATACTGTCAATCAAAACCTAACGTAAATAAATACTGTCAATCAAAACCTAACGTTAATAAATACTGTCAATCAAAACCTAACGTTAATAAATACTGTCAATCAAAACCTAACGTTAATAAATACTGTCAATCAAAACCTCACGTTAATAAATACTGTCAATCAAAACCTCACGTTAATAAATACTGTCAATCAAAACCTAACGTTAATAAATACTGTCAATCAAAACCTTACGTTAATAAATACTGTCAATCAAAACCTAACGTTAATAAATACTGTCAATCAAAACCTAACGTTAATAAATACTGTCAATCAAAACCTCACGTTAATAAATACTGTCAATCAAAACCTCACGTTAATAAATACTGTCAATCAAAACCTAACGTAAATAAATACTGTCAATCAAAACCTCACGTTAATAAATACTGTCAATCAAAACCTCACGTTAATAAATACTGTCAATCAAAACCTAACGTTAATAAATACTGTCAATCAAAACCTAACGTTAATAAATACTGTCAATCAAAACCTAACGTTAATAAATACTGTCAATCAAAACCTCACGTTAATAAATACTGTCAATCAAAACCTAACGTTAATAAATACTGTCAATCAAAACCCAACGTTAATAAATACTGTCAATCAAAACCTCACGTTAATAAATACTGTCAATCAAAACCTAACGTTAATAAATACTGTCAATCAAAACCTAACGTTAATAAATACTGTCAATCAAAACCTCACGTTAATAAATACTGTCAATCAAAACCTAACGTTAATAAATACTGTCAATCAAAACCTAACGTTAATAAATACTGTCAATCAAAACCTAACGTTAATAAATACTGTCAATCAAAACCTAACGTTAATAAATACTGTCAATCAAAACCTCACGTTAATAAATACTGTCAATCAAAACCTAACGTTAATAAATACTGTCAATCAAAACCTAACGTTAATAAATACTGTCAATCAAAACCTCACGTTAATAAATACTGTCAATCAAAACCTCACGTTAATAAATACTGTCAATCAAAACCTCACGTTAATAAATACTGTCAATCAAAACCTCACGTTAATAAATACTGTCAATCAAAACCTCACGTTAATAAATACTGTCAATCAAAACCTCACGTTAATAAATACTGTCAATCAAAACCTCACGTTAATAAATACTGTCAATCAAAACCTTACGTTAATAAATACTGTCAATCAAAACCTCACGTTAATAAATACTGTCAATCAAAACCTCACGTTAATAAAT
Source organism: Protomyctophum parallelum (assembly GCF_964188405.1). Taxonomy (NCBI): domain Eukaryota; kingdom Metazoa; phylum Chordata; class Actinopteri; order Myctophiformes; family Myctophidae; genus Protomyctophum; species Protomyctophum parallelum. The sequence goes on along the minus strand of NC_139698.1, from coordinate 540,950 downwards.
ACTGTCAATCAAAACCTAACGTTAATAAATACTGTCAATCAAAACCTCACGTTAATAAATACTGTCAATGAAAACATTACGTTAATAAATACTGTCAATCAAAACCTCACGTTAATAAATACTGTCAATCAAAACCTAACGTTAATAAATACTGTCAATCAAAACCTAACGTTAATAAATACTGTCAATCAAAACCTCACGTTAATAAATACTGTCAATCAAAACCTAACGTTAATAAATACTGTCAATCAAAACCTAACGTTAATAAATACTGTCAATCAAAACCTCACGTTAATAAATACTGTCAATGAAAACATTACGTTAATAAATACTGTCAATCAAAACCTCACGTTAATAAATACTGTCAATCAAAACCTCACGTTAATAAATACTGTCAATCAAAACCTCACGTTAATAAATACTGTCAATCAAAACCTCACGTTAATAAATACTGTCAATCAAAACCTCACGTTAATAAATACTGTCAATCAAAACCTAACGTTAATAAATACTGTCAATCAAAACCTCACGTTAATAAATACTGTCAATGAAAACATTACGTTAATAAATACTGTCAATCAAAACCTCACGTTAATAAATACTGTCAATCAAAACCTAACGTTAATAAATACTGTCAATCAAAACCTAACGTTAATAAATACTGTCAATCAAAACCTCACGTTAATAAATACTGTCAATCAAAACCTAACGTTAATAAATACTGTCAATCAAAACCTAACGTTAATAAATACTGTCAATCAAAACCTCACGTTAATAAATACTGTCAATGAAAACATTACGTTAATAAATACTGTCAATCAAAACCTCACGTTAATAAATACTGTCAATCAAAACCTAACGTTAATAAATACTGTCAATCAAAACCTAACGTTAATAAATACTGTCAATCAAAACCTCACGTTAATAAATACTGTCAATCAAAACCTAACGTTAATAAATACTGTCAATCAAAACCTAACGTTAATAAATACTGTCAATCAAAACCTCACGTTAATAAATACTGTCAATCAAAACCTAACGTTAATAAATACTGTCAATCAAAACCTCACGTTAATAAATACTGTCAATCAAAACCTCACGTTAATAAATACTGTCAATCAAAACCTCACGTTAATAAATACTGTCAATCAAAACCTAACGTTAATAAATACTGTCAATCAAAACCTCACATTAATACACATTTATTTTATAATATATATAATCGTAACACATTTATTTTTCCCGTACCCGTTTTGATCTTCCTGCGTTCCTCCAGAGTGGCTCCGCCCTCAAACAGCCAGAACCAATTGTCTGACTCCGCTCGCTCGGCCGGCAGCCAATCACCCGCGTCCGCTCGCCCGAGCAGCGGTGGCGGCCATGTTTGTTGCGTCGTCACGGCGACCGCTTGGCGTCTCTCCTCCACATTGGTCACCGTCACCGCCTCCCACTTCCTGGTTTCCTCCGTGAGTTGTACCCTCTGTACCGACTGTCTGGTGGACACTGGAGACAAAACACAGCATTTATGAATGTTACAATATACTGTACAAATATGTCTGTTGTCGGCCATAAAAAAACACTGTTGGGCACTGAGGACTCACCTAGTTGGTTATCAGAGACATCCAGAAGCATAAACCAGTCCTCCTCCACCTGTATGGGTGGAGATGGAGTCACTGGCATGCTGGAGGTCTCCACCCAAAGGCCTGGTGTCTGTTCTATAGTGGAGGTCTTCTCCACCCAAAGGCCTGGTGTCTGTTCTATAGTGGAGGTCTTCTCCACCCACTGGCCTGGTGTCTGTTCTATAGTGGAGGTCTTCTCCACCCACTGGCCTGGTGTCTGTTCTATAGTGGAGGTCTTCTCCACCCAAAGGCCTGGTGTCTGTTCTATAGTGGAGGTCTTCTCCACCCACTGGCCTGGTGTCTGTTCTATAGTGGAGGTCTTCTCCACCCACTGGCCTGGTGTCTGTTCTATAGTGGAGGTCTTCTCCACCCACTGGCCTGGTGTCTGTTCTATAGTGGAGGTCTTCTCCACCCACTGGCCTGGTGTCTGTTCTATAGTGGAGGTCTTCTCCACCCACTGGCCTGGTGTCTGTTCTATAGTGGAGGTCTTCTCCACCCAAAGGCCTGGTGTCTGTTCTATAGTGGAGGTCTTCTCCACACACTGGCCTGGTGTCTGTTCTATAGTGGAGGTCTTCTCCACCCAAAGGCCTGGTGTCTGTTCTGTCAGTGTCACGCTGGTCTCAACGACCTGTCCACGCTCCACCCAAGACACTGTCACACACGCACGCACGCACGCACAACACACACACACACACACACACACACACAACACACAGGTTGTTCAGGTCAAGGACCGTTAGCTGAGATACCAGATCAGATAACATGATTCAGTTTAAACTTCTTCATAGATTTCATAGACTTCTTTTGAGTGGTGCAACCACTCCTACAAGCAGCAATGTCCGTGTACCTATGTACCTGTGTGTGTACCTGTTTGTTTGTATAAGTGAGCACGAGTATGTGTAATAATAGCAGTAGGGGGCGCCAGAAACAGTGAGAGGGGTAGTGCTGTGTCTCTAATGAGAGAGAGAGAGAGAGAGAGAGAGAGAGAGAGAGAGGGGGGGGGGGGGGGGGGGGGAATTGCACCACTCAGTTCACACGTGTGTGATTTTTATGTTAAAATATAGATCTACATATTCAATGATAACGGTTAACACACAGAGTAGGGTGTGTTAGATTTAACACACAGAGTAGGGTGTGTTAGATTTAACACACACAGTAGGGTGTGTTAGATTTAACACACACAGTAGGGTGTGTTAGATTTAACACACAGAGTAGGGTGTGTTAGATTTAACACACACAGTAGGGTGTGTTAGATTTAACACACACAGTAGGGTGTGTTAGATTTAACACACAGAGTGTTCATAACGGTGTTTATGGTTATCAGACTACCTGGTGACGCCAGGAGGGGGAGGGTCTTCTCGCCGATGACATCAAACACAACGAACCAATCGTCTCCTTCCTCTCGTCGGATGTGTTTAACGTCTGGCCGACGAGTCTGTTGTTCCTCCTTCCTGCTGTCCTGAACGACCTCCACCGTCCTCCACGGCGCCCCCTGCTGGCTCGTTACCGCCGTCACCTCTGTGCTCGTCCCCTCTACCCTCCTCACCTCCGTCACAGAGGTCTTCATGGTCGTCACCTCCGTCACAGAGCTCTGCACAGCGTCTGGTTGGCCTGTTGGTACAGATGGGGGTGACACGGCGTGAAAAGAGAAGGTAACGGGCAATTATGGGCACTAGATTTGCCCGTAAACCTCAAGTTTAGCAGCATATACAGTTAATATACGGTAATATACAGGTGTGATGGTACATTTACTGGAGTTTCCTGTAATATACCCATCCGTATTCCATGCTTTTTACGCAGTGTGACAATAGCTTTACTGGGACGAGAACCCATGACACATGATGGAGAACAACATTTCTTGTTTATTTATGAGAGAGAGAGAGAGAGAGAGAGAGAGAGAGAGAGAGGGAGAGAGAGAGAGAGGGAGAGAGAGAGGGAGAGAGAGAGGGAGAGAGAGAGAGAGAGAGAGAGAGAGAGGGAGAGACTACCTCTTGGCATGAGGACGGTTTCTTCATCAAACAGCAGAAACCAGACATCATCTTGCTGTGGTCTTGGTGGAGCTGATGACAGTGTAGGCGTTGAGCCAGAGGTCTCCATCACTGGTATAGGCGGTGTAGGTTGTATAGGCGGTGTAGGTTGTATAGGCGGTGCTCCAGAGCTCTCCATCACTGCTATCTTTGGTTTAATCTCTGCCGTCCTGACGTCCAGTAGAACAAACCAGACGTCCTCTGTCCTCCTCCGAGGCTGAGGAGATGGAGCTGGTGGAGGAGATGGAGCTGGTGGAGGAGATGGAGCCTGTTGATCGTAGCTCCATTCTTCTCTGGCCTGCAGTGTTGTGGTTGTTGTCGTGGTCTGTGATGTGATGTGGATCTGCTGGACTGTGGTCTTCTCACCCTCAGACACCACAGGTCCTGACAGAGAAACCACCACAGCTCTTTAAAAACACTAGAAGTCTTCAATCTTCACATGAGAATCATTATAATTATCTTTATAAAGACATCTTGCAAGATGACAAACGGTGATCGAACGGATCGCTCTGGGGACAGTGTGTCTGTTATCACTACCTACCTGGGGACAGTGTGTCTGTTACCACTGTGTCTGTTGTCCTACCTGGTGAAGGTGAAGACACAACATCCAGTAAGATGAACCAGTCGTCATCCTGGAGTCTGCTCTGTCTCACACTGATGATGTCATCATCCTGAAGTCTGCTCTGCTCTTCCTGGATGGTCTGTCTCGCACTGATGATGTCGTCCAGCTTCTCTATGATCTGGTCAAACAGATCAGCGTCTGCTGAGTGGATCCCTGGAGATTCCTGACCGACTGCTGAGAAAACAACAGAACATATATTGTTGTTAAGTCAGCCAAAAATAACTATTTATTTGGGGGGAAGGATCTCCTCTTTTAGAAAGTCAGCCAAAAAGAACTATTTATTTGGGGGGAAGGATCTCCTCTTTTAGAAAGTCAGCCAAAAAGAACTATTTATTTGGGGGGAAGGATCTCCTCTTTTAGAAAGTCAGCCAAAAAGAACTATTTATTTGGGGGGAAGGATCTCCTCTTTTAGAAAGTCAGCCAAAAAGAACTATTTATTTGGGGGGAAGGATCTCCTCTTTTGCGGACAAGAGTGCATTAAAGACCGCGGAGACATTCAATGATTTTGTCTTCTACAGAGAAAAGTTTCATATGAATTAGAATATTATTAGGTTTTCTTTGTACATAAAAAACAACACATTTGAAACAATATCATAATATTGGGTTGTGCAGGTGAAATTTATAAAACCCTGTGTGTTTTTTTTAAGCTAATCTCACCTCGTTCTAACAACAACGATACAAATAAATCATACATAATCAATTAGAGGTATCAGTTGTACCTGTGGGAACGTCAGATGGATCTGTATTATTATTATTATATTAGAGGTATTAGTTGTACCTGTGGGAACATCAGATGGATCTGTATTATTATTATTATTATTATTATTATATTAGAGGTATTAGTTGTACCTGTGGGAACATCAGATGGATCTGTATTATTATTATTATTATTATTATTATTATATTAGAGGTATTAGTTGTACCTGTGGGAACATCAGAGGTATTAGTTGTACCTGTGGGAACGTCAGATGGATCTGTAGCTGGAAGGTCCAGAAGAACATCACCCTGAGAAGATAGAAGCTGTTCGTAGCTCCATTCTTCTCTGGTCTGCAGTGTTCTTGTTCTTGTTGTTGTCGTCTGTGATGTGATCTGGATCTGCTGGACTGTGGTCTCCTCACCCTCAGGATCTGAGAACAGAGAAAACCCATGAAGAAAATAGTAGAATGTTAAAGTAGTACGTTTTACTGCTGGATATGTATGCTACAGTTACATGTGCATAGAGGTGTTCTCTATAGCGCTACCTAGTGGTTCTGTGTTCTCTATAGCGCTACCTACTGGTTATGTGGACTCTATAGACCGATTCACCGAGGGTTTCCTGGGTGCGGCCATTACTGAGGTGTACCATTAAGTGCAGCAGCACTGATTAGCTACACCTGGTCTACAGAGCACCTGCACCATGTATTACACTTCAGTAATGGCCGCGCCCAGGGCACCCCTCTGTGAATCGGTCTATAGCGCTACCTAGTGGTTATGTGGTCTCTATAGCGCTACCTAGTGGTTCTGTGGACTCTATAGTGCTACCTAGTGGTTCTGTGGACTCTATAGTGCTACCTAGTGGTTATGTGGACTCTATAGTGCTACCTAGTGGTTATGTGGACTCTATAGTGCTACCTAGTGGTTATGTGGACTCTATAGCGCTACCTAGGGGTTATGTGGACTCTATAGCACTACCTAGTGGTTATGTGGACTCTATAGTGCTACCTAGTGGTTATGTGGACTCTATAGTGCTACCTAGTGGTTATGTGGACTCTATAGCGCTACCTAGTGGTTATGTGGACTCTATAGTGCTACCTAGGGGTTCTGTGGACTCTATAGCGCTACCTAGTGGTTCTGTGGACTCTATAGTGCTACCTTGGCAGACTTGGCAACCCGACTGTAGAAAATAACAGTACAGTAAAGAACCTGGGGGTCATTATTGATCCGGAATTTAATTTTAATTCCCACATTAATCATGTTACCAAGATTTTTTCACATTAGAAATATTGCACGAATCAGAGCCTATTTGTCCTTGGACGATGCAAAAACGCTAATCCACGCCTTTGTTTTTTCTCGGCTTGACTACTGCAATGCACTCTTTTCAGGACTGCCTAAGAAAACAACTGACAGATTACAACTTGTCCAAAATGCAGCAGCCAGAGTTTTAACTAGAACTAAGATGAGAGAACATATTACTCCAGTTTTGGCTTCACTGCACTGGCTTCCGGTTGTTTTTAGGATTGTTTCTACTTCTTTGCCTAAATATGTCCCAAACCGCCCCCTTAAGGTCTTCCACTGCTGGCCTGCTCGCTTTGCCTAAAAAAAATGGCAACTAAAAAATACGGGGAAGCAGCTTTTTGCTTTTACGGGCCGACGGCGTGGAACAAGCTCCCACTGTACCTTCGACAGGCAGCCTCTGTAGACATTTTTAAAGCACAGCTCAAGACCCACCCACAACATTGCTTTCAATTGATCTTTTATGTTTTGTTATTCATGTCCTCACTGTATTGCATAATTACTGCTCTTGTTTTTTAATTTGTATGCCTTGCTTTTCTTTTCTTTTTTTCTCCATTGTTCTGTAAAGCACTTTGAGCTGCATTTCATGTCATGAAAGGTGCTATACAAATAAAGTTGTATTATTATTATTATTATTATTATTATTATTATTATTATTATTATTAATATTATTATTATTACCTAGTGGTACGTAAGTCACGTCTCTGGGGACCACATCCAGCAGCAGGAACCATTCGTCGTCCCTGGCTCTCATTGGCTGCGGTGTGTCGAGCATGGCTCTCATTGGCTGCGGTGTGTCGAGCATGGCTCTCATTGGCTGCCCTGTGTCGAGCATCACTCTCATTGGCTGCCCTGTGTCGAGCATGGCTCTCATTGGCTGCGGTGGGGTTTCATCGGGTCTCTCCTCTCCCGTCTCCTCAACGGTTGTTCTTTCAGTCTTGGAGGAGGTTCCAACTCTGACTCTGTGCTCCCAGCTCACTGGAATGAAGAACAACATAAGAAATAGCCTGGAGGGGCGTGGTCTAGAGGGGCGTGGCCTAGAGGGGCGTGGCCTAGAGGGGCGTGGTCTAGAGGGGCGTGGTCTGGAGGGGCGTGGTCTGGAGGGGCGTGGTCTGGAGGGGCGTGGTCTAGAGGGGCGTGGCCTAGAGGGGCGTGGTCTAGAGGGGCGTGGTCTAGAGGGGCGTGGTCTAGAGGGGCGTGGTCTAGAGGGGCATGGTCTAGAGGGGCGTGGTCTAGAGGGGCGTGGTCTAGAGGGGCGTGGTCTAGAGGGGCGTGGCCTAGAGGGGCGTGGTCTAGAGGGGTGTGGTCTAGAGGGGCGTGGTCTAGAGGGGCGTGGCCTAGAGGGGCGTGGTCTAGAGGGGCGTGGTCTAGAGGGGCGTGGTCTAGAGGGGCGTGGTCTAGAGGGGCGTGGTCTAGAGGGGCGTGGCCTAGAGGGGCGTGGCCCAGCCTGTGTAGTTTAGGGGTGGCCCACACTGTGTGAAAAGAGGAGTTATCGGGCAATTATGGGCACTGTATTTGCCCGTAAACCTCAAGTTTAGCAGCCTATACAGTTAATATACGGTAATATACGGGTGTGATGGTACACTGTATTTGTAGTTTAGCAGGCATATACAGTTAATATACGGTAATATATGGGTGTGATGGTAGACTGTATTTGTAGTTTAGCAGCATATACAGTTAATATACGGTAATATATGGGTGTGATGGTAGACTGTATTTGTAGTTTAGCAGCATATACAGTTAATATACGGTAATATACGGGTGTGATGGTAGACTGTATTTGTAGTTTAGCAGGCATATACAGTAATATATGGTAATATAAGGGTGTGATGGTACAATTCGTGAGTTTACCGGAGTTTGTTGGAAAGTTTAACGGGCGTTTCCTGTAATATACACATCCGTATTCCATGCGTTTTGCACAGTGCCAGCCTGTGTGGTTTAGGGGTTTAAAAAATACTTTGCCTATTAAACGATACTGGGTTTCTGAACTGCCCATTTAATTCATTCTGTCAGCACACAGTACTGTATAGAGCCATGGCTGAGTGGAACAAACTGACAGCTATAATCACAAAAGAAAAAACTAAATCAAGTTTCAAGAGACAATTGAAGAGGCATCTTGAAACGCGAAAACTGTAGGGCGCTCGAATGTGCACGGACATGCATACACGCACACACGCACACGCACACGCACACACACACACACACACACACACACACACACACACACACACACACACACACACACACACACATAAACAACATAATGTTCATTTAATTCATTCTGTACCTGCTGGAGGAACGACGTCCAGCAGTATGAACCAGTCGTCGTCGGCATACGGAGGGTTAACTTCTCTGATCGTCAGCCAGAGCTGTGACCTTTCTCTGAGCGCTGTGACCTCTGTGACCTCATCCACGGAGGTCATCCTAACCTCCGCTGTAGTGGGAGGATTCCCCTGAGCGATGGGATGGGGGTTCCCCTGGACAGCGGGATGGGGGTTCCCCTGAACAATGGGATTCCCCTGAGCACGCTCCACCACTGGTAAAAGATTGATTACAATTTAACAACGTAGTCATTTTATCAGACGCTCTTAATCCAGAGTGATTTACAGTAAGCAAGAGCAACACATAGTAATGCATCACATACATAGAAAGAAATGTAAGCAAACTAAGAACCTATTATCGGTCTAACAGTAGAATATGTGTACAATGAAACTATGAGTCTACACCATATAGTTCTGCTATGTCTACATAAATTTATATCTAAGTTGCATAAATTGAGCCTTTGCATACGCCTGTAAGGTGGTCGAGGATAGGGGAGGGGCTACGGGCTGTAAGGTGGTCGAGGATAGGGGAGGGGCTACGGGCTGTAAGGTGGTCGAGGATAGGGGAGGGGCTACGGGCTGTAAGGTGGTCGAGGATAGGGGAGGGGCTACGGGCTGTAAGGTGGTCGAGGATAGGGGAGGGGCTACAGGCTTTAAGGTGGTCGAGGATAGGGGAGGGGCTACGGGCTGTAAGGTGGTCGAGGATAGGGGAGGGGCTACGGGCTGTGAGGTGGTTGAGGATAGGGGAGGGGCTACGGGCTGTAAGGTGGTCGAGGATAGGGGAGGGGCTATGGGCTGTGAGGTGGTCGAGGCTAGGGGAGGGGCTACGGGCTGTAAGGTGGTCGAGGATAGGGGAGGGGCTAAAGGCTGTAAGGTGGTCGAGGCTAGGGGAGGGGCTACGGGCTGTAAGGTGGTGGAGGATAGGGGAGGGGCTACGGGCTGTAAGGTGGTCGAGGATAGGGGAGGGGCTACGGGCTGTAAGGTGGTCGAGGATAGGGGAGGGGCTACGGGCTGTAAGGTGGTCGAGGATAGGGGAGGGGCTACGGGCTGTAAGGTGGTCGAGGCTAGGGGAGGGGCTACGGGCTGTAAGGTGGTCGAGGCTAGGGGAGGGGCTACGGGCTGTAAGGTGGTCGAGGCTAGGGGAGGGGCTACGGGCTGTAAGGTGGTCGAGGCTAGGGGAGGGGCTACGGGCTGTAAGGTGGTCGAGGATAGGGGAGGGGCTACGGGCTGTAAGGTGGTCGAGGATAGGGGAGGGGCTAAAGGCTGTAAGGTGGTCGAGGATAGGGGAGGGGCTACGGGCTGTAAGGTGGGAGGGGCTAGGGGAGGGGCTACGGGCTGTAAGGTGGTCGAGGATAGGGGAGGGGCTAAAGGCTGTAAGGTGGTCGAGGATAGGGGAGGGGCTACGGGCTGTAAGGTGGTGGAGGATAAGGGAGGGGCTACGGGCTGTAAGGTGGTCGAGGATAGGGGAGGGGCTAAAGGCTGTAAGGTGGTCGAGGATAGGGGAGGGGCTACGGGCTGTAAGGTGGTCGAGGAAGTGATTTCTCACCGTGACGTGTGTTCAGAGGTTTACGATCAGGCTGAAGCAACGGCTCCATTCGTACCTGCGGCTTTGAAGGAGATCTTGTACGGAGATCGTTCCATCAGGATGTACCACTCGTCTGTGACTCCGCCCACCTCAGAGCGCCTCCTCCTCTGCGCCTCCTCTCTCTCCTCCCGAGACTCCTCCGCTGCGATGGTCACTCTCTTCTGGCTCCGCCTCCTCTCCGTGCCCTGCACCTCAGAGGAGGAGGAGGAAGTGGAGGTGAGCCTTCGTCTCAGAATGCCGTGCTCCACATGCTCCTTCTCCTCCTCCTCCTCCTCCTTCTCCTCCTCCTCCTCCTCCTCCTCTTCTTCTGCTGGATCTCCTTCAGACAGCTCCTTCACGTGATCCTGTACAAAGAGTCGATGTTGAAGTCGTTTTGGTCACAACAGGTCTTTCAAATATATTTTAGTCATCCGGTGTTTTACTTTTAGTCTAGTGTTAGTTGACTAAATATCATAAGATTGTAGTCGACAAAATGTACAGTTGATTTAGCCGACTAAAATGCATTTTGGCCGTGATGGCGTCATAATGCCTGATTTATAAAATAGACGTCCTTTAAGCTCACAGTGTGATCGTCGGTTTTCAAAGATCAACTCTCACACGCAGCCAAGCCCCTCCCACACGCAGCCAAGCCCCTCCCACATGCAGCCAAGCCCCTCCCACATGCAGCCAAGCCCCTCCCACACGTGACCAAGCCCCTCCCACACGCAGATCAACTCCCACATGCAGCCAAGCCCCTCCCACACGCAGCCAATTCCCTCCCACATGCAGCCAAGCCCCTCCCACACGCAGCCAATTCCCTCCCACATACAGCCAAGCCCCTCCCACACGCAGCCAAGCCCCTCCCACATGCAGATCAACTCCCACACGCAGCCAAGCATAAAATATTTTAGTTCTACTGGATCTCTTCTCCACTAGTCTGAGTTCTACTGGATCTCTTCTCTACTAGTCTGAGTTCTACTGGATCTCTTCTCTACTAGTCTTAGTTCTACTGGATCTCTTCTCTACTAGTCTGAGTTCTACTGGATCTCTTCTCTACTAGTCTGAGTTCTACTGGATCTCTTCTCTACTAGTCTGAGTTCTACTGGATCTCTTCTCTACTAGTCTGAGTTCTACTGGATCTCTTCTCTACTAGTCTGAGTTCTACTGGATCTCTTCTCTACTAGTCTGAGTTCTACTGGATCTCTTCTCTACTAGTCTGAGTTCTACTGGATCTCTTCTCTACTAGTCTGAGTTCTACTGGATCTCTTCTCTACTAGTCTGAGTTCTACTGGATCTCTTCTCTACTAGTCTGAGTTCTACTGGATCTCTTCTCTACTAGTCTGAGTTCTACTGGATCTCTTCTCTACTAGTCTGAGTTCTACTGGATCTCTTCTCTACTAGTCTGAGTTCTACTGGATCTCTTCTCTACTAGTCTGAGTTCTACTGGATCTCTTCTCTACTAGTCTGAGTTCTACTGGATCTCTTCTCTACTAGTCTGAGTTCTACTGGATCTCTTCTCTACTAGTCTGAGTTCTACTGGATCTCTTCTCTACTAGTCTGAGTTCTACTGGATCTCTTCTCTACTAGTCTGAGTTCTACTGGATCTCTTCTCTACTAGTCTGAGTTCTACTGGATCTCTTCTCTACTAGTCTGAGTTCTACTGGATCTCTTCTCTACTAGTCTTAGTTCTACTGGATCTCTTCTCTACTAGTCTGAGTTCTACTGGATCTCTTCTCTACTAGTCTGAGTTCTACTGGATCTCTTCTCTACTAGTCTGAGTTCTACTGGATCTCTTCTCTACTAGTCTGAGTTCTACTGGATCTCTTCTCTACTAGTCTGAGTTCTACTGGATCTCTTCTCTACTAGTCTGAGTTCTACTGGATCTCTTCTCTACTAGTCTGAGTTCTACTGGATCTCTTCTCTACTAGTCTGAGTTCTACTGGATCTCTTCTCTACTAGTCTGAGTTCTACTGGATCTCTTCTCTACTAGTCTTAGTTCTACTGGATCTCCTCTCTACTAGTCTGAGTTCTACTGGATCTCTTCTCTACTAGTCTGAGTTCTACTGGATCTCTTCTCTACTAGTCTGAGTTCTACTGGATCTCTTCTCTACTAGTCTGAGTTCTACTGGATCTCTTCTCTACTAGTCTGAGTTCTACTGGATCTCTTCTCTACTAGTCTGAGTTCTACTGGATCTCTTCTAGTCTTATAGTTCTACTGGATCTCTTCTCTACTAGTCTGAGTTCTACTGGATCTCTTCTCTACTAGTCTGAGTTCTACTGGATCTCTTCTCTACTAGTCTGAGTTCTACTGGATCTCTTCTCTACTAGTCTTAGTTCTACTGGATCTCTTCTCTACTAGTCTGAGTTCTACTGGATCTCTTCTCTACTAGTCTGAGTTCTACTGGATCTCTTCTCTACTAGTCTGAGTTCTACTGGATCTCTTCTAGTCTTATAGTTCTACTGGATCTCTTCTCTACTAGTCTGAGTTCTACTGGATCTCTTCTCCACTAGGACTGAGTTCTACTGGATCTCTTCTCCACCAGTCCCTGCACTCCTCCCTGATATTGTTTTGTCTAGTTTTGTATTTGTTGACGGAATTGTTGGTATATTTAGACATCACAGTTTAGTTTGTATTCAGTTTCTGTCGGCGATAAAAAGGTTGTCGTCATGGTTTTAGTCGACGTATATTATTTCCTACCTGGTCTCCTTGGCGTTCTCCAGCCGGTCCCATCAGCTCCTCCACGGTGCTCTCCACAACCCTCCTCACCAGGTCTCTAGCCAGAAGATCCACCTCCCTCTGGGAGAGCTCTTCACCCTCCACCTCCCTCTGGGAGAGCTCTTCACCCTCCACCTCCCTCTGGGACAGGTGGTCTTCTAGCAGACCCTTCAGAAACACCCTCTTGATGTCCTCCGCCAGTTCGTCCTCGCCCTCGCCCCTCCCCCTCGCCTCTCGACCGGCCGAACTGAGCTCCGCCCTGCCCTGAAGGGAGTCGTCTACTTCCTGTCGGAGCCTGGCCACTTCCTCTCTGCCCAGCTCTCCTTCTATGGCGCTCTGGATCCTCCCGGCCAGCTGGTCCACTTCCTGGAGCCGGCCCTCCAGAAGCCTCACGCCCCTGAGCCTCTCCTCCAGAACCTCCTCCTCCTTCAGAGTGGAGACGACAGTCCTCCTGACCTCCTGATGCCTGGAGGTGGTCTCCACACGCCTCACTTCACTGGTTCCCTTCACCTGGACCACCTCCTGATGCCTGGAGGTGGTCTCCTGGACCATGTCCTGATGCCTGGAGGTGGTCTCCACACGCCTCACTTCACTGGTTCCTTTCACCTGGACCATGTCCTGATGCCTGGAGGTGGTCTCCTGGACCATGTCCTGATGCCTGGAGGTGGTCTCCTGGACCATGTCCTGATGCCTGGAGGTGGTCTCCTGGACCATGTCCTGATGCCTGGAGGTGGTCTCCTGGACCATGTCCTGATGCCTGGAGGTGGTCTCCACACGCCTCACTTCACTGCTTCCTTTCACCTGGACCATGTCCTGATGCCTGGAGGTGGTCTCCACACGCCTCACTTCACTGGTTCCCTTCACCTGGACCATGTCCTGATGCCTGGAGGTGGTCTCCTGGACCATGTCCTGATGCCTGGAGGTGGTCTCCTGGACCATGTCCTGATGCCTGGAGGTGGTCTCCTGGACCATGTCCTGATGCCTGGAGGTGGTCTCCTGGACCATGTCCTGATGCCTGGAGGTGGTCTCCACACGCCTCACTTCACTGGTTCCCTTCACCTGGACCATGTCCTCCCCATCTATGTGGACAATCCATTTTAGATAATCATGTTATACAATTTACAATTTAGGCATTTAGCAGACGCTCTTAATCCAGAGCGACTTACATTAAGCAAGAACAAAAAAAGCATGGGAATTTCTTGATAAAAACATTTATCAAGAAACATGCGTAAGCTAAGAAAGTAACAGTGGAATATCTATATAATGAAGCTATACATATAAACTATACATCTATACTACTATGCTATACATATGTACTATGACGTGCTATGACTACATACAATGCAATTATAGTGCTGTCTACAAGACAGATAATCAAGTTCTAAACCTTTTATTTTATAATTATACGATGCAATCATGTTATCGGTAAATTATATGTATATTGTTTTCAAATCATGTCTTTATATGTGTTGTTGTACTCTAGGTTGAGGCCTCCTATAAATAAACCTTTTGACATGCTTGCGTCCTCCTAGCACTTTCCTTTTTGTAATCTACACGCCGGTATCTCCCTTTTGTATTGTTTTTATATTGTGCTAAATAAAATAAAATCTGTATTAAATCAAAAAATCCATGTACATTAGATCATAACCATCCAACCACTCCCTGAATCCACGTCAATTAGAACATCCAACCACATCCGACCACATCCAACCACTCCCAGAATTACACGACTTACCCTGGAGTCTGCTCTGTCTCACACGGATGACGTCATCATCCTGGAGTCTGCTCTGTCTCACACTGATGATGTCGTCCAGCTGCTCTGTGATCTGGTCAAACAGATCGGCAGGAGATCCAGTAGATCTAGGAGATCCAGGAGATCCCTGACCAGCTGCTGAGAAAACAACATGAACACATCAGAGCAGGAACTACACGAGAGCATTATTAATTATAACCTTTAGCGCCACCATTAACCCATTCTGACCTGAGATCAGATTCTAAAAATGTCTTCTACATCCTGACAGTTTTCATTCTGACCTGAGATCAGATTCTAAAAATGTCTTCTACATCCTGACAGTTTTCATTCTGACCTGAGATCAGATTCTAAAAATGTCTTCTACATCCTGACAGTTTTCATTCTGACCTGAGATCAGATTCTAAAAATGTCTTCTACATCCTGACAGTTTTCATTCTGACCTGAGATCAGATTCTAAAAATGTCTTCTACATCCTGACAGTTTTCATTCTGACCTGAGATCAGATTCTAAAAATGTCTTCTACATCCTGACAGTTTTCATTCTGACCTGAGATCAGATTCTAAAAATGTCTTCTACATCCTGACAGTTTTCATTCTGACCTGAGATCAGATTCTAAAAATGTCTTCTACATCCTGACAGTTTTCATTCTGACCTGAGATCAGATTCTAAAAATGTCTTCTACATCCTGACAGTCTTCATTCTGACCTGAGATCAGATTCTAAAAATGTCTTCTACATCCTGACAGTTTTCATTCTGACCTGAGATCAGATTCTAAAAATGTCTTCTACATCCTGACAGTTTTCATTCTGACCTGAGATCAGATTCTAAAAATGTCTTCTACATCCTGACAGTTTTCATTCTGACCTGAGATCAGATTCTAAAAATGTCTTCTACATCCTGACAGTCTTCATTCTGACCTGAGATCAGATTAAAAAAATGTCTTCTACATCCTGACAGTTTTCATTCTGACCTGAGATCAGATTCTAAAAATGTCTTCTACATCCTGACAGTTTTCATTCTGACCTGAGATCAGATTCTAAAAATGTCTTCTACATCCTGACAGTCTTCATTCTGACCTGAGATCAGATTAAAAAAATGTCTTCTACATCCTGACAGTTTTCATTCTGACCTGAGATCAGATTCTAAAAATGTCTTCTACATCCTGACAGTTTTTCATTCTGACCTGAGATCAGATTCTAAAAATGTCTTCTACATCCTGACAGTTTTCATTCTGACCTGAGATCAGATTCTAAAAATGTCTTCTACATCCTGACAGTTTTCATTCTGACCTGAGATCAGATTCTAAAAATGTCTTCTACATCCTGACAGTTTTTCATTCTGACCTGAGATCAGATTCTAAAAATGTCTTCTATGTCAGTCGTTCTTCGATTTTTCAAAAATAGCAGACCTACAAGCTCTTAGCGCGCCACTCGGTGGCGCGCTATGAGCTTGTAGATCTGGTATTTTTCAATAGCTAAAGCACGACATGATGCTAACACCGAAATGGGTTCCCGCACAAAATGGGTTAATGAACAATTAATTACATTAAAATAAATCCTACTATAAATGAATGAAGTCTGAACAGGTTTCTCTCCTCAGTGGGCTCAGCATGGATCTCAACTTCACCCTATAATATATCTTCTAATTGGCACTGCGATTGGCCCGATGTGATTGGCTAGTGTAAGGCGTGCCATTCTGCACTGTGATTGGCTGAGCAACTCACTGCGGTCCAGTGTGTGGTGCCAGACGTCTTCCGGTTGGAAGACGGGTCGTAACAGCCTGTCCAATGAGCTGGACGCTGTGTAGCCACGCCCACCTGGTGATGTCAATTACGTTCATTCAATCACATCACATTAATGACATCACATTAGTGACATCACATTAATGACATCCCATTAATGACATCACATTAATGACATCCCATTAGTGACATCAAAGTTCAAGTTTCCAAAAGATCATCTTAGATGTTCAGTCCAACACCTGCACATGTCGGGATGTTTACTGGCCTTCTTTGTTCAGGCCTATTATATGTATGTGTATTTTTGCCACTAAAAGATTAGCACTTTGGTGATTTGTTGTATTATATTTCATAGGTGAGGTGTTCCATGGATGTATTATTAGCTGTGTGTGACATGCAAGTCTACAGATGCAAGTAGTAAAAATGTAGTATATACATGTATAGTAAATATAATTAGTAAACAGAGCATAAATGTAGTAAATTATATCATTAGTAAATGAATTAAATGTCAACGTTATTACCTGCTGGACGGACAGGTTGGACGGACGGCAGAGACGGACGTCGACGCAGGAGGACAAACCACTGGTCTCTGTCCTCCCTGTCTCCCCTGTCCTCCCTGTCCTCTGTGTCCTCTGTGTCCTCCCTGTCTCCCCTGTCCTCTGTGTCCTCTGTGTCCTCCCCACTCTGTTGCTGACTGGCCTCCCGCTGGTCTTCAGATGTCCAGCCCTGCTGTGACTGGCTGACAGTCCTAGCGCTCCGGGGCTGCTGTGATTGGCTGACGGTCGTGCTGCTGGAATAAGAGCTCTGGACGGACTGAGTGACCTCGTCTCTGACTGTGGACACACCGTGTGATGAAGATGATGAAGATGATCACCATGATCATGGCGGCGGCGGCGGAGATGAAACCAGGTGTTAAACCAGGTGTTAAACCAGAGGTCGAAAGGTTAATGTGAGCACATGGTAAGCGGAGGTTCGTTAGTGTGAAGCTGAGTGGCGTGTCACAAACAGACAAGACGTTTTAGAGTCAGTCCAGACGTTATAGAAAGGACAGTCAAACAGATGAACTATAATCATGGAGTCAAACAGCAAAGCAACGGCAGAACAATTCAAAGGACAGGAATCCAGGTTCCAGGATGAGAAATAACCGGAAAGGTAAAGATGTGTCACATCTCAAAGTCGGAGAAGCTCTCAGTTTAGTACGCCGTGTGGCCAATCACAGTGACCCTGGGGATCACGTGACCACACACCGATGACCAATCCCAGCGACCAGAGGACGACGACGTCACAGAAAACTAGCTGTTTGGGATCTAAAGCTGAGAAGACGTCTAAAGACGGACATTTTCGAGTCAAAGCCGACGTGAAAAGCAGCGAGTTCACCTCGACAGGAGGCGATGCTAGCAAGCTGGAATAAAACCGATAAAACCTCGACAGGAGGCGATGTTAGCAAGCTGGAATAAAACCCAGTTCTCCTTGACGTTAGCAAGCTGGAATAAAACCAAGTTCTCCTTGATGTTAGCAAGCTGAGATAAAACCCAGTTCTCCTTGATGTTAGCAAGCTGAGATAAAACCCAGTTCTCATTGATGTTAGCAAGCTGAAATAAAACCCAGTTCTCCTTGATGTTAGCAAGCTGAAATAAAACCCAGTTCTCATTGATGTTAGCAAGCTGAAATAAAACCCAGTTCTCCTTGATGTTAGCAAGCTGGAATAAAACCCAGTTCTCCTTGATGTTAGCAAGCTGGAATAAAACCCAGTTCTCCTTGATGTTAGCAAGCTGGAATAAAACCAATAAAACCTTGACGGGAGGCAATGTTAGCAAGCTGGTGAAGTCACGGTGAAGTTTGTTAGAACGAAGCTCCACGTGTCTCGCTGTGTACCTGTTGGTTCTGAGAAGGAGTTTGTTCTGTCAGACGGTTCTGAGAAGCTCTCAGCCTGTTTTAGGCCTGGTTTTAGGCCTGGTTTTAGGCCAGACTGCAGCACAAGAAACCAGTCATCCTCTTCACACCTGTTGGAGACCGAGAGCTCCAGAAGAGGAACTGCAGAGAGTGGAAGAACTTTAATCTCTTAGTCCTGATTATCTTAGACTGGTTTCATATCTTAGACCTGATTATCTTAGACTGGTTTCATATCTTAGACCTGATTATCTTAGACTGGTTTCATATCTTAGACCTGATTATCTTAGACTGGTTTCATATCTTAGACCTGATTGTCTTAGACTGGTTTCATATCTTAGACTGGTTTCATATCTTAGACCTGATTGTCTTAGACTGGTTTCATATCTTAGACCTGATTGTCTTAAACAGGTGTAAACACTTCTATTCAATCTACACCAAATGTCCGAGGCAAAAATCAACATCCGATCTACAAGCTCACAATGCACCGCGTCGTGATGCATTGTGAGCTTGTAGGTCTTTTCCCCTTGAATTGAGAAGATAGAGGCTGAGCTGGAGGCACACACACACCCACACACACACACACACAAACACACACACACACACACACACACACACACACACGCACACACACACGCACACACACACACACACCTCCGTCCAGGCATCGGGACAGCCTCTTGCTGGCAGAGCGGGTGAACCTCGGCGCCGGTCGGGCGATCAGCGAGCTGGCCTGGCGGCTCTGGGCCTGAGTGCGCCCGCTGTAGCGGAACTTTGACCCCAAGCCTGACCCCAGACCCAGGGGGACGAACCGCCGTGGGGGGGGCTCCACGCTGGAGACCCTGGAAAACACAATGTACAGTTTAAACTTTGACCCCTGACCCCTGACCCCAGCAGACCCTGGAAAACACAATGTACAGTTTAAACTTTGACCTTTGACCCCTGACCCCAGCAGACCCTGGCGATCAGGAAATAATTATTCATTCATCTGAAATAATAACCCTGGAGAACATAAGAAGAAATACACTTTAACCCATTCTGACCTGAGATCAGATTCTAAAAATGTCTTCTATGTCAGTCGCTCTTCGATTTTTCAAAAAATAGCAGACCTACAACCTCGTATCACGCCACTCGGTGGCGCGCTATGAGCTTGTAGATCTGCTATTTTTCAATAGCTAAAGCATAACATGATGCCAACACCAAAAGGGGTGCCCGCGCAAAATGGGTTAAACCATTCATTCACCTCTAGATTAACCTTGTAGATAAAATAATAAATAATAATACAATAATACAGCAGTTTGGACTGGACAATCCGACCAAACCATCCGTTCATGTGAAAGAACAGTTTGTCTCAACAAGGTTCAGAACGGATACAAACAGGTTAAGGTTATGCATCACAGACCATATATATGTGTTGCATAAATGGCTACTGGGTGTGAACTGACAATAAAGTACTACATCATATCATGTATTATATCATATTATAGTCATATCATGTTAACCTGAAGGTGTGATGATGGTTCTAATGTTTACCTGAAAAAGGTCTAATGTTAACCTGAAGGTGTGATGATGGTTCTAATGTTAACCTGGGGCCTATTTCACGAAACTTGGATTAGAGATTAAGCCGGGCTTTAACACATATCCTGGCTTAATATATCCTGGATCAGTGCTTAACCGGTTTCATGAAAGCTGGTTGATCTTGCCAGATTAACTTAACCAGTTAACCTGGATATGTTGAGGCTTGATTCGGTTTCATGAAAGTGATGCTACATAAGTTACCATGGAAACTAATGCTTTGGATTTAGCCTGCTCCGGACCAGGCTAACAGCCAGGTTTAACCTAATCCTGATGTCTTTACTGTTCATTAAGCAGTCAAACTGATCACAAACCAATGATGTTTTCCAGATTTATTCAATTATTATGGGTTTATGTTGCCTTATTTGTATCGGTCTGCATTAAAGGACTAATTTAAGCACTATATAAAATCAAATAACCAAAATATATAGGCTGCACAACATCATGACAGCTTGTGAGCTTGTAGATCAGCTGCTTTTGGTGAATGTTCCCCATGAATAGGTTTGCTGTCGTGCAAGTGCACGGTTAAGAAGAATTATTATATTATATTATATTATTTTTTATTATTTTTGTAAAAGTGAAAACCACTAAATATTACCATTACTCATTGTATTACCATTGTAACGTTTCACCCACTACTAGTCCTACATACTTACACCTAGAAACCCCATTCAAACCTATTTAGGTTCATCCTACGGTGGACATGTGTGCCTGAAAAGGAATCTTTGAAATGTTTCATAGTTTTAGAAATATAGTGCTTTCAAATTTGAGACATTTATAGGCAGATAGTGGCACTTCAAAAAATCACTTTCACCTAGAAACTCCATTCACACTTTGTAAAATTCAGCTTACTGTGGAGACACATGCTGGAACTTTTTACTTTTTACTATGTTTTGTAGTTTCTGAGTTATTTAACTTAAACGCCCAATGCATTCTCAATGGCAATAGCACAAACTTTGGCATGCTACATGAACCCATGACCCGGCCCTGTCTGGGCAACAACCCCCTTCCCCAAAGGTAGCTCCCTCAGAGGAGGGAGTTATGGCCAAATATCACAATGCGACAATATCATTATTATATTAATAATATATATAATATTATACAATATTAAAGGTATATTCAGTGATTTCATTCAAAAAACCTTAGGTTTCGTTTTTGGCTGTGGGACCCAGCCATTCGTCCAATCAGGATAGAGAGTCAAAAACGAAACCTAAGGTTTTTTGACCCCCAGGGGTTAACTGGGGACAGGGAGGAACTCCTTATATGGTCAGCACACTCTATAGTAGGGAGGATTATCACAACAAAACAAAAAAATAAGTGATATTTGAATTAAGTGAAATCACTGAATATACCTTTAAGAATTCTGTTTTAAGTTAATAGTAGTGGTAAAATGTAAACTATATTTTTGGGGTAGTTAATCATTCAGTCTATCCACTATTGAGAGTATGTTCTCTCTTTAATTACATCAGCAATATTTATTTTAGAAGCTTAAGTCCTTGTATCAGTAAGTCTTGAATAGATTAGTAAAGATAATGAGATATACAGAAGGGGGCTGTAATGCAACTATTAAGGATGCAAACTGCCTTAATACCCCATGAAGAAGAAGGATCAGTAAATCTGTGATCCACATAAGGGGTCTAGAGACAAAAAGCCAGACTGTCTATTAAGCCAGGCTTGCTGATCCCGGCTCGCCAAATCCACCAATTCTGAGCCTCGCTTGGCTTTAGTGGAACGGAATAAACCAGGCTGTAAAGATCAGGATTTAAAAAGCCTGGCTTTGGCCTAAATCCTGGATTAGTTAATCCAAGTTTCGTGAAACAGGCCCCTGAAGGTGAGGATGGTCTAATGTTTACCTGAAGGTGATGATGGTTCTAATGTTAACCTGAAGGTGAGGATGGTCTAATGTTTACCTGAAGGTGATGATGGTTCTAATGTTTACCTGAAAAAGGTCTAATGTTAACCTGAAGGTGATGATGGTCTAATGTTTACATGAAGGTGATGATGGTCTAATGTTTACCTGAAGGTGATGATGGTTCTAATGTTTACCTGAAAAAGGTCTAATGTTAACCTGAAGGTGATGATGGTCTAATGTTTACATGAAGGTGTGATGATGGTCTAATGTTTACCTGAAAAAGGTCTAATGTTTACCTGAAGGTGATGATGGTCTAATGTTTACATGAAGGTGTGATGATGGTCTAATGTTTACCTGAAAAAGGTCTAATGTTTACCTGAAGGTGTGATGATGGTTCTAATGTTAACCTGAAGGTGATGATGGTCTAATGTTTACCTGAAGGTGTGATGATGGTCTAATGTTTACATGAAGGTGTGATGATGGTCTAATGTTTACCTGAAGGTGTGATGATGGTCTAATGTTTACATGAAGGTGTGATGATGGGTCTAATGTTTACCTGAAAAAGGTCTAATGTTAACCTGAAGGTGATGATGGTCTAATGTTTACATGAAGGTGATGATGGTCTAATGTTAACCTGAAAAAGGTCTAATGTTAACCTGAAAAAGGTCTAATGTTAACCTGAAAAAGGTCTAATGTTAACCTGAAAAAGGTCTAATGTTAACCTGAAAAAGGTCTAATGTTAACCTGAAAAAGGTCTAATGTTAACCTGAAAAAGGTCTAATGTTAACCTGAAAAAGGTCTAATGTTTACCTGAAAAAGGTCTAATGTTAACCTGAAAAAGGTCTAATGTTAACCTGAAAAAGGTCTAATGTTAACCTGAAAAAGGTCTAATGTTAACCTGAAAAAGGTCTAATGTTAACCTGAAAAAGGTCTAATGTTAACCTGAAAAAGGTCTAATGTTAACCTGAAAAAGGTCTAATGTTTACCTGAAAAAGGTCTAATGTTTACCTGAAAAAGGTCTAATGTTTACCTGAAAAAGGTCTAATGTTTACCTGAAAAAGGTCTAATGTTTACCTGAAAAAGGTCTAATGTTTACCTGAAAAAGGTCTAATGTTTACCTGAAAAAGGTCTAATGTTTACCTGAAAAAGGTCTAATGTTTACCTGAAAAAGGTGTGATGTTCTACAGAAACCTTCCACAGCTTCTTGGCAGATCTGTAGTTCGGTAGTCTGAACCCGATGGCGCTTTCATACTGCTCCTGCTGCAATACATAAACAATACAATAATTAACATACTGCTCCAGCTGCAATACATAAACAATACAATAATTAACATACTGCTCCTGCTGCAATACATAAACAATACAATAATTAACATACATAAACAATACAATAATTAACATACTGCTCCTGCTGCAATACATAAACAATACAATAATTAACATACTGCTCCAGCTGCAATACATAAACAATACAATAATTAACATACTGCTCCAGCTGCAATACATAAACAATACAATAGTTAACATACATAAACAATACAATAATTAACAATACATAAACAATACAATAATTAACATACTGCTCCAGCTGCAATAAATAAGCAATACAATAATTAACATACTGCTCCTGCTGCAATACATAAACAATACAATAATTAACATACTGTTCCTGCTGCAATACATAAACAATACAATAATTAACATACTGCTCCAGCTGCAATAAATAAGCAATACAATAATTAACATACTGCTCCTGCTGCAATACATAAACAATACAATAATTAACATACTGCTCCAGCTGCAATACATAAACAATACAATAATTAACATACTGCTCCAGCTGCAATACATAAACAATACAATAGTTAACATACATAAACAATACAATAATTAACAATACATAAACAATACAATAATTAACATACTGCTCCAGCTGCAATAAATAAGCAATACAATAATTAACATACTGCTCCAGCTGCAATACATAAACAATACAATAATTAACATACTGCTCCAGCTGCTTTACATAAACAATACAATAATTAACAATACATAAACAATACAATAATTAACATACATAAACAATACAATAATTAGCAATACATAAACAATACAATAATTAACAATACATAAACAATACAATAATTAACAATACATAAACAATACAATAATTAACATACTGCTCCAGCTGCAATAAATAAATAACAATAATAATACAATAATTAACATACTGCTCCAGCTGCAATAAATAAATAACAATAATAATACAATAATTAACATACTGCTCCTGCTGCATGAATACATAAACAATACAATATTTAACAATACATAAACAATACAATAATTAACATACTGCTCCTGCTACACATGAAACGATACAAAATAAGAATAATACACTTTACTACAGTGCCACTCGACCCGTGGCCCGCAGGCTGAGGGCGAGGTGGCGTGCACGCCATCCGCCTGAGTGATGTCAGACTGCTGGGCGAGCGCTGGCGCTTTGGCATGGGGGGGGGGGGGTCAGATCAACATGGAATTAATTCTGTACTGGCCATATGTGGAGAGTGTCTTATGTGTACAGGGTTTGATGAGGTCAGATCAACATATGGAATGACAGAACAGTTCAGCTCCATATATGTCACGACTCACGAGGCGTGACCATATTTGGAGACGTGAAGATGAAAACATGGTACCTCTGACGCTCGTATCTATGGTGAATAATACTACTACTACTAGTATAATTGTAGTAATAGTAATAATAATAATAATAATAATAGTAATAGTAATAATAATAATAATAAACTGGTACCTCTGACGCTCGTATCTATGGTGAATAATACTACTACTACTAGTATAATTGTAGTAATAATAATAATAATAATAATAAACTGGTACCTCTGACGCTCGTATCTATGGTGAATAATACTACTACTACTAGTATAATAGTAGTAATAATAATAATAATAATAATAAACTGGTACCTCTGACGCTCGTATCTATGGTGAATAATACTACTACTACTAGTATAATTGTAGTAATAATAATAATAATAATAATAAACTGGTACCTCTGACGCTCGTATCTATGGTGAATAATACTACTACTACTAGTATAATTGTAATAATAATAATAATAATAATAATAAAGTGGTACCTCTGACGCTCGTATCTTGATGAAGAAGCTGCTCCTCTTGTAGGAGATCTTCAGGACTTTGGGCCACGGGAAGCGATTAATCCTTAACTTATCTTTATAGACCATGAGACCACTGGAGCAGACCCCCAGGGTGATGTCTATGCCATCTAGATCCTAGAAATATATAAATATACATTATAATATACTATATATACATCTATATACATTATAATATACATATATATATACACTCTATAGACCATGAGACCACTGGAGCAGACCCCCAGGGTGATGTCTATGCCATCTAGATCCTAGAAATATATAAATATACATTATAATATACTATATATACATCTATATACATTATAATATACATCTTATATACATATATATACACTCTATAGACCATGAGACCACTGGAGCAGACCCCCAGGGTGATGTCTATGCCATCTAGATCCTAGAAATATATAAATATACATTATAATATACTATATATACATCTATATACATTATAATATACATCTATATATACACTCTATAGACCATGAGACCACTGGAGCAGACCCCCAGGGTGATGTCTATGCCATCTAGATCCTAGAAATATATAAATATACATTATAATATACTATATATACATCTATATACATTATAATATACATATATATATACACTCTATAGACCATGAGACCACTGGAGCAGACCCCCAGGGTGATGTCTATGCCATCTAGATCCTAGAAACATATAAATATACATTATAATATACTATATATACATCTATATACATTATAATATACATATATATATATACACTCTATAGACCATGAGACCACTGGAGCAGACCCCCAGGGTGATGTCTATGCCATCTAGATCCTAGAAATATATAAATATACATTATAATATACTACATTATAATATACATCTTATATACATACATATATACACTCTATAGACCATGAGACCACTGGAGCAGACCCCCAGGGTGATGTCTATGCCATCTAGATCCTAGAAATATATAAATATACATTATAATATACTATGTATACATCTATATACATTATAATATACATCTATATATACACTCTATAGACCATGAGACCACTGGAGCAGACCCCCAGGGTGATGTCTATGCCATCTAGATCCTAGAAACATATAAATATACATTATAATATACTATATATACATCTATATACATTATAATATACATATATATATACACTCTATAGACCATGAGACCACTGGAGCAGACCCCCAGGGTGATGTCTATGCCATCTAGATCCTAGAAATATATAAATATACATTATAATATACTATATATACATCTATATACATTATAATATACATCTATATATACACTCTATAGACCATGAGACCACTGGAGCAGACCCCCAGGGTGATGTCTATGCCATCTAGATCCTAGAAATATATAAATATACATTATAATATACTATATATACATCTATATACATTATAATATACATCTTATATACATATATATACACTCTATAGACCATGAGACCACTGGAGCAGACCCCCAGGGTGATGTCTATGCCATCTAGATCCT
>NC_139698.1:487091-504591 GCF_964188405.1 Protomyctophum parallelum | reverse complement strand
AACGATAAGGGGACTTCGCAGGACAACAGCAGTAGCTGTGTGTGTGTGGGGTGAGTTTAGTGAACGATAAGGGGACGTTGCAGGACAACAGCAGTAGCTGTGTGTGTGTGTGGGGTGAGTTTAGTGAATGATAAGGGGACGTCTCAGGACAACAGCAGTAGCTGTGTGTGTGGGGTGAGTTTAGTGAACGATAAGGGGACGTCTCAGGACAACAGCAGTAGCTGTGTGTGTGGGGTGAGTTTAGTGAACGATAAGGGGACGTCTCAGGACAACAGCAGTAGCTGTGTGGGGTGAGTTTAGTAAACGATAAGGGGACGTCTCAGGACAACAGCAGTAGCTGTGTGGGGTGAGTTTAGTAAACGATAAGGGGACGTCTCAGGACAACAGCAGTAGCTGTGTGTGTGTGTGTGTGTGTGGTGAGTTTAGTGAACGATAAGGGGACGTCTCAGGACAACAGCAGTAGCTGTGTGTGTGGGGTGAGTTTAGTGAATGATAAGGGGACGTGTTGCAGGACAACAGCAGTAGCTGTGTGTGTGTGGGGTGAGTTTAGTGAACGATAAGGGGACGTCTCAGGACAACAGCAGTAGCTGTGTGTGTGTGTGTGTGGGGTGAGTTTAGTGAATGATGGGTGGGTCGATTTCACCTGTTTACAAGTCCCGTCTACCTTGGAGATAGGAGGCGGAGCCTTTCCAGTAGCGAAGTGACAAAACAAATCAGACAGGAGGATGGAACCCAGGCTAGGTTTTTAGACTCTAGTTCTGATTGCAATCCTTCACCTCCTTCCTCACCTCCTTCCTCACCTCCTTCCTCACCTCCTTCCTCACCTCCTTCCTCACCTCCTTCCTCACCACCTTCTTCACCTCCTTCTTCACCTCCTTCTTGGACTCCTTCTTGGACTCCTTCTTGGCCTCCTTCTTGGCCTCCTCCTCCCTCGTCACCTCCTGCGTCTCCTGAGGTTTCTCCTTCTCCTTTGCTCCGCCCCTCTCTGCAGGCTCCTCCCCCTTATGACGGACAGAATAATAACAGTTTTCAGCCAATCAGGATGGATATATTTGCCTGGTTCTGCTTTGGCATCCAGGGAGTGTGCACGTGCACGTTTTTACTTTGCGTGCGCGTGCATATGTGCGTGTGTACATATGTGCGTGTGTGCATATGTGCGTGTGTGCATATGTGCATATGTGCGTGTGTGCATATGTGCATATGTGCGTGTGTGCATATGTGCATATGTGCATATGTGCATATGTGCGTGTGTGCATATGTGCATATGTGCATATGTGCGTGTGTGCGTATGTGCATATGTGCATATGTGCATATGTGCGTGTGTGCGTATGTGCAAATTGTGCATATGTGCATATGTGCGTGTGTGTGTAATTGTGTATGTGCAAATTGTGCATATGTGCATATGTGCATGTGTGCATATGTGCGTGTGTGCATATGTGTGTGTGTGCATATGTGCGTGTGTGCATATGTGCATATGTGCGTGTGTGCGTATGTGCAAATTGTTCATATGTGCATATGTGCGTGTGTGCATATGTGCGTGTGTGCATATGTGCATATGTGCGTGTGTGCATATGTGCGTGTGTGCATATGTGCGTGTGTGCATATGTGCGTGTGTGCGTGTGTGCAAATTGTGCATATGTGCATATGTGCATATGTGCATATGTGCGTGTGTGCATATGTGCATATGTGCGTGTGTGCATATGTGCATATGTGCATATGTGCGTGTGTGCATATGTGCGTGTGTGCATATGTGCGTGTGTGCGTATGTGCAAATTGTGCATATGTGCATATGTGCGTGTGTGTGTAATTGTGTATGTGCAAATTGTGCATATGTGCATATGTGCATGTGTGCATATGTGCGTGTGTGCATATGTGTGTGTGTGCATATGTGCGTGTGTGCATATGTGCATATGTGCGTGTGTGCGTATGTGCAAATTGTTCATATGTGCATATGTGCGTGTGTGCATATGTGCGTGTGTGCATATGTGCATATGTGCGTGTGTGCATATGTGCGTGTGTGCATATGTGCGTGTGTGCGTGTGTGCAAATTGTGCATATGTGCATATGTGCATATGTGCGTGTGTGCGTGTGTGCAAATTGTGCATATGTGCATATGTGCATATGTGCATATGTGCATATGTGCGTGTGTGCATATGTGCATATGTGCGTGTGTGCATATGTGCATATGTGCATATGTGCATATGTGCATATGTGCATATGTGCGTGTGTGCATATGTGCGTGTGTGCATATGTGCATATGTGCATATGTGCGTGTGTGCATATGTGCGTGTGTGCATATGTGCATATGTGCGTGTGTGCATATGTGCATATGTGCATATGTGCGTGTGTGCATATGTGCGTGTGTGCATATGTGCGTGTGTGCATATGTGCGTGTGTGCGTGTGTGCAAATTGTGCATATGTGCATATGTGCATATGTGCGTGTGTGCATATGTGCATATGTGCGTGTGTGCATATGTGCATATGTGCATATGTGCGTGTGTGCATATGTGCGTGTGTGCATATGTGCATATGTGCGTGTGTGCATATGTGCATATGTGCATATGTGCGTGTGTGCATATGTGCGTGTGTGCATATGTGCGTGTGTGCATATGTGCGTGTGTGCAAATTGTGCATATGTGCATATGTGCATATGTGCGTGTGTGCATATGTGCATATGTGCGTGTGTGCATTAGGGTTGGGTGACGATACGAATACATCGTCAATCGCGAATATACGAATCCAATCGCCGAATATTTTTATTAGGCGATTTCTCGGGACGATTTAGCCCAATTAACCTGTAAAGTGTGAGCAACATGTGAATCAATTTGGCCCAGCAAAGTAGTAACAGCGGCCGGGTGGAAATCACCTCCTCCGTTATAATGTATGCTCCCACAGTCCCCGCACTCAGCAGCATCGGGCACCGGGGCACGGCACTTACGGCAGCCGCCAGCCAAAGTAAAGGCTGGGAGCCTGGGAGCTGAGGAAGGCTGTAGACTACATGTTGTTTAAGCTCCGGAGTCCAGACCCATGCAGTTTAATAATATACAGTCACAACAGAATGCACACTGCTGTCTCGTGTCTCATCACAATCCCAATGCCTCACCCGTGAAGTCGGGGGGGGGGGGAAATAAAAAACTGTCTACTAGTATTAGTGTATACTATAGGCTCGGGGATCATAATAGCGCTTAGCTTAGCATTATGTTAGCGTGTAGCCCCTACTGGTGCTGCAACCCACTGATTGAACTTCATATCCGCCTGTAATCTAAGTTCTTTTTATTGACAACGTGAACAAACACCGACACCAGCGCTGCAACAATAGACAGATCTACAAGCTCTCAACGCGTAGCGAACGGCACTGCAAAAAAAGGCAGGACGCGATGCCTTGAGAGCTTGTAGATCAGCAGCTTGTGGGCTCCGCTGCTCCGCTCCGAGCGAGCCTCCGACTGACCGGTGCGGGGAGGCAAGGGAGCAAGTTACCCTGGCTGCGCAGCTGATCTACAAGCTCTCAACGCCTAGCGAACGGAGCTGCAAAAACTGGCAGGACGCGGCGCCTTGAGAGCTTGTAGATCTGGCTTTTTTGCGACCTGCAGTTAGCTGTTCTCACTTTACTTTCATGACACGAATACATCGTTAATCGGCGAATATTTGTCAGACGATGGGCGGTTGAAAAAAATGGGCATATCGCCCAACCTTAGTGTGCATATGTGCGTGTGTGCGTGTGTGCAAATTGTGCATATGTGCATATGTGCATATGTGCGTGTGTGCATATGTGCATATGTGCATATGTGCGTGTGTGCATATGTGCATATGTGCATATGTGCGTGTGTGCGTGTCTCCTCTCTTCCAGAGGGTTAGGGTTAGAACCCTCTCAGGGTTTCTACTTTCGCTGAGCAAGCAATAGAGAAATGAAATATTTATGAGGAGTGCGTGTGTGCGTGTGTGTCTGCGTGTGTGCGTGCGTGTGTACGTGCGTGCATGCATGGGTGTGTGTGTGCGTGGGTGTGTCACCTTGATTGTGAGAGCAGCAGCTTCTAGTTTCACTCCAGGCTCTTCAGGAGCAGCGACGGGAGCGACGATCACCTCCTAATATGGTCATAGAGTTTAGACGATCACCTCCTAATATGGTCATAGAGTTTAGACCATCACCTCCTAATATGGTCATAGAGTTTAGATCATCACCTCCTAATATGGTCATAGAGTTTAGACCATCACCTCCTAATATGGTCATAGAGGTTAGATCATCACCTCCTAATATGGTCATAGAGGTTAGATCATCACCTCCTAATATGGTCATAGAGTTTAGACCATCACCTCCTAATATGGTCATAGAGTTTAGACCATCACCTCCTAATATGGTCATAGAGTTTAGACCATCACCTCCTAATATGGTCATAGAGGTTAGACCATCACCTCCTAATATGGTCATAGAGTTTAGACCATCACCTCCTAATATGGTCATAGAGTTTAGACCATCACCTCCTAATATGGTCATAGAGTTTAGACCATCACCTCCTAATATGGTCATAGAGTTTAGACCATCACCTCCTAATATGGTCATAGAGTTTAGACCATCACCTCCTAATATGGTCATAGAGGTTAGATCATCACCTCCTAATATGGTCATAGAGGTTAGATCATCACCTCCTAATATGGTCATAGAGTTTAGACCATCACCTCCTAATATGGTCATAGAGTTTAGACCATCACCTCCTAATATGGTCATAGAGTTTAGACCATCACCTCCTAATATGGTCATAGAGGTTAGACCATCACCTCCTAATATGGTCATAGAGTTTAGACCATCACCTCCTAATATGGTCATAGAGTTTAGACCATCACCTCCTAATATGGTCATAGAGTTTAGACCATCACCTCCTAATATGGTCATAGAGTTTAGACCATCACCTCCTAATATGGTCATAGAGTTTAGACCATCACCTCCTAATATGGTCATAGAGGTTAGATCATCACCTCCTAATATGGTCATAGAGGTTAGATCATCACCTCCTAATATGGTCATAGAGTTTAGACCATCACCTCCTAATATGGTCATAGAGTTTAGACCATCACCTCCTAATATGGTCATAGAGTTTAGACCATCACCTCCTAATATGGTCATAGAGTTTAGACCATCACCTCCTAATATGGTCATAGAGTTTAGACCATCACCTCCTAATATGGTCATAGAGTTTAGATCATCACCTCCTAATATGGTCATAGAGTTTAGATCATCACCTCCTAATATGGTCATAGAGTTTAGACCATCACCTCCTAATATGGTCATAGAGGTTAGACCATCACCTCCTAATATGGTCATAGAGTTTAGATCATCACCTCCTAATATGGTCATAGAGTTTAGATCATCACCTCCTAATATGGTCATAGAGTTTAGACCATCACCTCCTAATATGGTCATAGAGGTTAGACCATCACCTCCTAATATGGTCATAGAGGTTAGACCATCACCTCCTAATATGGTCATGGCCTTATGATATAATCTAATTAGTGTGGTTGCCCAAAGGGTTGCGTAACCAATCTATGTTTTACAATCGTTTAAAAAAGACATAAATTCCCTTGCAGGGGCAGAAGACCAAACTATTAAAACGTAACATTTTGCAATTTTTTTCGAAATTGCTACTTTTCTAGTTATAGTAATTATTATAATAACCTAATTATACTAATTATTATAATAACCTAATTATAATAACTAGTCCTTACCCGTTCTGAATATATGAACAGCAAATGATGTCCAGTGTGGGTAATCTATAATCCATTCTGAACGGGAACCCATTTTGGTGTCAGCATCATGTTATGCTTTAGCTATTGAAAAATAGCAGATCTACAAGCTCATAGCGCGCCACCGAGTGGCGCGCTATGAGCTTGTAGGTCTGCTATTTTTGAAAAATCGAAGAACGACTGACATTTTTAGAATCTGATCTCAGGTCAGAATGGGTTCATCAGACCAGTGTGTGTCCAGTGGAAACCTTGTATGAATCTGATCTCAGGTCAGAATGGGATAATATAATAATTTAGCGATCGCTCGTCCCCCCCGTGTGGGTCTGTTACGCGGAAAGGTGTGTCCCAGTATTAATATGTCTCCGTCCCAACATGCATTTCAGTCATAGACTGTAAAGAATATGGACAAAGCGTTCCCCGGGTCTAACATGGACGTAAAATGAAGCCTGTTATTCCTGCACTGTAAGTCGCCATCTTTCTAGATCCTATTGGCCCAGCTGGCCATTGGCTGGCTCCGTTTTGGCCCAGCTGGCCATTGGCTGGCCCAGACAACGAGGCGGGACTTCCCCCCTTCTTCTCCGTTGGTTTTTATTTTGACTCGAGTGGGAGGGGAATCCCGATCATAGACTGTAACGGTAGCCACGCCCCTCAGAACATACGCGACTTCATGGTCATTTATTTAATTAATGGGACCATAATTTTCCAAAAAGAATATTATGACATTAGAAATGAGACTTTAAACTAGTGACTGGAAGCAGAAAGTATTCATGACCATGTTTATTAAGGTAATACAATCTAGGTGAAGTTGGGCCCAAATACATGGACTTCTATGGGGCTATGGGTTTTTCTGGGTCCAATGACAGCGCCACAACAGGCCATTATATGAACTATGATTTCCTTAGTGGCTTCACAAAATATCTGTCTGACTGCCCCCCTGGTTAAATATCTGTCTGACTGCCCCCCTGGTTAAATATCTGTCTGACTGCCCCCCTGGTTAAATATCTGTCTGACTGCCCCCCTGGTTAAATATCTGTCTGACTGCCCCCCTGGTTAAATATCTGTCTGACTGCCCCCCTGGTTAAATATCTGTCTGACTGCCCCCTGGTTAAATATCTGTCTGACTGCCCCCCTGGTTAAATATCTGTCTGACTGCCCCCCTGGTTAAATATCTGTCTGACTGCCCCCCTGGTTAAATATCTGTCTGACTGCCCCCCTGGTTAAATATCTGTCTGACTGCCCCCCTGGTTAAATATCTGTCTGACTGCCCCCCTGGTTAAATATCTGTCTGACTGCCCCCCCTGGTTAAATATCTGTCTGACTGCCCCCCTGGTTAAATATCTGTCTGACTGCCCCCCTGGTTAAATATCTGCCTGACTGCCCCCTGGTTAAATATCTGTCTGACTGCCCCCCTGGTTAAATATCTGTCTGACTGCCCCCCTGGTTAAATATCTGTCTGACTGCCCCCCTGGTTAAATATCTGTCTGACTGCCCCCCTGGTTAAATATCTGTCTGACTGCCCCCCTGGTTAAATATCTGCCTGACTGCCCCCCTGGTTAAATATCTGTCTGACTGCCCCCCTGGTTAAATATCTGTCTGACTGCCCCCCCTGGTTAAATATCTGTCTGACTGCCCCCCTGGTTAAATATCTGTCTGACTGCCCCCCTGGTTAAATATCTGTCTGACTGCCCCCTGGTTAAATATCTGTCTGACTGCCCCCCTGGTTAAATATCTGCCTGACTGCCCCCTGGTTAAATATCTGTCTGACTGCCCCCCTGGTTAAATATCTGTCTGACTGCCCCCCTGGTTAAATATCTGTCTGACTGCCCCCCTGGTTAAATATCTGTCTGACTGCCCCCCTGGTTAAATATCTGTCTGACTGCCCCCCTGGTTAAATATCTGCCTGACTGCCCCCCTGGTTAAATATCTGTCTGACTGCCCCCCTGGTTAAATATCTGTCTGACTGCCCCCCTGGTTAAATATCTGTCTGACTGCCCCCCTGGTTAAATATCTGTCTGACTGCCCCCCTGGTTAAATATCTGTCTGACTGCCCCCTGGTTAAATATCTGTCTGACTGCCCCCCTGGTTAAATATCTGTCTGACTGCCCCCCTGGTTAAATATCTGTCTGACTGCCCCCCTGGTTAAATATCTGTCTGACTGCCCCCCTGGTTAAATATCTGTCTGACTGCCCCCCTGATTTCACCCGGGAGACCCGGGAGAGGACGGACAGACAGCGGGCGAGCGATCGCTACATTATTATATATATATAAATCTGACCCTGAAGCTTAATCACCTCCTCCTCTTTCTTCGCCTTCTTCCTGCTCTTCTCCTTTTTCGTCTTCTTCTCCTCCTCCTGTTTGTTCTTCTCCTCCTTCACGCTCTCCGCCTCTTTCTTCTGCTCCTTCTCCTTTAATGTAGCAAAACATTTAATAAATGTAATATCCTTCACTCTGTGAGTGTAGAGTCTACACTGTAGACATACTAGCACTGAGAGTAGTTTAATATCCTACACTCTGTGAGTGTAGAGTCTACACTGTATACTGTACCTATAGTACTGAGAGTAGTTTAATATCCTTCACTCTGTGAGTGTAGAGTCTACACTGTAGACCTACTAGCACTGAGAGTAGTTTAATCTTATATAACTGACTCTGCGTTTCATTCTAACTGACTCTTTGCGTTTCATTCTAACTGACTCTTTGCGTTTCATTCTAACTGACTCTTTGCGTTTCATTCTAACTGACTCTTTGCGTTTCATTCTAACTGACTCTTTGCGTTTCATTCTAACTGACTCTTTGCGTTTCATTCTAACTGACTCTTTGCGTTTCATTCTAACTGACTCTTTGCGTTTCATTCTAACTGACTCTTTGCGTTTCATTCTAACTGACTCTTTGTGTTTCATTCTAACTGACTCTTTGCGTTTCATTCTAACTGACTCTTTGCGTTTCATTCTAACTGACTCTTTGTGTTTCATTCTAACTGACTCTTTGCGTTTCATTTTTAAATGATGGTGAAAGTGAACAAAAACAAACAAAAACAAACGAACGAACCCTCACCTCCTCTCTCTTCTTCTCCTTCTCCTCCTCTTTCTTCTTCTGTCGCTCCTCCTCTCTCTTCTTCTCCTCTCTCCTCCTGTTCTTCTCCTCCTCTTTCTTCTTGGCTTTTTCCTCCTTGTCTCGCCTCTTGACCTCCTTCTTGTCTGGCTTCCCCTCCCCCTCCTCCTCTTCCTCCTCCTCCTCCTCCTCCTCCTGGGCAGCCCCTCCCTCCTTCACCTCCTCCTCTGACTTCTTCTCCTCCTCCTCTTTCTTCTCCTCCTCCTCTTTCTTCTTCTCCTCCGCTTTCTTCTTCTCTTTCTTTTTCTTCTTGCCGCTCTTCTTCTCCACCTTCACCTCCTCCTGCTCCTTGCTGGACTCCTCTTCTGTCTTCTCCTCGCTCCCTTTTTCTGTCGTCTCCTCGCTGCCTTTCACCTAGGATAGGAGAGGGTAAATATTACAGTAATAAACCTTTCACCTAGGATAGGAGAGGGTAAATATTACAGTAATAAACCTTTCACCTAGGATAGGAGAGGGTAAATATTACAGTAATAAACCTTTCACCTAGGACAGGAGAGGGTAAATATTACAGTAATAAACCTTTCACCTAGGACAGGAGAGGGTAAATATTACAGTAATAAACCATTCACCTAGGATAGGAGAGGGTAAACATTACAGTAATAAACCTTTCACCTAGGATAGGAGAGGGTAAATATTACAGTAATAAACCTTTCACCTAGGATAGGAGAGGGTAAACATTACAGTAATAAACCTTTCACCTAGGATAGGAGAGGGTAAATATTACAGTAATAAACCTTTCACCTAGGACAGGAGAGGGTAAATATTACAGTAATAAACCTTTCACCTAGGACAGGAGAGGGTAAATATTACAGTAATAAACCTTTCACCTAGGATAGGAGAGGGTAAATATTACAGTAATAAACCTTTCACCTAGGATAGGAGAGGGTAAATATTACAGTAATAAACCTTTCACCTAGGACAGGAGAGGGTAAATATTACAGTAATAAACCTTTCACCTAGGATAGGAGAGGGTAAATATTACAGTAATAAACCTTTCACCTAGGACAGGAGAGGGTAAATATTACAGTAATAAACCATTCACCTAGGATAGGAGAGGGTAAATATTACAGTAATAAACCTTTCACCTAGGATAGGAGAGGGTAAATATTACAGTAATAAACCTTTCACCTAGGATAGGAGAGGGTAAATATTACAGTAATAAACCTTTCACCTAGGACAGGAGAGGGTAAATATTACAGTAATAAACCTTTCACCTAGGATAGGAGAGGGTAAATATTACAGTAATAAACCTTTCACCTAGGACAGGAGAGGGTAAATATTACAGTAATAAACCATTCACCTAGGATAGGAGAGGGTAAATATTACAGTAATAAACCTTTCACCTAGGATAGGAGAGGGTAAACATTACAGTAATAAACCTTTCACCTAGGACAGGAGAGGGTAAATATTACAGTAATAAACCTTTCACCTAGGACAGGAGAGGGTAAATATTACAGTAATAAACCTTTCACCTAGGACAGGAGAGGGTAAATATTACAGTAATAAACCTTTCACCTAGGACAGGAGAGGGTAAATATTACAGTAATAAACCTTTCACCTAGGACAGGAGAGGGTAAATATTACAGTAATAAACCTTTCACCTAGGACAGGAGAGGGTAAATATTACAGTAATAAACCTTTCACCTAGGATAGGAGAGGGTAAATATTACAGTAATAAACCTTTCACCTAGGACAGGAGAGGGTAAATATTACAGTAATAAACCTTTCACCTAGGACAGGAGAGGGTAAATATTACAGTAATTAACCTTTCACCTAGGATAGGAGAGGGTAAATATTACAGTAATAAACCTTTCACCTAGGACAGGAGAGGGTAAATATTACAGTAATAAACCTTTCACCTAGGATAGGAGAGGGTCAATATTACAGTAATAAACCTTTCACCTAGGACAGGAGAGGGTAAATATTACAGTAATAAACCTTTCACCTAGGATAGGAGAGGGTAAATATTACAGTAATAAACCTTTCACCTAGGACAGGAGAGGGTAAATATTACAGTAATAAACCTTTCACCTAGGACAGGAGAGGGTAAATATTACAGTAATAAACCTTTCACCTAGGATAGGAGAGGGTAAATATTACAGTAATAAACCTTTCACCTAGGACAGGAGAGGGTAAATATTACAGTAATAAACCTTTCACCTAGGATAGGAGAGGGTAAATATTACAGTAATAAACCTTTCACCTAGGACAGGAGAGGGTAAATATTACAGTAATAAACCTTTCACCTAGGATAGGAGAGGGTAAATATTACAGTAATAAACCTTTCACCTAGGATAGGAGAGGGTAAATATTACAGTAATAAACCTTTCACCTAGGACAGGAGAGGGTAAATATTACAGTAATAAACCTTTCACCTAGGACAGGAGAGGGTAAATATTACAGTAATAAACCTTTCACCTAGGATAGGAGAGGGTAAATATTACAGTAATAAACCTTTCACCTAGGATAGGAGAGGGTAAATATTACAGTAATAAACCTTTCACCTAGGATAGGAGAGGGTAAATATTACAGTAATAAACCTTTCACCTAGGACAGGAGAGGGTAAATATTACAGTAATAAACCTTTCACCTAGGACAGGAGAGGGTAAATATTACAGTAATAAACCTTTCACCTAGGATAGGAGAGGGTAAATATTACAGTAATAAACCTTTCACCTAGGATAGGAGAGGGTAAATATTACAGTAATAAACCTTTCACCTAGGATAGGAGAGGGTAAATATTACAGTAATAAACCTTTCACCTAGGATAGGAGAGGGTAAATATTACAGTAATAAACCTTTCACCTAGGACAGGAGAGGGTAAATATTACAGTAATAAACCTTTCACCTAGGATAGGAGAGGGTAAATATTACAGTAATAAACCTTTCACCTAGGACAGGAGAGGGTAAATATTACAGTAATAAACCTTTCACCTAGGACAGGAGAGGGTAAATATTACAGTAATAAACCTTTCACCTAGGATAGGAGAGGGTAAATATTACAGTAATAAACCTTTCACCTAGGATAGGAGAGGGTAAATATTACAGTAATAAACCTTTCACCTAGGACAGGAGAGGGTAAATATTACAGTAATAAGCTACGAGGGGTCTCATGTTACCAGGTATTTTACAATGGCTGGGAGGCGGAGGCGTCCGTAGGCGTCATGTGGCACTGAATGAGTTTTAATAATCTGAACAACTAATTAACATAACATGGTTAATAATGTGATTACATACATGTATACAAAGGAGCATTACCTTTAATCCTCCCAACACTAAAACATATCGTCATTACGTCACCATCGAAAACCAATTACACTCTGGCATTGGGTGCATTAATCCACATATTTCTTACATCATCATTGAGAGCTAGTTATACATATACACACCATGTACTCTGGTCCCAGCAAATCAGGCACAATTTGCTGGGACGGTGCATACGCATCAAAAGTGGCGGGTTGGCTGGGACGGTGCGTACGAGCCGGGCGAAACTATTACTTGCGCGCTCCGCTGAACAATCTAAACAACTATACGACAACGATAACATGGTTAATAATCTGAACAACTAATCATCCCGACGTTCGCTCACCTCCTTCTCGTCGACCTCGCCGACCTCCTCCTGCTCCTTGTCCTCCTCCTCCTCCTCCACGGTCTTCTCCTCGCCAGCGGAGGGGGCGGGGCCTGTGGTAGCTCCTCCCCCGCGCAGCAGCTCTGACTCCTCCCCGTCCGAGGAGCAGGTGGAGCGGCGCTTCAGGAAGTTGGAGAAGAGCCGCGAGAGGCCCTTACCCGCCGAGGTGCGCGCGCGCGGCTTCAGCTGGAGCCCCGCCTCCTCGTCGGGGGGGGGCGTGTCCTCCTGGCCCTGGGGGGGCTCGCCGCCGGTCTGGGGGGGGGGGGGGGGGATATTATTTATATCTGTGACATCACAGACACTGGGCTCACTGCTAACCCTCTAAGACCCAGCGTTGCTTTTTAGCAACAATTTTATTTTAATTAATTACTTTTTTTTTTCTGTTCTTTTTTCACCTAAACGTCATCAGTGATGTTCATTGCAATGCCATTTCAATGCCATTGGTCATGATATTTGCATATAAATACCCCCCACAGAGGCTGAAGTTCACACAAATTAAAAATGTCTGGACTTTGAACATTTTTTAACCTAAGACTTTTGACCTTTACCCTAATAAAAGTAGGTACAATAATTGTAATATATGTTTTTTTGTGATTAGAATGTCTAGAACATGTTTTATTCATTATTGTGAAAGATATCCCCCAAATGTAAATTATTAATTTATTATATTATTATATAATTATTATAACTTTTTCATCAAACTTATTTTTATTTTTATTTTTACATATTTTTTAGTCTTAGTCCTAGTAGTACAAAGTAGTAGTAAGGTTGAAATCAATTTTTTGCAAGTAGAAATTAATGCGGGTCTTAGAGGGCTAAAATCGAAACTGTACATCAAAAAGAGTCATTATGTACGATATCTCTGAAAAGGCAATATCGTGGAGACGCCGACATCGGCCAAACACCTACCGCGGTCGCCGCCGCTGTCGCCTCGGAGGTTTCCTCTTTGTCGTGTGCGACAGCGTTAGGCTCCGCCCCTGCAGCACTAGGCTCCGCCCCTGCAGCGATCCGATTGGCCTCGGTGTCACCCTCGCTCACCTCTGTGGTCATGGTGGCTGTGGGGGGGAAAAAAAGGTCATTACATTGTGTACGACGTGGGTAACATTCATGATGACAGGCACTATAGTTCCACACTCACTCCAGAGGGCCACTATAGTTCCACACTCACTCCAGAGGGCCACTATAGTTCCACACTCACTCCAGAGGACCACTATAGTTCCACACTCACTCCAGAGGGCCACTATAGTTCCACACTCACTCCAGAGGGCCACTATAGTTCCACACTCACTCCAGAGGGCCACTATAGTTCCACACTCACTCCAGAGGACCACTATAGTTCCACACTCACTCCAGAGGGCCACTATAGTTCCACACTCACTCCAGAGGGCCACTATAGTTCCACACTCACTCCAGAGGGCCACTATAGTTCCACACTCACTCCAGAGGGCCACTATAGTTCCACACTCACTACAGAGGGCCACTATAGTTCCACACTCACTCCAGAGGGCCACTATAGTTCCACACTCACTCCAGAGGGCCACTATAGTTCCACACTCACTCCAGAGGGCCACTATAGTTCCACACTCACTCCAGAGGGCCACTATAGTTCCACACTCACTACAGAGGGCCACTATAGTTCCACACTCACTCCAGAGGGCCACTATAGTTCCACACTCACTCCAGAGGGCCACTATAGTTCCACACTCACTCCAGAGGACCACTATAGTTCCACACTCACTCCAGAGGACCACTATAGTTCCACACTCACTCCAGAGGACCACTATAGTTCCACACTCACTCCAGAGGGCCACTATAGTTCCACACTCACTCCAGAGGACCACTATAGTTCCACACTCACTCCAGAGGGCCACTATAGTTCCACACTCACTACAGAGGGCCACTATAGTTCCACACTCACTCCAGAGGGCCACTATAGTTCCACACTCACTCCAGAGGGCCACTATAGTTCCACACTCACTACAGAGGGCCACTATAGTTCCACACTCACTCCAGAGGGCCACTATAGTTCCACACTCACTCCAGAGGGCCACTATAGTTCCACACTCACTCCAGAGGGCCACTATAGTTCCACACTCACTACAGAGGGCCACTATAGTTCCACACTCACTCCAGAGGGCCACTATAGTTCCACACTCACTCCAGAGGGCCACTATAGTTCCACACTCACTCCAGAGGGCCACTATAGTTCCACACTCACTACAGAGGGCCACTATAGTTCCACACTCACTCCAGAGGGCCACTATAGTTCCACACTCACTCCAGAGGGCCGCTATAGTTCCACACTCACTCCAGAGGGCCACTATAGTTCCACACTCACTCCAGAGGGCCACTATAGTTCCACACTCACTCCAGAGGGCCACTATAGTTCCACACTCACTCCAGAGGGCCACTATAGTTCCACACTCACTCCAGAGGGCCACTATAGTTCCACACTCACTCCAGAGGGCCACTATAGTTCCACACTCACTCCAGAGGGCCACTATAGTTCCACACTCACTCCAGAGGGCCACTATAGTTCCACACTCACTCCAGAGGGCCACTATAGTTCCACACTCACTACAGAGGGCCACTATAGTTCCACACTCACTCCAGAGGGCCACTATAGTTCCACACTCACTCCAGAGGGCCACTATAGTTCCACACTCACTCCAGAGGGCCACTATAGTTCCACACTCACTCCAGAGGGCCACTATAGTTCCACACTCACTCCAGAGGGCCACTAT
This sequence comes from Protomyctophum parallelum, assembly GCF_964188405.1. Taxonomy (NCBI): domain Eukaryota; kingdom Metazoa; phylum Chordata; class Actinopteri; order Myctophiformes; family Myctophidae; genus Protomyctophum; species Protomyctophum parallelum. The sequence continues at coordinate 489,374 of NC_139698.1, read as the reverse complement.
AGTTCCACACTCACTCCAGAGGGCCACTATAGTTCCACACTCACTCCAGAGGGCCACTATAGTTCCACACTCACTACAGAGGGCCACTATAGTTCCACACTCACTCCAGAGGGCCACTATAGTTCCACACTCACTCCAGAGGGCCACTATAGTTCCACACTCACTCCAGAGGGCCACTATAGTTCCACACTCACTCCAGAGGGCCACTATAGTTCCACACTCACTCCAGAGGGCCACTATAGTTCCACACTCACTCCAGAGGGCCACTATAGTTCCACACTCACTCCAGAGGGCCACTATAGTTCCACACTCACTCCAGAGGGCCACTATAGTTCCACACTCACTCCAGAGGGCCACTATAGTTCCACACTCACTCCAGAGGGCCACTATAGTTCCACACTCACTCCAGAGGGCCACTATAGTTCCACACTCACTCCAGAGGGCCACTATAGTTCCACACTCACTCCAGAGGGCCACTATAGTTCCACACTCACTCCAGAGGGCCACTATAGTTCCACACTCACTCCAGAGGGCCACTATAGTTCCACACTCACTCCAGAGGGCCACTATAGTTCCACACTCACTCCAGAGGGCCACTATAGTTCCACACTCACTCCAGAGGGCCACTATAGTTCCACACTCACTCCAGAGGGCCACTATAGTTCCACACTCACTCCAGAGGGCCACTATAGTTCCACACTCACTCCAGAGGGCCACTATAGTTCCACACTCACTCCAGAGGGCCACTATAGTTCCACACTCACTCCAGAGGGCCACTATAGTTCCACACTCACTCCAGAGGGCCACTATAGTTCCACACTCACTCCAGAGGGCCACTATAGTTCCACACTCACTCCAGAGGGCCACTATAGTTCCACACTCACTCCAGAGGACCACTATAGTTCCACACTCACTCCAGAGGACCACTATAGTTCCACACTCACTCCAGAGGGCCACTATAGTTCCACACTCACTCCAGAGGACCACTATAGTTCCACACTCACTCCAGAGGGCCACTATAGTTCCACACTCACTCCAGAGGGGCTTCCAGAGGACATTGTATTCGGGCATATTGTGTGATTGATTCAGAAATGTGTTGGTAGTTTCCCTGCCAGGTTTTTGTCATGACACATTCTGCTCTGAATTCATTCTTTTATTAATATTCATGTATCCCATAATGTCCTTTGTTGTGGTCTGGGAGCCGGACCTCTGTGTGTGTGTGGGTGTGTGTGTGTGTGTGTGTGTGTGTGTGTGTGTGTGTGTGTGTGTGTGTGTCTCATTAAAATCTCACAATAGACGCATTCTGCTGCATAGTTCACTGTCTACTAGTGATGTGTATGTGTGTGCGTGGGTGTGTGCGTGTGTGTGTTCTAATCTAAATGAACTCTTTGAACTCATTTTCACTAGACATGAAGATCACTTTTTGTCATCATTGACAATTACTGTTACATAATGAGCGACAATTACAATCAATTGTCAATTATTAATGTATCATTATTATAATAAAATATAAATTATAATATACAGGGAGGGGGGGGAGGGGGCAGGACAGTTCATACCAAGTTCACCTTCAATGTAAGACTGAGTGACAGCGCACGCACGCACGCACACACGCATGCACACACACACAGTCTGACTGACAGCACTCGTTGACAGAAAGCAGACGAGTTCTAATGGACCAGCTGAGCTACACACACACACACACACACACACACACACACACACACACACACACACACACACACACACACACACACACACACACACACACACACACACACAGTTGCCTAATTGCTCGTTAGCGGCGTCAGTCTGCCTCACATTGTAACGAGCAGCGTTTGGACTCATCAGAGTGGAAGATGTTTAGCAGGCGGCGGTGGCTCAGCGGTAGAGTGACCGGTTCGAACCCTGCTGGCTCCCCAACGTCCCCAAGTGTCCTTGAGCAAGACTCTGAACCCCTGATTGCTCCCGATGTGCAGGTTTCCTGTGCCATCGGCGTGCATGCGTGCGTGCGTGCGTGCATGCGTGGAAGTGGAAGTGGAGAATGTTTATGATATTCCACTGTTACGTTCTTATATTCCACTGTTACGTTCTTATATTCCACTGTTACGTTCTTATATTCCACTGTTACGTTCTTATATTCCACTGTTACGTTCTTATACAAATATTCCACTGTTACGTTCTTATACAGATATTCCACTGTTACGTTCTTATACAGATATTCCACTGTTATGTTCTTATCTTACGCATGTTTCCTGATAACTACTTTCTATATATGTTCTT
>NC_139698.1:479591-484591 GCF_964188405.1 Protomyctophum parallelum | reverse complement strand
TCTAGAGTTTAAATGGACAGGTATCAGTCAACAGGCCCGTCTAGAGTTTAAATGGACAGTTATCAGTCAACAGGCCCGTCTAGAGTTTAAATGGACAGGTATCAGTCAACAGGCCCGTCTAGAGTTTAAATGGACAGGTATCAGTCAACAGGCCCGTCTAGAGTTTAAATGGACAGGTATCAGTCAACAGGCCCGTCTAGAGTTTAATGGACAGGTATCAGTCAAAAGGGAGACATCGAAGAGGAAGGAAGGATGGGGAAGGATCAACATATGGAATGTCAGAACAGGCTAACAGGCTAACATGAGTAGCATTATGACTCCATCAATCAAAGCATTATAAAACAACAATCGCAACATCGCATCAACGCCAATGGAGTGGAAACTCAATCTATCATCAAAGTCTGGTCTCAACAACGATGAGACTAAACATCAAACACATCCATGTAGAACTGAAAATGTTTCCTTTGTTTTGGCTTTAATGAAAGAGAGTACTGTACTGTACTGTACTGTACTGTACTGTACTGTACTGTACTGTACTGTACTGTACTGTACTGTACTGTACTGTACTGTACTGTACTGTACTGTACTGTACTGTACTGTACTGTACTGTACTGTACTGACCCACGCACTTACATCAGATGCAAGGTTTCTGTCCGGCAATAATGCACACATCACACAAAATCATAAGGCATGACCCACTTCAGCTGTGTGTGTGTGTGTGTGTGTGTGTGTGTGTGTGTGTGTGTGTGTGTGTGTGTGTGTGTGTGTGTGCGCGCGCGGGCGACGGTGTGTGTGAGTGTGTGGTGGGGGAGGGGAGGGGCTAAGCACATTAAGGTGAGACTGAGTGCCATTGTCCTCATTAGCGTCTAATTAGCAATGCTAACGCAGAGCTCATTAATTATCCATGATGTAGGTTAGAGTCCCGGAGGCGCTGCGGTGAGAACGGTACGGTACGGTTCCACTGGTAAATAAATGGTAAATGGTGCATTTATATAGCGCCTTTATCCAAGGCGCTTTACAGAGATGGTGCATTACATTCACCCATTCACACACCTTTACATAGATTGTGCATTACATTCACCCATTCACACACCTTTACATAGATTGTGCATTACATTCACCCATTCACACACCTTTACATAGATGGTGCATTACATTCACCCATTCACACACCTTTACATAGATGGTGCATTACATTCACCCATTCACACACATTCATACACCTTTACATAGATTGTGCATTACATTCACCCATTCACACACACATTCACACACCTTTACATAGATTGTGCATTACATTCACCCATCCACACACACATTCATACACCTTTACATAGATTGTGCATTACATTCACCCATTCACACACACATTCATACACCTTTACATAGATTGTGCATTACATTCACCCATCCACACACACATTCATACACCTTTACATAGATTGTGCATTACATTCACCCATTCACACACACATTCATACACCTTTACATAGAGTGTGCATTACATTCACCCATTCACACACACATTCATACACCTTTACATAGATTGTGCATTACATTCACCCATTCACACACACATTCACACACCTTTACATAGATGGTAAATTACATTCACCCATTCACACACATTCATACACCGATTGCGGCGGAAGCCATGCAAGGCACCAACCAGCACATCGGGAGCTATTTGGGGTTCAGTGTCTTGCCACATGTGGAAGGACACTTCCACATGTAGACAGGAGGAGCCGGGATTCGAACCGCCGACCCATGGATCATTGGACGACCTGCTCTACCTCCTGAGCCACAGTCGCCCCTGCATTCTACACCACCTTTACAGCAGGACGGTCGCCAGAGAAAAGGATAAAGTCCTGTTTGTTGCGATCTCATATTTTACTGAGTCTTCACACCAGCGCTGTCCAAAAGGTAGATTATCCCATTCTGACCGGGCACCCATTTTGGTGTTAGCATCGTGTCGTGCTTTAGCTATTTAAAAATAGCAGATCTACAAGCTCATATCGCGCCACCGAGTGGCGCGATAAAAATCGAAGACATTTTTAGAATCTGATCTCAGGTCAGAATGGGTTATCTACTGTTAGATCTCAAAGGCTGTGCAGGTAGAGATCACATGACCTGCCACTAAAAACTATAATCTAACTAGAAAAAGTGCCCTTCTGGGCACAGGTCTCCACCAGGATTTCTTCCTCAACCTAGTGTGAATATGCGTGCACAGTTTCATCGTAATCGGGCGCTGCGTTGAGGAGTTGTGGCGATTTGTACAAAGCGGGCTACTCCTGAAAACTGTAGGAGCCAATCGTGGCAAATCAGGATGGAATATGATAAATCAAACAAACCTGTCTTGATCACATGACTACGGAGATCATGTGTACCGATTTGCGTGAAATTTGGATAAAATCTGAAGGAGTAATAATAGAAAATGTGTTTTACATATGTGGGCCTCCTGGTGGCGCTATAAAGAGCAGATGTGAAAAATTCCAGGCAAAGGTTTTTCCTTGGCCTCTAGGGAGTTGGCATACAAAGTTATCCACAGATCCGTGCAGTTAGAGGTAAAAACACTTTTCGGCCAGTTATAGCGCCACCTTGAGGCTGAGTTGAAATTGTTCATGTGGCATTTCGTCCTCGGCCTAGTGGGAATGTGGGTGCACAATTTCACGGAAATGACGCGATGTGTTCATGATTTGCAGCATTTTGTTTGAAACTGAGCACTCGTGTGAACTTTGGAAGCCAATCTTAACCAATCAGGATGGAGTCTGAGAAATCTGAAAGACGCGTTTCGTTGAATGGCTCTAGAGAGACTGTGTACCAATTTGCGTGATGTTTGGACAAAATCTGTAGGTGTACTGTGCAAAAACTTGTTTTGCACAAAGCGGCCTCCTGGTGGCGCTATAACAGGCCGTTCTGGAAAGTTTGGGGCAGAGGTTCATCGTTGGCATCCAGGGAGTGTGTGTGCAAAATTTGGCATCGACCGGGTTAACGGTGGCCGAGATTAGCTGCTCACGGACACACGGACGGACACACACACGGACGGACGGACGGACACACGGACGGACGGAGTGCAAAACATACTCTCCCCCCATGCCTTCGGCCTGGTGGAGACAAATATAGAAAAACTGCCTCTTGATTTAAGGTGACTTGATTGATTGACATAAAAAGGACCTCTCAGCTCAAACCTACAAAGTAATACATGGTTTAAAAAGGACCTCTCAGCTCAAACCTACAAAGTAATGCATGGTTTAAAAAGGACCTCTCAGCTCAAACCTACAAAGTAATACATGGTTTAAAAAGGACCTCTCAGCTCAAACCTACAAAGTAATACATGGTTTAAAAAGGACCTCTCAGCTCAAACCTACAAAGTAATGCATGGTTTAAAAAGGACCTCTCAGCTCAAACCTACAAAGTAATACATGGTTTAAAAAGGACCTCTCAGCTCAAACCTACAAAGTAATACATGGTTTAAAAAGGACCTCTCAGCTCAAACCTACAAAGTAATGCATGGTTTAAAAAGGACCTCTCAGCTCAAACCTACAAAGTAATACATGGTTTAAAAAGGACCTCTCAGCTCAAACCTACAAAGTAATACATGGTTTAAAAAGGACCTCTCAGCTCAAACCTACAAAGTAATACATGGTTTAAAAAGGACCTCTCAGCTCAAACCTACAAAGTAATACATGGTTTAAAAAGGACCTCTCAGCTCAAACCTACAAAGTAATACATGGTTTAAAAAGGACCTCTCAGCTCAAACCTACAAAGTAATACATGGTTTAAAAAGGACCTCTCAGCTCAAACCTACAAAGTAATACATGGTTTTCCAGAGTGTTGTGCACAAAAGGTCAGTAACATTACAAAGTTATACAAAAAAACAAACGTTTGTCTAAATGCAACACCAAAATCCTGGTCTCTAAACTGCCTCCCCCTGGCCAGCCGGGGCGCCTGATGGAGGGGAAAGGAACTGGTCTCTATACTGCCTCCCCCCCTGGCCAGCCGGGGCGCCTGATGGAGGGGAAAGGAACTGGTCTCTATACTGCCTCCCCCTGGCCAGCCGGGGCGCCTGATGGAGGGGAAAGGAACTGGTCTCTATAATGCCTCCCCCTGGCCAGCCGGGGCGCCTGATGGAGGGGAAAGGAACTGGTCTCTAAACTGCCTCCCCCTGGCCAGCCGGGGCGCCTGATGGAGGGGAAAGGAACTGGTTGGAATAACGTGTTCCTTCCACGCGCTACGTCCAACCAGGGAAACTTCCCCCTGTCAGGGGTAAAGGAGCAACTTGGACACTCAGGCATGAAGGAAGCATGAGTTCAAGTCCGTTGCTCTCCCCTTGTCCCCCATATATGGGGACTAGGTTGCTCTCCCCTTGTCCCCCATATATGGGGAATAGGTTGGTGGAGGGTGTGTAGAGCCCAGGATCACATTAGATGATTGACACAGGGGTGAAAAATGGGTTACAAAAATCGTTGGATAAAAAAATAAAAAAATAAATGCAACACCAACGACTTGATATTACCACGCGAATCAGAGCATCTACCAAACACTGCCCATTTCACCCAAGAAGAGGTGAAAAAGGTCATGGACAATTTACCCAACAAGCAAGTGGTGTAGACGGGGTGACGTATGAAACTAATTAACTCATATAAGACTTTAACATATATCTGTGCCCTGAATATGTATTTTATAAACATATATCTGTGCCCCTGAATATGTATTTTATAAACATATATCTGTGCCCCTGAATATGTATTTTATAAACATATATCTGTGCCCCTGAATATGTATTTTATAAACATATATCTGTGCCCCTGAATATGTATTTTATAAACATATATCTGTGCCCCTGAATATGTATTTTATAAACATATATCTGTGCCCCTGAATATGTTTTTTATAAACATATATCTGTGCCCCTGAATATGTATTTTATAAACATATATCTGTGCCCCTGAATATGTTTTTTATAAACATATATCTGTGCCCCTGAATATGTATTTTAT
>NC_139698.1:474591-477091 GCF_964188405.1 Protomyctophum parallelum | reverse complement strand
CGACACCGGGCACTGCCCTCCCTGTGGGGGTGTGGAACGACACCGGGCACTGCCCTCCCTGTGGGAGTGTAGAACGACACCGGGCACTGCCCTCCCTGGTGAGGTGTGCTGGAACGACACCGGGCACTGCCCTCCCTGTGGGGGGTGTGGAACGACACCGGGCACTGCCCTCCCTGTGGGGGGTGTAGAACGACACCGGGCACTGCTCTCCCTCCCTGTGGGGGGTGTGGAACGACACCGGGCACTGCCCTCCCTCCCTGTGGGGGGTGTGGAACGACACCGGGCACTGCCCTCCCTGTGGGGGGTGTGGAACGACACCGGGCACTGCCCTCCCTGTGGGGGGTGTGGAACGACACTGGGCACTGCCCTCCCTGTGGGGGGTGTGGAACGACACCGGGCACTGCCCTCCCTGGTGGGGTGTGCTGGAACGACGAATCTGAAGTGGGTGGGGAGAACGGTTCTCGAGTTACGTGGATTGCAGACAGACAGATAGACGTAGGTATACAGAGACTTGGTGCATTTTAGGGAAGTTGTATTTATACAACGCAGTTTCGGGAGAAGAGACTTCCTTCCGCTTGACCTCAACCACGACCAGAGACGACCAACCGCTCATTCCGAGCAGAGCGAAGATGACCGTCAGCTATTCGCCCCCACCCTGAGTCTCCTCGCCCTACCATGGGTTCCAATCCTCACTCCACATTCATCTCATTCTGTTTCAATACACTGTTAATCTTGAGCCAAGGTGTGGGTCTCTTACTAAGTGAATAGTTAGATAATCAAAATCTGCAAAGTACTTAAAGCTGTGAAATAAATGTATAGCGGATTGAAAGTACAATATTTGCTTCTGAGATGTATAGTGGAGTGGAAGTAAAAGTACTGAATGTTTGATGTACTCAAAGTGAATTACAAATACCTCAAAATGGTACTTAACCCATTTTGTGCGGGAACCCATTTTGGTGTTAGCATCATGTCGTGCTTTAGCTATTTAAAAATAGCAGATCTACAAGCTCATAGCGCGCCACCGAGTGGCGCGCTAAGAGCTTGGAGGTCTGCTATCTTTGAAAAATAGAAGAGCGACTGACCTAGAAGACATTTTTAGAATCTGATCTCAGGTCAGAATGGAAAACAGTCAGGATGTAGAAGACATTTTTAGAATCTGATCTCAGGTCAGAATGGGACTTAAAGTGCTACCAGCGCTTACAGCGAGCCTCCACTGATCTGTAGCAGCTTTCCTACTGCTGAGCGAGGCTTTAGAATCCCCAGAAAATAAACAAAAAACACGTAACCACTCACCGAAACAAAGCCTGCTAGACCTTAAAGACCTTAAAACAGGATCATCAGGTCTTATTGTTATATAAGGAGGTATCATTTTCTCAAAAAAGTGTACAGTATTTGTTAAAATGTTGTTTTCATGTGGGCACGCCCACCAGTTCATTAAGTATGCCTGGTTTGCCTGGTGGGTGGTGATGGGTGGTGATCCACCTGAACTGAAGCCGCACCCACAGCTGTAGTTCTATGATGAAGGGGGAGGGGTTAGGGGAGGGGCTGACAGTGTGATGTCACTATATTTCCTGTTGATTTAATTGGCCCGTTTGACAGTCAAGGGTTCAGCCTCCAGGAAGAACCCCTAAATACAAAGTTAATACACGATTGCACATACAAACGACTCCAGGGTGTCTAATGAAGTACTGTCATACCTCATAGACACATACAGTAGACTCCAGGGTGTCTAATGAAGTACTGTCATACCTCATAGACACATACAGTAGACTCCAGGGTGTCTAATGAAGTACTGTCATACCTCATAGACACATACAGTAGACTCCAGGGTGTCTAATGAAGTATACTGTCATACCTCATAGACACATGGAAAACTGGACAAATACAATACAAATTGTGGCACTCCATCTTTAAAGGTAAAAGTCTATATTCTCCAGAATGGGAAGCGTCTCACCTCCACAGCTTCTCTCTATCTATAGATCTATCTATCTATCTATCTATCTATCTATCTATCTATCTATCTATGGGAAGCGTCTCACCTCCACAGCTTCTCTCTATCTATAGATCTATCTATCTATCTATCTATCTATCTATCTATCTATCTATCTATCTATCTATCTATCTATCTATCTATGGGAAGCGTCTCACCTCCACAGCTTCTCTCTAAAATGCACTGTTTTTGTCAAGTGGATCGGCACAGAAACAAACCCAGAAATGTTACTTTAATAATTCTGACCTGAGATCAGATTCTAAAGATGTCTTCCACATCCTGACAGTTTTCTGAAAAAGCTATATGTTTCTATGTCAGTCGTTCTTCGATTTTTCAAAAATAGCAGACCTACAAGCTCGTAGATCTGCTATTTTTCAATAGCTAAAGCATAACATGATGCTAACACCAGAAGGTTTTGGTGTTAGCATTATGTCATGCTTTAGCTATTGAAAAATAGCAGATCTACAAGCTCATAGTGCGCCACCGAGTGGCGCGCTACGAGCTTGTAGG
>NC_139698.1:457091-469591 GCF_964188405.1 Protomyctophum parallelum | reverse complement strand
TGTGATAAAACTACTAGTAACTGGTGTACTGAACATGGTATTACTGTGTTAAAACTACTAGTAACTGGTGTACTGACCATGGTATTACTGTGATAAAACTACTAGTAACTGGTGTACTGACCATGGTATTACTGTGTTAAAACTACTAGTAACTGGTGTACTGACCATGGTATTACTGTGATAAAACTACTAGTAACTGGTGTACTGACCATGGTATTACTGTGATAAAACTACTAGTAACTGGTGTACTGACCATGGTATTACTGTGTTAAAACTACTAGTAACTGGTGTACTGACCATGGTATTACTGTGTTAAAACTACTAGTAACTGGTGTACTGACCATGGTATTACTGTGATAAAACTACTAGTAACTGGTGTACTGACCATGGTATTACTGTGTTAAAACTACTAGTAACTGGTGTACTGACCATGGTATTACAGTGTTAAAACTACTAGTAACTGGTGTACTGACCATGGTATTACTGTGTTAAAACTACTAGTAACTGGTGCACTGACCATGGTATTACTGTGTTAAAACTACTAGTAACTGGTGTACTGACCATGGTATTACTGTGTTAAAACTACTAGTAACTGGTGTACTGACCATGGTATTACTGTGTTAAAACTACTAGTAACTGGTGCACTGACCATGGTATTACTGTGTTAAAACTACTAGTAACTGGTGTACTGACCATATGGTATTACTGTGTTAAAACTACTAGTAACTGGTGTACTGACCATGGTATTACTGTGATAAAACTACTAGTAACTGGTGTACTGACCATGGTATTACTGTGATAAAACTACTAGTAACTGGTGTACTGACCATGGTATTACTGTGTTAAAACTACTAGTAACTGGTGCACTGACCATGGTATTACTGTGTTAAAACTACTAGTAACTGGTGTACTGACCATATGGTATTACTGTGTTAAAACTACTAGTAACTGGTGTACTGGCCATGGTATTACTGTGTTAAAACTACTAGTAACTGGTGCACTGAACATGGTATTACTGTGTTAAAACTACTAGTAACTGGTGTACTGACCATGGTATTACTGTGTTAAAACTACTAGTAACTGGTGTACTGACCATGGTATTACTGTGTTAAAACTACTAGTAACTGGTGTACTGACCATGGTATTACTGTGTTAAAACTACTAGTAACTGGTGCACTGACCATGGTATTACTGTGTTAAAACTACTAGTAACTGGTGTACTGACCATATGGTATTACTGTGTTAAAACTACTAGTAACTGGTGTACTGACCATGGTATTACTGTGATAAAACTACTAGTAACTGGTGTACTGACCATGGTATTACTGTGATAAAACTACTAGTAACTGGTGTACTGACCATGGTATTACTGTGTTAAAACTACTAGTAACTGGTGCACTGACCATGGTATTACTGTGTTAAAACTACTAGTAACTGGTGTACTGACCATATGGTATTACTGTGTTAAAACTACTAGTAACTGGTGTACTGGCCATGGTATTACTGTGTTAAAACTACTAGTAACTGGTGCACTGAACATGGTATTACTGTGTTAAAACTACTAGTAACTGGTGTACTGACCATGGTATTACTGTGTTAAAACTACTAGTAACTGGTGTACTGACCATGGTATTACTGTGTTAAAACTACTAGTAACTGGTGTACTGACCATGGTATTACTGTGTTAAAACTACTAGTAACTGGTGTACTGACCATGGTATTACTGTGTTAAAACTACTAGTAACTGGTGTACTGACCATGGTATTACTGTGTTAAAACTACTAGTAACTGGTGTACTGACCATGGTATTACTGTGTTAAAACTACTAGTAACTGGTGTACTGACCATGGTATTACTGTGTTAAAACTACTAGTAACTGGTGTACTGACCATATGGTATTACTGTGTTAAAACTACTAGTAACTGGTGTACTGACCATGGTATTACTGTGTTAAAACTACTAGTAACTGGTACTAACTAATAATGGGGAATTTACGTAGACGAGCAAATCGGTATTTAGTTAAATTCCCATTGACAATGAAAGGAGAATTTACGTCATGTGTGTCTCAGCAAATGGACATTGAGCTATGATGATGTAGGACGATAGGAGCGCCCTCACTGGTGCCCCCTGCTGGCCTAGCGGTCCAGGCGCATCATGCCACGTATAGGCTCTGGCCTGACTAGCCTGGCTAATAAACCAGACCGAATCAGCCGTTGGCAAAAAAAAAATTGCCTGCCGGCGGATTACGGTCTGGAGAGGCTCAATTGTACGCCCATTTCCTACACCAGAGAACTGGGGTGGCCAATCGGGACACGGTATGCAATATGGGCGGCCTTTGGTACAGTGACTTTCAATGCTTGAGACCTTTGACTGACAGTAGCTCTGACCAATTGCGTCAAAGAGAAAATGTTTGAACGCGCCCCCCGGGAAACAAGATCCATACACAGCCTCTCCAGACTCAAATACCACACGACCGTGTGATTTGAGTCTGGCTTATTAGCCAGGCTCTGGCCTGACAGCGTGTCGCGTGTTCGAGTCCCATTCATGACGACCTTTGCTGCGTGTCTCTCCCTCCCACTGTCCTGTCTGTCTTCACTAATAACTATATCAATAAAGGCAAAAAGCAAAAAAAAAACCTAATCTTTAAAAAGTCAAAGAGCGCCATCACTTCACACCGGTGTGACTATATACAGCAGATTGACAACGAAAGGAGAAATTAGGTCAAATGTTCGCCAAATACGACGTAAATTGATCCAATCACATAAATCCAGTTGTTCATGACATGATGTATAATTATGATGATGTATAATGATAAGAGCGCCGCTCACTTCACACGGGTGTCATTTTTACATTCCTGAATAGTTTATAGTCTGAAACATACAATGTTTCCACGAATGATGTATAGATACTGCAAGCCAGGACACACACACACACGCACGCACACGCACACACACACACACACACACACACGCACACACACACACACACACACACACACACACACACACACACACACACACACACACACACACACACAGTAAAACAGGACATAACTGTAGAATAATCAACGCAGAAGTGATAAGACTGAGTCAGAGTCCAACCTCCTGACCTCCATTCTACCTTCGGTAGAATCTACCCCAGGCTCGCTAACAAACGGTCTTTATACCTGGGTTTCTCTACACCTGGTTAACAAACGGTCTTTATACCCATGGGTAGAATCTGAACATGGTTAACAAACGGTCTTTATACCTGGGTAGAATCTGGACCTCGTTAACAAACGGTCTTTATACCTGGGTAGAATCTGAACATGGTTAACAAACGGTCTTTATACCTGGGTAGAATCTGAACATGGTTAACAAACGGTCTTTATACCTGGGTAGAATCTGAACATGGTTAACAAACGGTCTTTATACCAGGGTAGAATCTGGACCTCGTTAACAAACGGTCTTTATACCTGGGTAGAATCTGGACCTGGTTAACAAACGGTCTTTATACCTGGGTAGAATCTGGACCTGGTTAACAAACGGTCTTTATACCTGGGTAGAATCTGGACCTGGTTAACAAACGGTCTTTATACTTGGGTAGAATCTACACCTCGTTAACAAACGGTCTTTATACCTGGGTAGAATCTACACCTCGTTAACAAACGGTCTTTATACCTGGGTAGAATCTGGACCTGGTTAACAAACGGTCTTTATACCTGGGTAGAATCTGGACCTGGTTAACAAACGGTCTTTATACCTGGGTAGAATCTGGACCTGGTTAACAAACGGTCTTTATACCTGGGTAGAATCTACACCTCGTTAACAAACGGTCTTTATACCTGGGTAGAATCTACACCTCGTTAACAAACGGTCTTTATACCTGGGTAGAATCTGGACCTGGTTAACAAACGGTCTTTATACCTGGGTAGAATCTGGACCTGGTTAACAAACGGTCTTTATACCTGGGTAGAATCTGGACCTCGTTAACAAACGGTATTTATACCTGGGTAGAATCTGGACCTCGTTAACAAACGGTCTTTATACCTGGGTAGAATCTGGACCTCGTTAACAAACAGTATTTATACCTGGGTAGAATCTGAACATGGTTAACAAACGGTCTTTATACCTGGGTAGAATCTGAACATGGTTAACAAACGGTCTTTATACCTGGGTAGAATCTGAACATGGTTAACAAACGGTCTTTATACCTGGGTAGAATCTGAACATGGTTAACAAACGGTCTTTATACCCATGGGTAGAATCTGAACATGGTTAACAAACGGTCTTTATACCTGGGTAGAATCTGAACATGGTTAACAAACGGTCTTTATACCTGGGTAGAATCTGAACATGGTTAACAAACGGTCTTTATACCTGGGTAGAATCTGAACATGGTTAACAAACGGTCTTTATACCCATGGGTAGAATCTGAACATGGTTAACAAACGGTCTTTATACCTGGGTAGAATCTGAACATGGTTAACAAACGGTCTTTATACCTGGGTAGAATCTGAACATGGTTAACAAACGGTCTTTATACCTGGGTAGAATCTGAACATGGTTACAAACGGTCTTTATACCTGGGTAGAATCTGAACATGGTTAACAAACGGTCTTTATACCTGGGTAGAATCTGAACATGGTTAACAAACGGTCTTTATACCTGGGTAGAATCTACACCTGGATAAACCAAATCTCTTTAGATGGAGTAAGAACCTGAGCAAATGGTAAATGGTAAATGGTGCATTTATATAGCGCCTTTATCCAAGGCGCTTTACATAGATTGTGCATTACATTCACCCATTCACACACACACATTCACACACCGATTGCGGCGGAAACCATGCAAGGCACCAACCAGCAATTTGGGGTTCAGTGTCTTGCCCAAGGACACTTGTAGACAGGAGGAGGAGCCGGGATTCGAACCGCCGACCCACGGATCATTGGACGACCTGCTCTACCTCCTGAGCCACAGCCCCTGTGGGCTCACACAGTTAATTGAAATAAGATCAAGATCTAGATTCAGACACCTGTTATTATTATTATTTACCTCATTTTGTGAAGAATCGTGCGGCACTAGTTTGCTGTCAAATTCCTTTTAGTTACTCATGTTTTTGTTTATGTTTTTTGAGGGCCTCCTATATACAGGTTTAATGTTTGTTTTTAGTTCAATGTTTGTTTCATTCATCTTGTCATCTTGTCCCTAAATCACAAACATTAAACGCCATTAACAATAAAGATAATTTAATGTTTGTGTTGTCACCGTTTGTTTTACATCATCATTACATCACCTAATCATAGCAACATGACCCTCACTTCACACGGATGTGATTTGTTAATAAGTATTTTCATGGAAAAAATGAGAATCTTGTGAGGATCGTGAAAATCGAGATTCACATTTGAGCAAGAATGGTGCAGCTCTTGCAGACCCTAACCCTAAGTAACACTAACCCTCTTGCAGGTGGCTTCTCAGTTAAAGGGTTAGGGTTAACCCTAACCCCAGATGGCTTCTCAGTTAAAGTGGGTGACACAGAAACCTACAGTAGGTTCTTTGTGATAAAATGGCCACCAACGTAATAAAAAATTAAGTCAACTAAAGAACAAGATTCCTTTACAGGAAAACACCTTCAGTTCAATTCAATTCAATTACAAGTTGTCTTTACAACCATCAAAGATCCACCCAGAGCAAGCAATATTGCAATGGTAATGAAAAACTCCCCTTTGGGAAGAAACGTCAGGCAGAACCCGACTCTAGGGTGGTCGGCCATCTGCCTCCACAGTGTCGGGGGGGGGGGGGGGGGGGGGGTAGACCTTGAAGACCTTAACAGGAGCCCTCGTACAAGGCATCTTCGACTATGCATGCACCTCCTGGTTCCACAGCACCTCTAAGGCCCTTAAAACAAGGCTCAGACTTCCCGAAACAAACAGGTCAGGCTCCTACTTGGCCTCACCCCCCGAACCCACCTCACCCCTGCCCACTGTGACAGGCTGGAATGGCTTAGGGTTGACGACAGAGTATAGCATCTTGCAATGGGTCTGGTCCACAAGATTCACTAAACCACTACGATACCCATGTACCTGTCTAAATACTTCACTAAGATACCCATGTACCTGTCTAAATACTTCACTAAGATACCCATGTACCTGTCTAAATACTTCACTAAGATACCCATGTACCTGTCTAAATACTTCACTAAGATACCCATGTACCTGTCTAAATACTTCACTAAGATACACATGTACCTGTCTAAATACTTCACTAAGATACACATGTACCTGTCTAAATACTTCACTAAGATACCCATGTACCTGTCTAAATACTTCACTAAGATACCCATGTACCTGTCTAAATACTTCACTAAGATACCCATGTACCTGTCTAAATACTTCACTAAGATACCCATGTACCTGTCTAAATACTTCACTAAGATACCCATGTACCTGTCTAAATACTTCACTAAGATACCCATGTACCTGTCTAAATACTTCACTAAGATACCCATGTACCTGTCTAAATACTTCACTAAGATACCCATGTACCTGTCTAGATACTTCACTAAGATACCCATGTACCTGTCTAAATACTTCACTAAGATACCCATGTACCTGTCTAGATACTTCACTAAGATACCCATGTACCTGTCTAAATACTTCACTAAGATACCCATGTACCTGTCTAGATACTTCACTAAGATACCCATGTACCTGTCTAAATACTTCACTAAGATACCCATGTACCTGTCTAAATACTTCACTAAGATACCCATGTACCTGTCTAGATACTTCACTAAGATACCCATGTACCTGTCTAAATACTTCACTAAGATACCCATGTACCTGTCTAAATACTTCACTAAGATACCCATGTACCTGTCTAGATACTTCACTAAGATACCCATGTACCTGTCTAAATACTTCACTAAGATACCCATGTACCTGTCTAAATACTTCACTAAGATACCCATGTACCTGTCTAGATACTTCACTAAGATACCCATGTACCTGTCTAAATACTTCACTAAGATACCCATGTACCTGTCTAAATACTTCACTAAGATACCCATGTACCTGTCTAAATACTTCACTAAGATACCCATGTACCTGTCTAGATACTTCACTAAGATACCCATGTACCTGTCTAAATACTTCACTAAGATACCCATGTACCTGTCTAGATACTTCACTAAGATACCCATGTACCTGTCTAAATACTTCACTAAGATACCCATGTACCTGTCTAAATACTTCACTAAGATACCCATGTACCTGTCTAGATACTTCACTAAGATACCCATGTACCTGTCTAAATACTTCACTAAGATACCCATGTACCTGTCTAAATACTTCACTAAGATACCCATGTACCTGTCTAGATACTTCACTAAGATACCCATGTACCTGTCTAAATACTTCACTAAGATACCCATGTACCTGTCTAAATACTTCACTAAGATACCCATGTACCTGTCTAGATACTTCACTAAGATACCCATGTACCTGTCTAAATACTTCACTAAGATACCCATGTACCTGTCTAAATACTTCACTAAGATACCCATGTACCTGTCTAAATACTTCACTAAGATACCCATGTACCTGTCTAAATACTTCACTAAGATACCCATGTACCTGTCTAAATACTTCACTAAGATACCCATGTACCTGTCTAAATACTTCACTAAGATACCCATGTACCTGTCTAAATACTTCACCAAGATACCCATGTACCTGTCTAAATACTTCACTAAGATACCCATGTACCTGTCTAAATACTTCACTAAGATACCCATGTACCTGTCTAAATACTTCACTAAGATACCCATGTACCTGTCTAAATACTTCACTAAGATACCCATGTACCTGTCTAAATACTTCACTAAGATACCCATGTACCTGTCTAAATACTTCACCAAGATACCCATGTACCTGTCTAAATACTTCACCAAGATACCCATGTACCTGTCTAAATACTTCACTAAGATACCCATGTACCTGTCTAAATACTTCACTAAGATACCCATGTACCTGTCTAAATACTTCACTAAGATACCCATGTACCTGTCTAAATACTTCACTAAGATACCCATGTACCTGTCTAAATACTTCACTAAGATACCCATGTACCTGTCTAGATACTTCACTAAGATACCCATGTACCTGTCTAAATACTTCACTAAGATACCCATGTACCTGTCTAAATACTTCACTAAGATACCCATGTACCTGTCTAAATACTTCACTAAGATACCCATGTACCTGTCTAAATACTTCACTAAGATACCCATGTACCTGTCTAAATGCATCCTTAATGTCAACAAAGTCCACACCCACAACACCAGAGGGAGCGCAACTAACCATGTGCAACCCAGATTCGGCACAAACGAGGGACTAAATTCTTCTAGCTCCTATACCAAAAAGAATGTGGAACGCCCTACCAACAGTCATTAAGACACGTGAATCAGTTGTGTATATTCGTACGTCTCTAAATGTTTTGATGAATTGAACAAGGTTGACCCTGTTGTAAACAAGTGTAATGCTTTATGGTGTCGTCCACTCACAGTTAACAGTCTTTGTATTGAGTTGTGGTTGAAATGTACAGTAATTCTGTTGTGGTTGAAATGTACTGTAAATCTGCAAACTGTTAATAAATACTACAGTCAGAGTGTCTGACAAACAAGCCCTCTCAGCTGAGTGGCCCTGCTTCAACACACACACACACACACACACACACACACACACACACACACACACACACACACACATGCACGCACGCACGCCCGCGCGCACGCACGCACGCTCCAGTTGAGCAGCAGGCAGTGCGCGCGACGCTCAAACTCAACCGTTCACTAATTGCGGTTTTAATGCATTAATTAGCACATTAATTAACACGTTCATTCTTTCATTCACACATCACAGATTACATTATGCTTATAGACTACTTCATGTTATGTCTTTTTCCCACAGAGATGTTGAACTATAATTAACATTATATTCCTGCATTTGCAGCATTTGTGACGATAATAAATCAAACCGTTCTCCTTTGATGATGAGTTGTGAGCTAAATCAATCATTAATTTAAATTAAACATTTAGTTGATTCTGAAAATAACAAACATTATTTGGGATCAATATGCTCGTGTTCCCAGTCAGAAACTTTGTTCCAATAATAATTCCAATCAGATGTATGGATAAAGCCGCATTGACTGCCCATGCAGGTTGATAATGTGGTCTATATATATTGATCTATCGTATCGACAAAGCAGTGATTGAGCAGCACGTCAGTCAGGCAGTCACTCAAGAAGCACTGAGAGGGATTTAAATATAATCGGCTATATTGAAAATGGCGCGCGGCGATTCGAATGTTTATAATCACATAAAAAACCCCCACAACAAATCAAAGCAATCAGATCAATGGAAGCGACCGGAGATCAGAGGGATCGATATGGAAACATTGTGACTCACCCCGGTCTTTGATGTGGCCGCGGTTCGCGTTAAACAAACCGTCTCTTTGGATACAATGTTGCAGCTCCGAGTCTCTCTGCGTCTCAACACGCTTTGTTGTTGCCCTGAGCCGGGCGGGGGGCGGGGCCAAGGAACACGTCACACCGCAGAGCTACAAGCTCACTGCGCCGCGCTGCGCCTGCGCCGAGTGAGCTTTTAGATCTGCTCCGAGGAGCCTTAAGCTTTTCTTATAAGCCCCGAGCTGTAAGCCAATGAGACTGACGATAATAAACAAAAACATACATAAATAAGCCAATGAGACTGACGATAATAAACAAAAACATACATAAATAAGCCAATGAGACTGACGATAATAATAAATAAATACATAAATGAACTCCTCATGCATAGAAGGAAGCATGAGGTCAGTGCTTCCCGAACTGTGGCTCGCGACTCATTTTTGGGTCACAAGTAAATAACTAAATATCCAGAGTTTTTTTTTTTTTATCCCATTTTGAAACCCATTTTTTTCACCCGGTTCAAGTTGCCTCTAAACTGTAAGGATGTTACTAATACTCTCCCTCTGCCAATCGGGGGAAAGCCCCGAACTGAGCAGACCACACCCCCACATGACATCATAAATAATAATAATAATAATAATAATAGCGGTGGCACATCTATGCACGAAATGTCTATGTTCACAGGCTTCTGTGTGCGGCCTAGAGGAGCAACTGAGCATGTGCGGAACTACAAGTCTGACACCATATGCGTTTCAGAAACCCTGACAATGTGTGTGACCTTAGTACAATGTGTGTGAGCTTAGGACAATGTGTGTGAGCTTAGGACAATGTGTGTGACCTTAGTACAATGTGTGTGAGCTTAGTACAATGTGTGTGAGCTTAGTACAATGTGTGTGACCTTAGTACAATGTGTGTGACCTTAGTACAATGTGTGTGACCTTAGTACAATGTGTGTGAGCTTAGGACAATGTGTGTGAGCTTAGTACAATGTGTGTGAGCTTAGTACAATGTGTGTGACCTTAGTACAATGTGTGTGAGCTTAGGACAATGTGTGTGAGCTTAGTACAATGTGTGTGACCTTAGTACAATGTGTGTGACCAAAGTACAATGTGTGTGACCTTAGTACAATGTGTGTGACCTTAGTACAATGTGTGTGACCTTAGGACAATGTGTGTGAGCTTAGTACAATGTGTGTGACCTTAGTACAATGTGTGTGACCTTAGTACAATGTGTGTGACCTTAGTACAATGTGTGTGAGCTTAGGACAATGTGTGTGACCTTAGTACAATGTGTGTGACCTTAGGACAATGTGTGTGAGCTTAGGACAATGTGTGTGAGCTTAGTACAATGTGTGTGAGCTTAGGACAATGTGTGTGACCTTAGTACAATGTGTGTGACCTTAGTACAATGTGTGTGTGACCTTAGTACAATGTGTGTGACCTTAGTACAATGTGTGTGACCTTAGTACAATGTGTGTGAGCTTAGTACAATGTGTGTGACCTTAGTATAATGTGTGTGACCTTAGTACAATGTGTGTGACCTTAGTACAATGTGTGTGACCTTAGTACAATGTGTGACCTTAGTACAATGTGTGACCTTAGTACAATGTGTGTGACCTTAGTACAATGTGTGTGACCTTAGTACAATGTGTGTGACCTTAGTACAATGTGTGTGACCTTAGTACAATGTGTGTGACCTTAGTACAATGTGTGTGAGCTTAGTACAATGTGTGTGACCTTAGTACAATGTGTGTGACCTTAGTACAATGTGTGTGACCTTAGTACAATGTGTGTGTTAGTACAATGTGTGTTAGTACAATGTGTGTGACCTTAGTACAATGTGTGTGACCTTAGTACAATGTGTGTGACCTTAGTACAATGTGTGTGACCTTAGTACAATGTGTGTGACCTTAGTACAATGTGTGTGACCTTAGTACAATGTGTGTTAGTACAATGTGTGTGACCTTAGTACAATGTGTGTGACCTTAGTACAATGTGTGTTAGTACAATGTGTGTGAGCTTAGTACAATGTGTGTGACCTTAGTACAATGTGTGTGACCTTAGTACAATGTGTGTGACCTTAGTACAATGTGTGTGACCTTAGTACAATGTGTGTGTGACCTTAGTACAATGTGTGTGAGCTTAGTACAATGTGTGTGACCTTAGTACAATGTGTGTGACCTTAGTACAATGTGTGTGTGACCTTAGTACAATGTGTGTGACCTTAGTACAATGTGTGTGAGCTTAGTACAATGTGTGTGACCTTAGTACAATGTGTGTGAGCTTAGTACAATGTGTGTGACCTTAGTACAATGTGTGTTAGTACAATGTGTGTGACCTTAGTACAATGTGTGTGACCTTAGTACAATGTGTGTGACCTTAGTACAATGTGTGTGTGACCTTAGTACAATGTGTGTGTGACCTTAGTACAATGTGTGTGAGCTTAGTACAATGTGTGTGACCTTAGTACAATGTGTGTGTGACCTTAGTACAATGTGTGTGTGACCTTAGTACAATGTGTGTGACCTTAGTACAATGTGTGTGAGCTTAGTACAATGTGTGTGACCTTAGTACAATGTGTGTGACCTTAGTACAATGTGTGTGTGACCTTAGTACAATGTGTGTGACCTTAGTACAATGTGTGTGACCTTAGTACAATGTGTGTGACCTTAGTACAATGTGTGTGAGCTTAGTACAATGTGTGTGACCTTAGTACAATGTGTGTGACCTTAGTACAATGTGTGTGAACTTAGGACAATGTGTGTGAGCTTAGGACAATGTGTGTGAGCTTAGTACAATGTGTGTGAGCTTAGTACAATGTGTGTGAGCTTAGGACAATGTGTGTGACCTTAGTACAATGTGTGTGACCTTAGTACAATGTGTGTGTGACCTTAGTACAATGTGTGTGTGAGCTTAGGACAATGTGTGTGACCTTAGTACAATGTGTGTGACCTTAGTACAATGTGTGTGTGACCTTAGTACAATGTGTGTGACCTTAGTACAATGTGTGTGACCTTAGTACAATGTGTGTGACCTTAGTACAATGTGTGTGACCTTA
>NC_139698.1:180000-451891 GCF_964188405.1 Protomyctophum parallelum | reverse complement strand
ATATGGCACATGGGAGCTGGATGTCATTATGATAATTAGATGCTAACTAGGCCTATATTTATTATAATGATATGCAACACACTACATTCACATGCACTCATTTATTTATGTCCACATTTAGAGACGTATTTGTTACAAAGTGAGACACACTTACTCTGTGTAAGTAAGACATCTTGAACAGACACCCACCCACACACCGCTCAGGGTACATGAACATGAACATGAACGTGTGTGTGTGTGTGTGTGTGTGTGTGTGTGTGTGTGTGTGTGTGTGTGTGTGTGTGTGTGTGTGTGTGTGTGTGTGTGTGTGTGTGTGTGTGTGTGTTACCTGAGTGAGTGTGTTGGTGTCCTGCTTGCTGTTACATCCCAATAATAGTCCACATAAACACACTTCTCTTTTCTCGTCACAACTTACAACTGTCAGGCTGACGGTGTCAAACTGCAGCTCCCAGCAGGGTGTCACATGACGAATCACCCAACGGGTGGGATGTCCCCTGAGGACCCCTCCCTCTGGGGGGAGGGGGGGGGAGGGGTGTCCCCCAGCCAAATCTACTGAAAGACACCAAGATCATAATGTAGTCATTTATCAGACACTCTTTATCCGCAGTGACATATAGTGGAAACACTGTAAACACATACATAGAATGCAGAGAGACAGTAAACTATAGGATCATAGAATGCAGAGAGACAGTAAACTATAGGATCATAGAATGCAGAGAGACAGTAAACTATAGGATCATAGAATGCAGAGAGACAGTAAACTATAGGATCATAGAATGCAGAGAGACAGTAAACTCTAGGATCATAGAATGCAGAGATACAGTAAACTATAGGATCATAAAATGCAGAGAGACAGTAAACTATAGGATCATAGAATGCAGAGAGACAGTAAACTATAGGATCATACAGAATGCAGAGAGACAGTAAACTATAGGATCATAGAATGCAGAGAGACAGTAAACTATAGGATCATACAGAATGCAGAGAGACAGTAAACTATAGGATCATAGAATGCAGAGAGACAGTAAACTATAGGATCATATAGAATGCAGAGAGACAGTAAACTATAGGATCATAGAATGCAGAGAGACAGTAAACTATAGGATCATACAGAATGCAGAGAGACAGTAAACTATAGGATCATAGAATGCAGAGAGACAGTAAACTATAGGATCATAGAATGCAGAGAGACAGTAAACTATAGGATCATAGAATGCAGAGAGACAGTAAACTATAGGATCATAGAATGCAGAGAGACAGTAAACTATAGGATCATAGAATGCAGAGAGACAGTAAACTATAGGATCATAGAATGCAGAGAGACAGTAAACTATAGGATCATAGAATGCAGAGAGACAGTAAACTATAGGATCATAGAATGCAGAGAGACAGTAAACTATAGGATCATATAGAATGCAGAGAGACAGTAAACTATAGGATCATAGAATGCAGAGAGACAGTGTAGCGTTATGTTGTACTGTAAATATGGTGTTAAGGGCATGCATTTCAACTATTTGTATAATATGGGCCTTGACCCGAAAATTCGGTAGAGTATCTGCACGCTGGTTGTGGTGGGCCAGGCGGGGCCAGATTCTGCGAAAATGTCCGGGTCGAATTATTGTCTCAGTCCAGCCCTGCAGTAAACTATAGGACAGTGTACTTACTGTACATACATGTATTATCGCGCAGAACAGAATATATCCACCCACCAGCCTTCTGCCTGGAGGCTGATAACACCAACTGTCTCACACACACACACACACACACACACACACACACACACACACACACACACACACACACACACACACACACACACACACACACACACACACAAAAGTATAGTGAACAAACTATACTTTAAAAACGTGTCAAACACATTGGCCAAACTGTCAAAAGATGTATAAATAAACTTGTGAAAATAGATGATCTACAAGCACTTGTTATTTAACGTTGATCATGTGGCACTTAAAAGAAAATGGCCTACGCTAGGCCTGTAATAGTAGGTAAAATAGGCCCATTCTCTCTGGTTTCTGCTATAGTTTAATATCCTATTGTCTTCCCCATTCTCTCTGGTTTCTGCTAGTTTAATATCCTAATGTCTTCCCCATTCTCTCTGCCTCTGGTTTATGTCCAGAGTAAAACACGATCAGTCTAAAAGGGACATTACCTTAATTGTTTCCATTTAGGACCTATGCAATCAATTCATAGACATGACATGAACAATTTGGGGTGAAAGTTGGATTGTCAGACGATAAGGTGACCTCCGAAACGGTGGTTAGTATAAACAGAGAGATGTGTTTGGGTGAGCGGTGAGTCTCTTACCACCGCGGCTCAGTGACGTCATGTTGTAGTTTTAGTAAAAACAGAGAGGTGTGTTTGGGTGAGCGGTGAGTCTCTTACCACCGCGGCTCAGTGACGTCATGTTGTAGTTTTAGTAAAAACAGAGAGGTGTGTTTGGGTGAGCGGTGAGTCTCTTACCACCGCGGCTCAGTGACGTCATGTTGTAGTTTTAGTAAAAACAGAGAGGTGTGTTTGGGTGAGCGGTGAGTCTCTTACCACCGCGGCTCAGTGACGTCATGTTGTAGTTTTAGTAAAAACAGAGAGGTGTGTTTGGGTGAGCGGTGAGTCTCTTACCACCGCGGCTCAGTGACGTCATGTTGTAGTTTTAGTAAAAACAGAGAGGTGTGTTTGGGTGAGCGGTGAGTCTCTTACCACCGCGGCTCAGTGACGTCATGTTGTAGTTTTAGTAAAAACAGAGAGGTGTGTTTGGGTGAGCGGTGAGTCTCTTACCACCGCGGCTCAGTGACGTCATGTTGTAGTTTTAGTAAAAACAGAGAGGTGTGTTTGGGTGAGCGGTGAGTCTCTTACCACCGCGGCTCAGTGACGTCATGTTGTAGTTTTAGTAAAAACAGAGAGGTGTGTTTGGGTGAGCGGTGAGTCTCTTACCACCGCGGCTCAGTGACGTCATGTTGTAGTTTTAGTAAAAACAGAGAGGTGTGTTTGGGGTGAGAGGTGAGTCTCTTACCACCGCGGCTCAGTGACGTCATGTTGTAGTTTTAGTAAAAACAGAGAGATGTGTTTGGGTGAGCGGTGAGTCTCTTACCACCGCGGCTCAGTGACGTCATGTTGTAGTTTTAGTAAAAACAGAGAGGTGTGTTTGGGTGAGCGGTGAGTCTCTTACCACCGCGGCTCAGTGACGTCATGTTGTAGTTTTAGTAAAAACAGAGAGGTGTGTTTGGGGTGAGAGGTGAGTCTCTTACCACCACGGCTCAGTGACGTCATGTTGTAGTTTTAGTAAAAACAGAGAGGTGTGTTTGGGTGAGCGGTGAGTCTCTTACCACCACGGCTCAGTGACGTCATGTTGTAGTTTTAGTAAAAACAGAGAGGTGTGTTTGGGTGAGCGGTGAGTCTCTTACCACCGCGGCTCAGTGACGTCATGTTGTAGTTTTAGTAAAAACAGAGAGGTGTGTTTGGGTGAGCGGTGAGTCTCTTACCACCGCGGCTCAGTGACGTCATGTTGTAGTTTTAGTAAAAACAAAGAGAGGTGTGTTTGGGTGAGCGGTGAGTCTCTTACCACCGCGGCTCAGTGACGTCATGTTGTAGTTTTAGTAAAAACAGAGAGGTGTGTTTGGGTGAGCGGTGAGTCTCTTACCACCGCGGCTCAGTGACGTCATGTTGTAGTTTTAGTAAAAACAGAGAGGTGTGTTTGGGTGAGCGGTGAGTCTCTTACCACCGCGGCTCAGTGATGTCATGTTGTAGTTTTAGTAAAAACAGAGAGATGTGTTTGGGGTGAGCTGTGAGTCTCTTACCACCGCGGCTCAGTGACGTCATGTTGTAGTTTTAGTAAAAACAGAGAGATGTGTTTAGGGTGAGTCTCTTACCACCTTGGCTCAGTGACGTCATGTTGTAGTTTTAGTAAAAACAGAGAGATGTGTGAGTATACAGCACTTAGTTTCAACACTGTTGTTTTAACGTGTTTTAGAAAATAAAGTGGATTGACTATAATCACACAGTTTACGGCTGCCTGCCTATTGTCTGAGTCGCAGCAGACATGCATGTAGCAACACACACGCAGGCCATGTGGTCACAGACTGGAATGCAGACACACACACACACACACACACACACACACACACACACACACACACACACACACACACACACCTACTAGACCACTCCTACCGCCTATAGTCCCTCCTATCAGATATAATACACAATACAGAACCTGAATGAGCCTACCCGTCCCTACCCCCACCCCCACAGCTCCTGTACCTGAGCTACACTCCCCCTGGCTCCTCCTTTCCCCAACCTATACACACTCCTATCACAGCTCCTCTCTACCTGAGTGACTACACTAGTTCCACAGCTGCTTTCTACCTGAGTGACTACGCTAGTTCCACAGCTGCTTTCTACCTGAGTGACTACGCTATAGTTCCACAGCTGCTTTCTACCTGAGTTCCACAGCTCTACCTGAGGGAGTGGAGCTACAGTAGACAGGATGCAGGGCAGCAGTAGGAGGCTACGGTAGCATAATTATCGTGGCGTCGTCATGGCAGGAGATAAGGGTCCCTTCCTCACGTCATGTATCATCTTCTACCTGTCCATCGGAGCGGCCATCTTCCAGATCCTAGAGGAGCCCAACTGGGAGGAGGCTACAGCCAGGTAAGGAAGATATTCTATAGGCTATTCTATAAGTTATTGAACTGGGAGGAGGCTACAGCTAGGTAAGGAAGATATTCTATAGGCTATTCTATAAGTTATTGAACTGGGAGGAGGCTACAGGTATGTCTATATTCTATAGGCTATTCTATAAGTTATTGAACTGGGAGGAGGCTACAGCTATGTCTATATTCTATAGGTTATTCTATTAGTTATTGAACTGGGAGGAGGCTACAGGTATGTCTATATTCTATAGGTTATTCTATTAGTTATTGAACTGGGAGGAGGCTACAGCCAGGTAAGGAAGATATTCTATAGGTTATTCTATAAGTTATTGAACTGGGAGGAGGCTACAGGTATGTCTATATTCTATAAGTTATTGAACTGGGAGGAGGCTACAGGTATGTTTATATTCTATAGGTTATTCTGTAAGTTATTGAACTGGGAGGAGGCTACAGGTATGTCTATATTCTATAGGTTATTCTGTAAGTTATTGAACTGGGAGGAGGCTACAGCTATGTCTATATTCTATAGGTTATTCTGTAAGTTATTGAACTGGGAGGAGGCTACAGGTATGTCTATATTCTATAGGTTATTCTGTAAGTTATTGAACTGGGAGGAGGCTACAGCCAGGTATGTGGAAGCTAAGAGAGGGACATACTGAATACTTCTTACTTTAACATGTATATTCGTATGTATTTTATATGTATTGCGTGTATATTCTTATGTATTTTATATGTATTGCGTGTATATTCTTATGTATTTTATATGTATTGCATGTATATTCGTATGTATTTTATATGTATTGCATGTATATTCGTATGTATTTTATATGTATTGCATGTATATTCGTATGTATTTTATATGTATTGCATGTATATTCGTATGTATTTTATATGTATTGCATGTATATTCGTATGTATTTTATATGTATTGCATGTATATTCTTATGTATTTTATATGTATTGCATGTATATTCGTATGTATTTTATATGTATTGCATGTATATTCGTATGTATTTTATATGTATTGCATGTATATTCTTATGTATTTTATATGTATTGCATGTATATTCTTATGTATTTTATATGTATTGCATGTATATTCGTATGTATTTTATATGTATTGCATGTATATTCGTATGTATTTTATATGTATTGCATGTATATTCGTATGTATTTTATATGTATTGCGTGTATATTCGTATGTATTTTATATGTATTGCATGTATATTCGTATGTATTTTATATGTATTGCATGTATATTCGTATGTATTTTATATGTATTGCATGTATATTCGTATGTATTTTATATGTATTGCGTGTATATTCGTATGTATTTTATATGTATTGCATGTATATTCGTATGTATTTTATATGTATTGCATGTATATTCGTATGTATTTTATATGTATTGCATGTATATTCGTATGTATTTTATATGTATTGCATGTATATTCGTATGTATTTTATATGTATTGCATGTATATTCGTATGTATTTTATATGTATTGCATGTATATTCGTATGTATTTTATATGTATTGCATGTATATTCGTATGTATTTTATATGTATTGCATGTATATTCGTATGTATTTTATATGTATTGCATGTATATTCGTATGTATTTTATATGTATTGCATGTATATTCGTATGTATTTTATATGTATTGCATGTATATTCGTATGTATTTTATATGTATTGCATGTATATTCTTATGTATTTTATATGTATTGCATGTATATTCGTATGTATTTTATATGTATTGCATGTATATTCGTATGTATTTTATATGTATTGCATGTATATTCTTATGTATTTTATATGTATTGCATGTATATTCTTATGTATTTTATATGTATTGCATGTATATTCGTATGTATTTTATATGTATTGCATGTATATTCGTATGTATTTTATATGTATTGCATGTATATTCGTATGTATTTTATATGTATTGCGTGTATATTCGTATGTATTTTATATGTATTGCATGTATATTCGTATGTATTTTATATGTATTGCATGTATATTCGTATGTATTTTATATGTATTGCATGTATATTCGTATGTATTTTATATGTATTGCGTGTATATTCGTATGTATTTTATATGTATTGCATGTATATTCGTATGTATTTTATATGTATTGCATGTATATTCGTATGTATTTTATATGTATTGCATGTATATTCGTATGTATTTTATATGTATTGCATGTATATTCGTATGTATTTTATATGTATTGCATGTATATTCGTATGTATTTTATATGTATTGCATGTATATTCGTATGTATTTTATATGTATTGCATGTATATTCGTATGTATTTTATATGTATTGCATGTATATTCGTATGTATTTTATATGTATTGCATGTATATTCGTATGTATTTTATATGTATTGCATGTATATTCGTATGTATTTTATATGTATTGCATGTATATTCGTATGTATTTTATATGTATTGCATGTATATTCGTATGTATTTTATATGTATTGCAT
The DNA here is from genome assembly GCF_964188405.1 of Protomyctophum parallelum. Classification (NCBI taxonomy): domain Eukaryota; kingdom Metazoa; phylum Chordata; class Actinopteri; order Myctophiformes; family Myctophidae; genus Protomyctophum; species Protomyctophum parallelum. The sequence continues at coordinate 444,722 of NC_139698.1, read as the reverse complement.
GTATATTCGTATGTATTTTATATGTATTGCAGTGTATATTCGTATGTATTTTATATGTATTGCATGTATATTCGTATGTATTTTATATGTATTGCATGTATATTCGTATGTAATTTTATATGTATTGCATGTATATTCGTATGTATTTTATATGTATTGCATGTATATTCGTATGTATTTTATATGTATTGCATGTATATTCGTATGTATTTTATATGTATTGCGTGTATATTCGTATGTATTTTATATGTATTGCATGTATATTCGTATGTATTTTATATGTATTGCATGTATATTCGTATGTATTTTATATGTATTGCATGTATATTCGTATGTATTTTATATGTATTGCGTGTATATTCGTATGTATTTTATATGTATTGCATGTATATTCGTATGTATTTTATATGTATTGCATGTATATTCGTATGTATTTTATATGTATTGCATGTATATTCGTATGTATTTTATATGTATTGCATGTATATTCGTATGTATTTTATATGTATTGCATGTATATTCGTATGTATTTTATATGTATTGCATGTATATTCGTATGTATTTTATATGTATTGCATGTATATTCGTATGTATTTTATATGTATTGCATGTATATTCGTATGTATTTTATATGTATTGCATGTATATTCGTATGTATTTTATATGTATTGCATGTATATTCGTATGTATTTTATATGTATTGCATGTATATTCGTATGTATTTTATATGTATTGCATGTATATTCGTATGTATTTTATATGTATTGCATGTATATTCGTATGTATTTTATATGTATTGCATGTATATTCGTATGTATTTTATATGTATTGCATGTATATTCGTATGTATTTTATATGTATTGCATGTATATTCGTATGTATTTTATATGTATTGCATGTATATTCGTATGTATTTTATATGTATTGCATGTATATTCGTATGTATTTTATATGTATTGCATGTATATTCGTATGTATTTTATATGTATTGCGTGTATATTCATATGTATTCTACAGGTATGTGGAAGCCAAGAAGGACATATTGAAGACGTACTCCTGCTTAACGACCAGCGACCTGGATCACATTCTGGAGGTACGGACTAGAGGAGGTATAATGTTTATATAATATATACTGTTTATATCATATAAATATATAATGGACTAGAGGAGGTATAATGTTTATATAATATATACTGTTTATATCAGGGGTCAAAATTACCAGCTCAACAAGATCTATCCACTGAAAGAAATGTTAAACCACTGCTGATAATAGTTTACTAACGTACCCGAGGGGGCTTTGGAATAGACGAGTCAGAATGTCATTCTGACCCCTCCACGAAAAGGCCTCGTTGTCCTGAACCCTTATCTATCATTTATACATTATGGATCAATAGTGTGGACTTAGACTGTTTTATACATTATGGATCAATAGTGTGGACTTAGACTGTTTTATACATTATGGATCAATAGTGTGGACTTAGACTGTTTTATACATTATGGATCAATAGTGTGGACTTAGACTGTTTTATACATTATGGATCAATAGTGTGGACTTAGACTGTTTTATACATTATGGATCAATAGTGTGGACTTAGACTGTTTTATACATTATGGATCAATAGTGTGGACTTAGACTGTTTTATACATTATGGATCAATAGTGTGGACTTAGACTGTTTTATACATTATGGATCAATAGTGTGGACTTAGACTGTTTTATACATTATGGATCAATAGTGTGGACTTAGACTGCTTTCCGTCTGTGGCATTCAGAGCTACCATTGCAGTGATAAAGAAGAATCTGGATACGGTGGACATACGTCGAATATACGGAGGAAAATAATAATGAGCGTCAGTTCACATGCATTCTCTCAGCTTGTTGACACCAAATGAACCCTTATACGGGTCTGTGACTCTGAGAGTGTAACACATGGAACCAAATGGACCCTTATGGGTCTGTGACTCTGAGAGTGTAACACATGGAACCAAATGGACCCTTATGGGTCTGTGACTCTGAGAGTGTAACACATGGAACCAAATGGACCCTTACGGGTCTGTGACTCTGAGAGTGTAACACATGTAACCAAATGGACCCTTATGGGTCTGTGACTCTGAGAGTGTAAACATGTAACCAAATGGACCCTTATACGGGTCTGTGACTCTGAGAGTGTAACACATGGAACCAAATGGACCCTTATGGGTCTGTGACTCTGAGAGTGTACAAATGGAACCAAATGGACCCTTATGGGTCTGTGACTCTGAGAGTGTACAAATGGAACCAAATGGACCCTTATGGGTCTGTGACTCTGAGAGTGTACAAATGGAACCAAATGGACCCTTATGGGTCTGTGACTCTGAGAGTGTACAAATGGAACCAAATGGACCCTTACGGGTCTGTGACTCTGAGAGTGTAACACATGGAACCAAATGGACCCTTATGGGTCTGTGACTCTGAGAGTGTAACACATGGAACCAAATGGACCCTTACGGGTCTGTGACTCTGAGAGTGTAAACATGTAACCAAATGGACCCTTATGGGTCTGTGACTCTGAGAGTGTAACACATGGAACCAAATGGACCCTTATGGGTCTGTGACTCTGAGAGTGTAACACATGGAACCAAATGGACCCTTACGGGTCTGTGACTCTGAGAGTGTAAACATGTAACCAAATGGACCCTTACGGGTCTGTGACTCTGAGAGTGTAACACATGGAACCAAATGGACCCTTATGGGTCTGTGACTCTGAGAGTGTAACACATGGAACCAAATGGACCCTTATGGGTCTGTGACTCTGAGAGTGTAACACATGGAACCAAATGGACCCTTATGGGTCTGTGACTCTGAGAGTGTAACACATGGAACCAAATGGACCCTTATGGGTCTGTGACTCTGAGAGTGTAAACATGTAACCAAATGGACCCTTACGGGTCTGTGACTCTGAGAGTGTAACACATGGAACCAAATGGACCCTTACGGGTCTGTGACTCTGAGAGTGTAAACATGTAACCAAATGGACCCTTACGGGTCTGTGACTCTGAGAGTGTAACACATGGAACCAAATGGACCCTTATGGGTCTGTGACTCTGAGAGTGTAACACATGGAACCAAATGGACCCTTACGGGTCTGTGACTCTGAGAGTGTAACACATGGAACCAAATGGACCCTTATGGGTCTGTGACTCTGAGAGTGTAACACATGGAACCAAATGGACCCTTATGGGTCTGTGACTCTGAGAGTGTAACACATGGAACCAAATGGACCCTTATGGGTGTTAACATGTAACCAAATGGACCCTTACGGGTCTGTGACTCTGAGAGTGTAACACATGGAACCAAATGGACCCTTATGGGTGTTAACATGTAACCAAATGGACCCTTATGGGTCTGTGACTCTGAGAGTGTAACACATGGAACCAAATGGACCCTTATGGGTCTGTGACTCTGAGAGTGTAACACATGGAACCAAATGGACCCTTATGGGTCTGTGACTCTGAGAGTGTAACACATGGAACCAAATGGACCCTTATGGGTCTGTGACTCTGAGAGTGTAACACATGGAACCAAATGGACCCTTATGGGTCTGTGACTCTGAGAGTGTAACACATGGAACCAAATGGACCCTTACGGGTCTGTGACTCTGAGAGTGTAACACATGGAACCAAATGGACCCTTATGGGTCTGTGACTCTGAGAGTGTAACACATGGAACCAAATGGACCCTTACGGGTCTGTGACTCTGAGAGTGTAACACATGGAACCAAATGGACCCTTATACGGGTCTGTGACTCTGAGAGTGTACGAATGGGACACACACACACACACACACACACACACACACACACACACACACACACACACACACACACACACACACACACACACACACACACACACACACACACACACTCCCCAGAGTGTTATGTATTGTGCGTCAGAACCAGAACCCGTTCTGCAGGTTCTAGAGAATAATAACATGAAGTAAAAACATCTATCACATAAATATTTTAGTTCCTGTAATTCTGTAATGAAGGAATGATGTTAGTTAGTTTAAAACTAAACTATATTATTATGAAGATAATTAATAATAATAATAATAATAATAATAACTAAACTCCAGTGTTAACTTGTTGAAGACAGTATTGTTAGTGAAGTTATGAAGAGAATAGAGTTCATTAGAAACATAATATCATGTTAGGGTTAGGGTTAGACAGTATGTTAGTAAAGTTATGAAGAGAATAGAGTTCATTAGAAACATAATATCATGTTAGGGTTAGGGTTAGGGTTAGACAGTATTGTTAGTGAAGTTATGAAGAGAATAGAGTTCATTAGAAACATAATATCATGTTAGGGTTAGGGTTAGACAGTATATTGTTAGTGAAGTTATGAAGAGAATAGAGTTCATTACAAACATAATATCATGTTAGGGTTAGGGTTAGACAGTATTGTTAGTGAAGTTATGAAGAGAATAGAGTTCATTAGAAACATAATATCATGTTAGGGTTAGGGTTAGGGTTAGACAGTATATTGTTAGTGAAGTTATGAAGAGAATAGAGTTCATTACAAACATAATATCATGTTAGGGTTAGGGTTAGGGTTAGACAGTATATTGTTAGTGAAGTTATGAAGAGAATAGAGTTCATTACAAACATAATATTGTTCTTAAAGTAAAGAGACTCTCTTTGTTAAGCAGACTGTGTGTGTGTGTGTGTGTGTGTGTGTGTGTGTGTGTGTGTGTGTGTGTGCGTGTGTGTGTTCAGCCACACATATTTGCACAGGGCGTGTCCAACTGCTGTGTGTGTGAGAGAGAGAGAGAGAGAGAGAGAGAGAGAGAGAGAGAGAGAGAGAGAGAGAGAGAGAGAGAGAGAGTTGCCATGTCTGCTGAAGCGCCTTTGGACTTGTTTTTCTGAAGTCACTTATTTTTAATAGGTTGTTTGCGAGGGAGGGGGGGGGGGGGGGGGGGGTTTAAACTGCTTATTTTGTTTCCAAATGTTTAAAATGTAAATGTTTAAAGGGTTGAATGCTCAAACTTCTCACCTTGCCTATAGTAGTGCAGTTGCTTCTTTCAGGCTTATTTTCTTAGACCTGGTTGCTTATTTCTCTTTGCTTTATAACCTGGCAACACTGGAGAGAGAGAGAGAGAGAGAGAGAGAGAGAGAGAGAGAGAGAGAGAGAGAGACACAGAGAGACAGAGAGAGAGACAGAGAGAGAGAGAGAGAGAGAGAGAGACAGACAGAGAGATTGCTATGATTCAGAGCTATTACAATAAACACAATTCAGTACAGGAAAATGTCCTTGTAGGGAAAGTGTGGGCGTGTCTTCCACGCTAGGGGGCGTGGCTTTGATACCTCAGAAATACAAAAACAATATTACGTTTCTAACAACTGTACGCAAAGAGCACTGCAATTCAAAACTAGCCCCTGTAAAAGATTACACATTTTTCTTTGTTCAAATGTACGATGATTCTTTTTGCATAGAAGTCTATATCTGTATTGATTGATTGATTGATTGAAGTGTTTATTAACAGTTTGCAGAATTACAGCACATTTCAAGCACAAACTCAATACAGAGACTGTTAACTGTGAGTGGACGACACCATATAAAGCATTACACTTGTTTACAACAGGGTCCACCATGTTCAATTCATCATAACATTTAGAGACGTACAAATAGACACTTCTATATAGCCAATGTCTGTACGTCTTTAAATGCTGTGATGAATTGAACATGGAAGACCCTGCAGTGTAAACAAGTCTGTTAATAACATAATCAATCAATCAATCAATTATAAACGGGTGTTGTGTCTCCCCCTGCAGGTGGTGTCAGACGCTGCAGGACAAGGAGTGACCATCAGAGGAGATGAAGATACCAGCTGGAGCCGCTGGGGCCCCTGGGGCTGGGGCAGCTCTGTGATCTTTGCCTCTACCATAGTTACTACTATAGGTAGGTATGCTGGGGCCCCTGGGGCCCCTGGGGGTGGGGATGGGGCCCCTGGGGGTGGGGCTGGGGCCCCTGGGGGTGGGGCAGCTCTGTGATCTTTGCTTCTACCATAGTTACTACTATAGGTAGGTACGCACGCGCACGCACGCACGCACGCACGCACGCACGCACGCACGCACGCATGCATGCATGCATGCATGCACACACACACACACACAATTTACAATTTACAATTTAGGCATTTAGCAGACGCTCTTAATCCAGAGCGACATCACAAAAAAACATTTATCATGAAACATGCGTAAGCTAAGAACGTAACAGTGGAATATCTATATAATGAGACTATACATATAAACTATATATATATACTACTATGTTATACATATGTACTATGGCGTGCTATGACTATATACAATGCAATTATAGTGCTATCTACATAACATGCTATAAGTCTGTATCAAATGCTATCTAAGTCTACAGAAATGCTATCTAAGGGGGTAGGGTAAGTGCTATGGGCACACACACACACACACACACACACACACACACACACACACACACACACACACACACACACACACACACACACACACACTCACACACACAAAAGTAGTGAACAAGCTATACTTTAAAAACGTGTCAAACACATTGGCCAAACTGTCAAAAGATGTATAAATAAACTTGTGAAAATAGATGATCTACAAGCGCTTGTTATTTAACGTTGATCATGTGGCACTTAAAAGAAAATGGCCTAAGGCTATAGGCCTGTAATAGTAGGTCAAATATGCTATTAGCCCATTCTCTCTTACTGGTATTATATTTACTGTACGGTCTGTGTGGAATCCCTCTCTGTCTGCTGTGGATCAGATTGTATTAATGTTATATTTACTGTACGGTCTGTGTGGAATCCCTCTCTGTCTGCTGTAGATCAGATTGTATTAATATCATATTTACTGTACGGTCTGTGTGGAATCCCTCTCTGTCTGCTGTGGATCAGATTGTATTAATATTATATTTACTGTACGGTCTGTGTGGAATCCCTCTCTGTCTGCTGTAGATCAGATTGTATTAATATCATATTTACTGTACGGTCTGTGTGGAATCCCTCTCTGTCTGCTGTGGATCAGATTGTATTAATGTTATATTTACTGTACGGTCTGTGTGGAATCCCTCTCTGTCTGCTGTAGATCAGATTGTATTAATATCATATTTACTGTACGGTCTGTGTGGAATCCCTCTCTGTCTGCTGTGGATCAGATTGTATTAATGTTATATTTACAGGTTATGGTAACGTAGCTCCAAAGACCTCCGGTGGTCGTATCTTCACCATCCTCTACGGTCTGTGTGGGATTCCTCTCTGCCTGGTGTGGATCAGTGAACTTGGATCGTTCTTCGGAGACCGAGCCAAACGTCTGTCTCAGGTTCTGATCCGGAAAGGCCTGTCTGTGGTAAGAACACGCACGCACGCACACGCGCACACGCACACGCACACACACACACACACACACACACACACACACACACACACACACACACACACACACGCAATTTACAAATTTACAAATTTACAAATTTACAAATTTACAAATTTACAATTTAATCCAGAGCAATTTAATACATCAAATACATAGACGGATGTTAGGTTCTTAGCTGATCCTAGAACAGTAGAATATCTGTTCTGTACAGTGAAACTATGAGTATACATTATAGAGTGCTATGTCTACATGAAATGCTATCTAAGGTACATAGGTTGCCTGTAAGGTCGCTACGCGCTAAAGTCTGAAGAGGTGGGTTTTCAGACTACGGTGGAAGATTGGGAATTTGGGAGTGAATCTGTAGTTCTGACTGTAATGGGAAGTTCATTCCATAATAATATAGATTGCGAGTGAGTCTGTAGTTCTGACTGTAATGGGAAGTTCATTCCATAATAATATAGATTGGGAGTGAGGCTGTAGTTTTGACTGCAATGATAGTTCCATATATCCAGAAGAGAGAAGAGTTTGGGACGTGTGGAGCGTTGTCCAGGCGTTTATAGTGAAGGTACCCGGGAGTTTTAAAACATGGGCCAATTAAGGTAAACGATGAACACTTGCACGGTGATGTAATAAATGCCTGCCTTAGCTAGCTTAGCTCAGAGCCATCTAATAGAAGAGTGGCTCTGGCTTAGCTTTCCCCCTGCGAATTTCCAAACACACTTGACAATACCCTATTTGACTGCAGTGCTTTTTGTGTGTGTGTGTGTGTGTGTGTGTGTGTGTGTGTGTGTGTGTGTGTGTGTGTGTGTGCGCGTGTACAGAGAAAGGTACAGGTCACGTGCACAGCTCTGTTCCTCCTGTGGGGTCTGGTCGTACATCTGCTCATTCCTCCGTTCGTCTTCATGTCTGTAGAAGGATGGAGTTATCTGGAAGGACTTTACTTCTCCTTCATCACCCTGACCACCGTGGGCTTTGGAGACTATGTAGCAGGTATATTATATAGGCCTACTGTATATCTATAGATGATATATTAATATAGATATTATAATAGTTATGATAGAAGGATGGAGTTACCTGGAAACCGCTTATCCGTAGTCGGGTCGCGGGGGCAACAGCTCCACCAGAGTGCTCCAGACTTCCCTCTCCAGAGCAACATTAGTGACTTCCTCCTGGGGGAACCCAGTGAGTCCATGTGTTTCCTCCAACCGAGCAGGCACTGCATGTGATTGGTCAAAAGCCAGTGACCTCACGGCCTGAGGCGGGCCTTAGGGCTGAGCAGAGCCCTCTATTGGCTCTGGGGTTGAGAGATTTAAACCAAGCAGGCGTGTCATGTCAGCTGTCAATCATTCAACGCAATGAAAGCCAATGGAAGCCTTTTGGGCTGATTAAAAAAAGCCCATTTTGTCCTATTTTGTGTTTTTCTTGTAACTATTTGATGCTGTTGCTGCTTTAGATTATACCAGAATATAAAAGTATCTATTCTAAAACATTTTAATAATACTTTCTCATCTTTACTCCATAAGATAGGGAGGGCTGAGCCCCACTAGTCCATTGATACCAGCCACTCCTACACAGACTGTATATCGTATCAGGGTAGTTATGGATCTACATGGGTCTATAATTATATTAACGTATATACAGTATATATGTTTATTAGGGGTGAATCCGCAGATGAATTACCCCAGGCTGTATCGCATCAGGGTAGTTATTGATCTACATGGGTCTGTAATTATATTAACGTGTATATATATATGTTTATTAGGGGTGAATCCACAGATTAATTACCCCAGGCTGTATCGCATCGGGGTGGAACTCTGGATCTACATGGGTCTGGCCTGGCTGTCTCTGTTCTTCAGCTGGAACGTCCACATGGTCGTCTCCGCCCACAAGAAGGTGACGTATGTTCAAAAAAACATGTTTCTTTGTGTGATGCAAAGAAACATTCGTCAGACCTGAGGAAGGTCCGTAGGGACCGAAACGTTGCTTGATGAAATAAGACAATACTCAGTACAGTACAGAGCAAATACACAGTGTGCGGGTGTAACTTATTGCTTTCGTTTGACTATTTTGTGAAACCTTTTAAAATAGTTCAACTAGCCGATCTACATCAACACATTGATTCCAAATATTCTTCAACGGTTAAAGTTAGAGTTGTTATTTTGATACTGAAGTATTTAGGACAGCAGTTTGTTTCTGGAGCCTGGAGTATAAAGACAATGTGTCTCCTGTCACAGGCCTGATGGTGGATTTTATTTTATGGTATCTTATTCTATGTTGTATGTTATGTATGTTATGTATGTTATCCTTGTATAAGGATCTAAACCAACATGACAGCAGTTTGCAAACAATGATCGCCATTGTTTATGTAAAGTGTAAAAAGTGTCATGTAAATCCATATGGGCTGGGCTTCTCAGCTTTAGACGCATGATACTTAAATAAAGAATCAATTAACCAATCAGAAATATTCCCCACAGGTGATGAGGAAACGCCGACATCGCCAGCAGCAGCGTTTCCCGCCGCTGCAGCCCGAGCAGCCACGCCCCCTGCCCCTCCTCCCTCCCCCCGCGGCGGTGGAGGCCTATAAGCCCCGCCCCTCCGTCATCGACATCTTCAACTTCCTGTCGGAGGAGGCGGAGGACTACAGCACGGTCATCAGGGAGATCGGAGAGAAGGCCAAGAAGAAGAAGAAGAAGAAGAAGAAGAAGAGCCTGTCGACCATTTGGGGCGAGGTGGGCGGGGCCAAGAATAAGACACTGACCAATGAGGAGGAGGAGGAGGACGAGTTGGGCCGTTCCAAGAGCTGCAGCGACATCCTGGCACTAGACCACTCCCCTCGCAGGTTAGGCCACTCCCCTCGCAGTTTAGACCACTCCCCTCGCAGGTTAGACCACTCCCACTCGAAGGCTGCGACCGGCGCCGTTTTAGTCGTGAGCCGCGAACATCGTTTTGATCTGTATTTACAGCAGGAGACAGACTCAGCATCATATATTTATATATGTATTTATTTATATATGTATTTATCTGTATTTTATATATGTAGTTATATGTATCTGTATTCATATCTGTATTTATATCTGTATTTTATATATGTAGTTATATATATCTGTATTCATATCTGTATTTATATCTGTATTTATATATGTATTTATATAAGAATTTATATATTTATATATATATTTATATATTTCCAGCAGGAGACAGAGACTCAGCATCATATATTTATATATGTATTCATATATATATTTATATATATATGTATTTATATATTTCCAGCAGGAGACAGAGACTCAGCATCATATATTTATATATGTATTTATATATATATTTATATATATATGTATTTATATATTTCCAGCAGGAGACAGAGACTCTGCATCAGTCAGGTGTTCATCAGCCCAGCGGTGGAAACGGCTGATGAAGATGATGATGATGAAGGTCTGGTCATGGAGGTCATGGAGGTCACTCAGAACGGCAAGGGACAGCCCCCTGGGTCACATGACCCTCCTGGGTCACATGACCAACCTGGACATGACACATCTAGGTTTAACATCCAGGCTCCAGGAGGGGGCGTGGCTCCAGGAGGGGGCGTGTCTTCAGGAGGAGGCGTGGCTTCAGGAGGGGGCGTGGCTTCAGGAGGAGGTGTGGCTTCAGGAGGGGGCGTGGCTTCAGGAGGAGGTGTGGCTTCAGGAGGAGGCGTGGCTCCAATAGGGGGCGTGGCTCCAATAGGGGGCGTGTCTCCGGAAGGGGGCGTGTCCTCCAGATTTACCGTCTCCACGGTGACGGAGGAGAATCCGATAAAAGAACAAGACGAGAACGGTTAACGTGTTCTCTGTCGTTAGAAAAAAACTGTTCCGTTTACAAACGTCTCCGTTCACTTCCTGGGGTCCAGACGGTCCAATGGGACGTCTCCGTTTACTTCCTGGGGTCCAGACGGTCCAATGGGACTTCTCCTTTTACTTCCTGGGGTCCAGACGGTCCAATGGGACGTCTCCGTTTACTTCCTGGGGTCCAGACGGTCCAATGGGACGTCTCCGTTTACTTCCTGGGGTCCAGACAGTCCAATGGCGGCTCCGTGTGGCTACGGGGAGCCCATTAGTGACAAAGTCCTGGACCGGAAGTTGGGAGAATGCACTGGACTCAGGCAACAGGCCAGCTTTAATGACCTTAACCCATTCTGACCTGAGATCAGATTCATACGAGGTTTCCACTGGACACACACTGGTCTGATTAACCCATGCTGACCTGAGATCAGATTCTAAAAATGTCAGTCGTTCTTCGATTTTTCAAAAAATAGCAGACCTACAAGCTCGTAGCGCGCCACTCGGTGGCGCGCTATGAGCTTGTAGATCTGCTATTTTTCAATAGCTAAAGCATAACATGATGCTAACACCAAAATGGGTTCCCGTTCAGAATGGGTCAAATCCCTTTACAGTCAAAAACATTACAGAGACTTTAGTTGTCACTGTGTCGCCCTCGTTGAAAACAATGTATTTCAAACTGCAGCTTGTCTCTCTTCCATCCAGGCTGCATGTTTTCTGCCCCCTCAATGTCGTATAACTCTCCCAGTCGACTACACCACTCTGGGGGAAAACAAAACTAATGTAAAAGTGTAACTTATTGACGCTGTGATTGTATCGGATTGAAGTCAGGCGCTCTTTGGAGAGGTTTAAAATGGTTCGAGTTTATAGTTTACATTCATTTAGTAAAAAAGAATCCACAACAAATTAAGTATAGGGAGAAGAAACGGCTCTCCAAAATAAACGTGGGGTCAGATGAGAAGAGTCCGACAGCCAATAGTCTGACAGCCAATAGTCTGACAGCCAATAGTCTGCCCGACCACAGAGACCCATCATTCTTACAGCAATAGTCCAACAACCATCTGTGCACCATTTTACTTTATCCGACACGTTTTACCTCAAGGTCGTCAAGAGCGCTTATTTCCACTTTATTTGCTGTGGATTATTTTTGACTAGCTAACCCCCCCCCCCCCCCCCCCTTTTCTCATACTGTAGCCTACATACTGTACATGTTTTTCCAGTGATGATTTCCTGTGTATGTCTTTAAATGTTCTAATGAATTGAACATGGTGGACCCTGATGTAAACCAGTGTAATGCGTTATCATGGTGTCGTCCACAAAGTCAGTTTTTTGGAGCAGGTGTGATGATGTCGAGGAGGAGGAAGGTCGCAAGACCCAAACGTTGCTTCTCAATAAAGGCTCTGAGCCGAGCATGTGGCGGTGTCCCTCCTCTCTACAAAACCAATCAATCAAAACCACAGGACGAACACCTGCTACACAAATTGTTATACATGTTTACTTTGTGGAGACATTGTAACTACTGTAATACAATAAACACTATTTATTGTACAGTTGTATATTACTTTTAAACAGAGTACTTATATTATATTTATTTATATAGTTTACTTTGTAAACTCCAGGCAGTAATGCAATAAACGCTCTGTATTGTACAGTGTTGGACAAAGTATTTTTTATTTATATATATATATATATATATATATATATATATGAGACAAAAAGGGACTCCTGCACATCCAAAAAGACCCGTAGGAGGTGCGAGTCTAGTTAGCAGGCAGAGACATCAAAAGAGAGAAAAACCTTCCAAGGAAGGGACTGCACACTCCAGGGAACAGAGACGGACAACTTACTGCATCAAACTTATTTATTAGCACGACGCATTTCGCCGTGAGCTTCGTCAGGTGCTATAGCACCTGACGAAGCTCACTGCGAAACGCGTCTCTTTTTTGATATATATATATATATATATATATATATATATATATATATATATATATATATATATATATATATATGAGACAAAAAAGGGACTCCTGCACATCCAAAAAGACCCGTAGGAGGTGCGAGTCTAGTTAGCAGGCATAGAGAAAAACCTTCCAAGGAAGGGACTGCACACTCCAGGGAACAGAGACGGACAACTTACTGCATCAAACTTATTTATTAGCACGACGCATTTCGCAGTGAGCTTCGTCAGGTGCTATAGCACCTGACGAAGCTCACTGCGAAACGCGTCTCTTTTTTGATATATATATATATATATATATATATATATATATATATATATACACACACACACAGTCTACTGAATAGGCCTATACTGTATACTGTACACACTAAACCCAAGCGTTTAGGTTATAAACACTTATTTGTAACACACTTTAAACGTGTCACAGTGTTTAGATTATAAACAGAAGAACATGTTTAATCGCCAGTAACACTTTCTAAACACATAAACGTGTTTAGTTTTTACAATCAAAGTCAGTCATATTATAGGTGTTTAGAATTCAAACACTATAGGTGTTCTCGTGAGGTGTTTGAGTGAACTCGTGTTCTACTGTATTTTATGACCATTAATAAACATTTGGCATTTTATTATTACACACATGGTGTTTATGTTTTAAACGTGTCACATGTTCTAGGGATTTACATTGTAGGGCTGCAGTGGTTACTGTATGTTTAGGATGGTCCGTTGTCACCACCAGATGGCAGCAAAGCCTACATTAATATATATATTGCACATTGAGCTATAACATGTGGGTGAATAATGTCTGAGAGGCATCAGTGTTCAAATCCCTGGAACAACATATTTTACAGGGTTAGGTTTGGGTTAGGGTTAACCCTAACCCAATTACAGATATTTTTGGGGGTCCTTGACATGAAAATGTTTGAGAACGACTGACATAGAAACATGAGGTTGTTCAGAAAACTGTCAGTAAAGCCTAATTCCAACACCCAAAATATCGGCCACTTGTGGACTTCACACAATGGAGGTCTTAAAAACAAACTAAAGATTATTTTGTTGTTGGATCAGATTCTTCTACATTCTATAAATTGTATTTTGTCCATAACTTTATCAACACAATGCAGAGATTATTTTCATTGAAGTTTTTTTATTGGGATGAAGCTGTGATGTCACACATTACATTACAGGGCCTTGTGGCGGCCAATCAAAAACCACTACTCCAGGTCACATGACAGGGCCTTGTGGTAGACTGAGCCAATCAGGAGCTTCCCTCCGTAGGGGGCGGCGACGGACGAGCCAATGATGGTCGTTCCGTCGTCAGCGAACACCTGCGTTACCAGCGGACGATCCGATTGGATGTTCTGGATGCGGATCACCTGGAGAAGAAGAAGAAAAAACAATCACACCTGTGTGAAGTGAGGGGCGCTCTCTTGTCATCGTGCATCATCTCACACTGGCCAATCAGTAGAGCTTTGATATCTTCTGGACCAAGAATGGTGGTCCCTTATTGGCCAAGCACTCCCATCGACACGTGATTGGTTAGCCGATTTGCTCGTCTACATAATATACATTTTCAATATCAATGAAGTGAAAATGTTTTGATGTTTAATTTAAGTCATATTTGGCAGAATTTTGACCTAATTTCTCCTTTCGTTGTTGAGACGTGTGAGGACCGCTCAACGTTATTACAGCGGTGGTCAGCTCACCACCTAAAATCCAGACTATGAATGAGCCTTAATAGGTTGCCCACTACCCTCACCCAAGGCAGGGGTGTGACCTACGGTTAGGTTCTTAGCTGACGTTAGGGCTGCCAACTTTCAACAATGGCAAGGGTATAAAAGCTCATACATAGTCTGGTGGTGTCGGTGGTGAGGTGACCACAGAACTACAACATGACGTCACTGAGGTGACCACAGAACTACAACATGACGTCACTGAGCCGCGGTGAAGAGCAAACCCTTCTCTGTTTTTACTCACCACCGCTCAACGTTATTACAGCTCCGGCGGTCACCTCACCACCGGAGCGGTGGTCGTCACCTCACCACCGAAAAACCAGACTATAAATAGGCCTTAAGACTTTTATGGTCATGATGCGTTGGCCTTTTTGAGCCCCTCCTAAACAGGTTTAATGTTTGTCTTTAGTTCAATGTTTGTTTAGTAAACACCGTTGACCATGAAGGGAAAATATACGTCATAATGTGCCTCATTACGTCATATTGTCTCTTTATTGTTAATGGCGTTTAATGTTTGTGTTTGCACCGTTTGTTTTACATCACCATTACATCACCTAATCAACATGAGTTAGACTTTATTATATTAGAATCCCTCACTCCATTTTTTATGTCGATTTGGCCTTGTTTAACATCGCAAGGCATATACGCAGCATATATTCTGCATTGGCATTATGTTCATATACATTTATTTTCCATGTTTTAAATGGAGTGTGAAAACAGCCCCGTTTTAAATGGAGTGAGAAAACAGCACTGTTTTAAATGGAGTGTGAAAACAGCACTGTTTTAAATGGAGTGAGAAAACAGCACTGTTTTAAATGGAGTGAGAAAACAGCACTGTTTTAAATGGAGAAAACAGCACTGTTTTAAATGGAGTGAGAAAACAGCCCCGTTTTAAATGGAGTGTGAAAACAGCCCTGTTTTAAATGGAGTGTGAAAACAGCCCTGTTTTAAATGGCGTGTGAAAACAGCCCTGTTTTAAATGGAGTGAGAAAACAGCACTGTTTTAAATGGGGTGAGAAAACAGCCCAGTTTTAAATGGAGTGAGAAAACAGCCCTGTTTTAAATGGAGTGAGAAAACAGCACTGTTTTAAATGGGGTGAGAAAACAGCCCTGTTTTAAATGGAGTGAGAAAACAGCCCCGTTTTAAATGGAGTGTGAAAACAGCACTGTTTTAAATGGAGTGAGAAAACAGCACTGTTTTAAATGGAGTGTGAAAACAGCACTGTTTTAAATGGAGTGAGAAAACAGCACTGTTTTAAATGGAGTGAGAAAACAGCACTGTTTTAAATGGAGTGAGAAAGCAGCACTGTTTTAAATGGAGTGAGAAAACAGCACTGTTTTAAATGGAGTGAGAAAACAGCACTGTTTTAAATGGAGTGAGAAAACAGCACTGTTTTAAATGGAGTGAGAAAACAGCACTGTTTTAAATGGAGTGAGAAAACAGCACTGTTTTAAATGGAGTGAGAAAACAGCCCCGTTTTAAATGGAGTGTGAAAACAGCCCTGTTTTAAATGGAGTGTGAAAACAGCCCTGTTTTAAATGGCGTGTGAAAACAGCCCTGTTTTAAATGGAGTGAGAAAACAGCACTGTTTTAAATGGGGTGAGAAAACAGCCCAGTTTTAAATGGAGTGAGAAAACAGCCCTGTTTTAAATGGAGTGAGAAAACAGCACTGTTTTAAATGGGGTGAGAAAACAGCCCTGTTTTAAATGGAGTGAGAAAACAGCCCCGTTTTAAATGGAGTGTGAAAACAGCACTGTTTTAAATGGAGTGAGAAAACAGCACTGTTTTAAATGGAGTGTGAAAACAGCACTGTTTTAAATGGAGTGAGAAAACAGCACTGTTTTAAATGGAGTGAGAAAACAGCACTGTTTTAAATGGAGTGAGAAAACAGCACTGTTTTAAATGGAGTGAGAAAACAGCACTGTTTTAAATGGAGTGAGAAAACAGCACTGTTTTAAATGGAGTGAGAAAACAGCACTGTTTTAAATGGAGTGAGAAAACAGCCCCGTTTTAAATGGAGTGTGAAAACAGCCCTGTTTTAAATGGAGTGTGAAAACAGCCCTGTTTTAAATGGCGTGTGAAAACAGCCCTGTTTTAAATGGAGTGAGAAAACAGCACTGTTTTAAA
This sequence comes from Protomyctophum parallelum, assembly GCF_964188405.1. Taxonomy (NCBI): domain Eukaryota; kingdom Metazoa; phylum Chordata; class Actinopteri; order Myctophiformes; family Myctophidae; genus Protomyctophum; species Protomyctophum parallelum. Next base: position 427,672 of record NC_139698.1, on the reverse strand, counting down.
TGGGGTGAGAAAACAGCCCTGTTTTAAATGGAGTGAGAAAACAGCCCCGTTTTAAATGGAGTGTGAAAACAGCACTGTTTTAAATGGAGTGAGAAAACAGCACTGTTTTAAATGGAGTGAGAAAACAGCACTGTTTTAAATGGAGTGAGAAAACAGCACTGTTTTAAATGGAGTGAGAAAACAGCCCCGTTTTAAATGGAGTGTGAAAACAGCCCTGTTTTAAATGGAGTGTGAAAACAGCCCTGTTTTAAATGGCGTGTGAAAACAGCCCTGTTTTAAATGGAGTGAGAAAACAGCACTGTTTTAAATGGGGTGAGAAAACAGCCCAGTTTTAAATGGAGTGAGAAAACAGCCCTGTTTTAAATGGAGTGAGAAAACAGCACTGTTTTAAATGGGGTGAGAAAACAGCCCTGTTTTAAATGGAGTGAGAAAACAGCCCCGTTTTAAATGGAGTGTGAAAACAGCACTGTTTTAAATGGAGTGAGAAAACAGCACTGTTTTAAATGGAGTGTGAAAACAGCCCTGTTTTAAATGGAGTGAGAAAACAGCCCCGTTTTAAATGGAGTGAGAAAACAGCCCTGTTTTAAATGGAGTGAGAAAACAGCCCTGTTTTAAATGGAGTGAGAAAACATCCCTGTTTTAAATGGAGTGTGAAAACAGCCCTGTTTTAAATGGAGTGAGAAAACAGCACTGTTTTAAATGGAGTGAGAAAACAGCCCTGTTTTAAATGGAGTGAGAAAACAGCCCTGTTTTAAATGGAGTGAGAAAACATCCCTGTTTTAAATGCATCAGACCAGTGGTTCTCCAACCTTCACCTTCTACAATGATTTGCTTTAAACTGCAAGAGAACATGATAGCTAGCATGTGACGCTGAATGATAACCAGCAACAAGGTGAGGTCCTCGCCTTATTGTAGATACACCACTGCTAGTTCTGTGTATGTGATGTACAGTAATACCATGTGTTCTCGCTTACTGTAAATCTCTGGATTCAGAGCGTCTGATAAATGACTAAAGAAGAGGAATCAGACTATATGATGATGATGATATAATGAAAGGACAGTGACTGACCTCTGACCCCGGGGGGTCGTTGGGGTCGTTGGTGATGAGCTTGTATCCGTTAGGGTGACACCCGAGCCAAAGGTCACCGGTCAGCTGGTCCACCTCGATGTTGTCACAGAGAGACCCCACTGGTACCGTCTGTTAAATATATATACATATATTTAATACATATATAAATACATCTTATATACAATATATAAATACATCTTATATACAATATATAAATACATCTTATATACAATATATAAATACACATTATATACAATATATAAATACATCTTATATACAATATATAAATACATCTTATATACAATATATAAATACATCTTATATACAATATATAAATACATCTTATATACAATATATAAATACATCTTATATACAATATATAAATACATCTTATATACAATATATAAATACATCTTATATACAATATATAAATACATCTTATATACAATATATAAATACATCTTATATACAATATATAAATACACATTATATACAATATAGAAATACACATTATATACAATATAGAAATACACATTATATACAATATATAAATACATCTTATATACAATATATAAATACATCTTATATACAATATATAAATACACATTATATACAATATATAAATACACATTATATACAATATATAAATACATCTTATATACAATATATAAATACATCTTATATACAATATATAAATACATCTTATATACAATATAGAAATACACATTATATACAATATATAAATACATCTTATATACAATATATAAATACATCTTATATACAATATATAAATACATCTTATATACAATATATAAATACATCTTATATACAATATATAAATACACATTATATACAATATAGAAATACACATTATATACAATATAGAAATACATCTTATATACAATATATAAATACATCTTATATACAATATATAAATACATCTTATATACAATATATAAATACACATTATATACAATATAGAAATACATCTTATATACAATATAGAAATACACATTATATACAATATATAAATACATCTTATATACAATATATAAATACACATTATATACAATATAGAAATACACCTTATATACAATATATAAATACATCTTATATACAATATATAAATACACATTATATACAATATATAAATACACATTATATACAATATAGAAATACACATTATATACAATATAGAAATACACATTATATACAATATATAAATACATCTTATATACAATATATAAATACACATTATATACAATATATAAATACATCTTATATACAATATATAAATACATCTTATATACAATATATAAATACATCTTATATACAATATATAAATACACATTATATACAATATATAAATACACATTATATACAATATAGAAATACACATTATATACAATATAGAAATACACATTATATACAATATATAAATACATCTTATATACAATATATAAATACATCTTATATACAATATATAAATACACATTATATACAATATATAAATACATCTTATATACAATATATAAATACATCTTATATACAATATATAAATACATCTTATATACAATATATAAATACATCTTATATACAATATATAAATACACATTATATACAATATATAAATACACATTATATACAATATAGAAATACACATTATATACAATATAGAAATACACATTATATACAATATAGAAATACACATTATATACAATATAGAAATACACATTATATACAATATAGAAATACACATTATATACAATATAGAAATACACATTATATACAATATATAAATACACATTATATACAATATATAAATACATCTTATATACAATATATAAATACATCTTATATACAATATATAAATACATCTTATATACAATATATAAATACATCTTATATACAATATATAAATACATCTTATATACAATATATAAATACATCTTATATACAATATATAAATACACATTATATACAATATATAAATACACCTTATATACAATATATAAATACATCTTATATACAATATATAAATACACATTATATACAATATATAAATACATCTTATATACAATATATAAATACATCTTATATACAATATATAAATACATCTTATATACAATATATAAATACACATTATATACAATATATAAATACACATTATATACAATATATAAATACACATTATATACAATATATAAATACATCTTATATACAATATATAAATACATCTTATATACAATATATAAATACATCTTATATACAATATATAAATACACATTATATACAATATATAAATACATCTTATATACAATATATAAATACATCTTATATACAATATATAAATACATCTTATATACAATATATAAATACATCTTATATACAATATATAAATACACATTATATACAATATAGAAATACACATTATATACAATATATAAATACATCTTATATACAATATATAAATACACATTATATACAATATATAAATACACATTATATACAATATATAAATACACATTATATACAATATAGAAATACACATTATATACAATATATAAATACACATTATATACAATATATAAATACACATTATATACAATATATAAATACACATTATATACAATATATAAATACACATTATATACAATATATAAATACATCTTATATACAATATATAAATACACATTATATACAATATATAAATACACATTATATACAATATATAAATACATCTTATATACAATATATAAATACATCTTATATACAATATATAAATACATCTTATATACAATATATAAATACACATTATATACAATATATAAATACACATTATATACAATATATAAATACATCTTATATACAATATATAAATACATCTTATATACAATATATAAATACACATTATATACAATATATAAATACACATTATATACAATATATAAATACACATTATATACAATATATAAATACACATTATATACAATATATAAATACACATTATATACAATATATAAATACACATTATATACAATATATAAATACACATTATATACAATATATAAATACATCTTATATACAATATATAAATACACATTATATACAATATATAAATACATCTTATATACAATATATAAATACACATTATATACAATATATAAATACACATTATATACAATATATAAATACACATTATATACAATATAGAAATACACATTATATACAATATATAAATACACATTATATACAATATATAAATACATCTTATATACAATATATAAATACACATTATATACAATATATAAATACATCTTATATACAATATATAAATACATCTTATATACAATATATAAATACATCTTATATACAATATATAAATACATCTTATATACAATATAGAAATACACATTATATACAATATAGAAATACATCTTATATACAATATATAAATACACATTATATACAATATATAAATACACATTATATACAATATATAAATACACATTATATACAATATATAAATACATCTTATATACAATATATAAATACATCTTATATACAATATATAAATACACATTATATACAATATATAAATACATCTTATATACAATATATAAATACACATTATATACAATATATAAATACATCTTATATACAATATATAAATACATCTTATATACAATATATAAATACACATTATATACAATATATAAATACATCTTATATACAATATATAAATACACATTATATACAATATATAAATACATCTTATATACAATATATAAATACATCTTATATACAATATATAAATACATCTTATATACAATATATAAATACACATTATATACAATATATAAATACACATTATATACAATATATAAATACACATTATATACAATATATAAATACACATTATATACAATATATAAATACATCTTATATACAATATATAAATACACATTATATACAATATATAAATACACATTATATACAATATATAAATACATCTTATATACAATATATAAATACATCTTATATACAATATATAAATACATCTTATATACAATATATAAATACACATTATATACAATATATAAATACACATTATATACAATATATAAATACATCTTATATACAATATATAAATACATCTTATATACAATATATAAATACATCTTATATACAATATATAAATACACATTATATACAATATATAAATACACATTATATACAATATATAAATACACATTATATACAATATATAAATACACATTATATACAATATATAAATACACATTATATACAATATATAAATACACATTATATACAATATATAAATACATCTTATATACAATATATAAATACACATTATATACAATATATAAATACATCTTATATACAATATATAAATACACATTATATACAATATATAAATACACATTATATACAATATATAAATACACATTATATACAATATAGAAATACACATTATATACAATATATAAATACACATTATATACAATATATAAATACATCTTATATACAATATATAAATACACATTATATACAATATATAAATACATCTTATATACAATATATAAATACATCTTATATACAATATATAAATACATCTTATATACAATATATAAATACATCTTATATACAATATAGAAATACACATTATATACAATATAGAAATACATCTTATATACAATATATAAATACACATTATATACAATATATAAATACACATTATATACAATATATAAATACACATTATATACAATATATAAATACATCTTATATACAATATATAAATACATCTTATATACAATATATAAATACACATTATATACAATATATAAATACATCTTATATACAATATATAAATACACATTATATACAATATATAAATACATCTTATATACAATATATAAATACATCTTATATACAATATATAAATACACATTATATACAATATATAAATACATCTTATATACAATATATAAATACACATTATATACAATATATAAATACATCTTATATACAATATATAAATACATCTTATATACAATATATAAATACATCTTATATACAATATATAAATACACATTATATACAATATATAAATACATCTTATATACAATATATAAATACATCTTATATACAATATATAAATACATCTTATATACAATATATAAATACATCTTATATACAATATATAAATACACATTATATACAATATATAAATACACATTATATACAATATATAAATACATCTTATATACAATATAGAAATACATCTTATATACAATATATAAATACATCTTATATACAATATATAAATACATCTTATATACAATATATAAATACATCTTATATACAATATATAAATACATCTTATATACAATATATAAATACACATTATATACAATATATAAATACATCTTATATACAATATATAAATACATCTTATATACAATATAGAAATACATCTTATATACAATATATAAATACATCTTATATACAATATATAAATACATCTTATATACAATATATAAATACATCTTATATACAATATATAAATACACATTATATACAATATATAAATACATCTTATATACAATATATAAATACATCTTATATACAATATATAAATACACATTATATACAATATATAAATACATCTTATATACAATATATAAATACACATTATATACAATATATAAATACACATTATATACAATATATAAATACACATTATATACAATATATAAATACATCTTATATACAATATATAAATACATCTTATATACAATATATAAATACATCTTATATACAATATATAAATACACATTATATACAATATATAAATACATCTTATATACAATATATAAATACACATTATATACAATATAGAAATACACATTATATACAATATAGAAATACACATTATATACAATATATAAATACACATTATATACAATATATAAATACACATTATATACAATATAGAAATACACATTATATACAATATATAAATACACATTATATACAATATATAAATACATCTTATATACAATATATAAATACATCTTATATACAATATATAAATACACATTATATACAATATATAAATACACATTATATACAATATATAAATACATCTTATATACAATATATAAATACATCTTATATACAATATATAAATACACATTATATACAATATATAAATACACATTATATACAATATATAAATACACATTATATACAATATATAAATACACATTATATACAATATAGAAATACACATTATATACAATATAGAAATACACATTATATACAATATAGAAATACACATTATATACAATATATAAATACACATTATATACAATATAGAAATACATCTTATATACAATATATAAATACATCTTATATACAATATATAAATACATCTTATATACAATATATAAATACATCTTATATACAATATATAAATACATCTTATATACAATATATAAATACACATTATATACAATATAGAAATACACATTATATACAATATAGAAATACACATTATATACAATATAGAAATACACATTATATACAATATAGAAATACACATTATATACAATATATAAATACACATTATATACAATATATAAATACACATTATATACAATATATAAATACACATTATATACAATATATAAATACACATTATATACAATATAGAAATACACCTCCATGTTGTCACAGAGAGAGCCCACTGGTACTGTCTGTTAAACATTATATAATAAATAAATACACACCCATACTGTGAGGGCCAATCACAGTGAGCCGAACGCTGCCTAGCTTTACCTTCAGTTAACACCCCGAGCGGCGAGGACGGAGTTCTCCGTTCAATCAATTATTAACGCCCAGCGCTCGGGACGGAGATTGATAAAAGGACGGAGATGTATTGATATGAAAAACGATCGCATCGCTCCACAGGCTGGGAGCGCCTGTTGCGCAACGTTCGATGTTATTTTGTGGCGATCCGTTTTGGAGCCACATTCAACCTGTCAAAATCCAACGTCACATGCACGCCCACACACACACCTCTCTGTTCTCAACCACTAACAACCACTCGCACACGCACGACCGACGACGCACGGAGCGTCATGTACGTGTATGAATGGAGGCGCGGAGAAAAGGAAGAGGAGGAAGGAGGAAGTGTGACCGGCTGGAGAAGTGTTGCGGGAGATGTGTTGACAAAGTTAGCTCCAGTTAGCTCGCTAGCGGCGTCGTCAACGGGAGAGGCTCGGCAGTAAGCACCCCGAGGTCCATCCGGATAAACGGCAGCACAAACGGGAGACGAGAGCAACGTACAACGCATCATAGCACACCAGGACTGCTGTCATAATAGGGTTGGTGAACTGGTTACTACTGACGGTGAATGGCCAGAGCGCCGTAAAACCCGGACCGGAGTTATTTGACAGGTCGGTTGGAAAGCTAATTAATAAAGAAGAGGAGTTTATTTTCCGCTTGGATTATTTTGGAGCCTCATTTATTTTTGGAGTTTAACTACTATTATTTGGAGTACCTTTTGAAAGGGAAGTTTTCAGTGAATTTACGTTGTTTTGGGGAAGAGTAAAACCCGGATTTTTGTTCCAGAGTTTTCTTTTGGGTTGATATTTTGACGGAACTGAACTGAACTATTTATATTGAATTCCCCTGACATTCATTCAATATATTAAGAACAAACAAACTTTGAATCTCGGTGTGGTGTCTATTTCTTGTTGGGAATTGTTGTGATATTCTTACTATTATTATAATACTATTTTGTGCATTTAACAGTTTTACTGACAAAGGATTTATGATTCATGGTTTCCCGCTAGATGCATTTAAGGGTTCATGTGTGGGTACATGCACCCTTTGTAGGGTTTGATTTATGTAATACCTTTATTGTCAGGCCCCGCCCTGACTGGCACCCCAGCAACAACAACCACAGGTACCAAACCGCTACATAGAAAGTGGCACCCCAGATGGGACAATAAGGGGAAACCTAATCATTAACCACAAACAAAGGAATCACAAAACTGTGTGAACCAAGCAAACCAAGCATTGCAACTCAAACAAACTGGAAAAACATAATGGTGCCCGAGGTTTAAAATGTTTAAAATGTTTGTCAATATTGTGATGTGAAAAAGGTGGCCTTAAAGGCAAACAGAGTTTTTATTTATTTTGTACATTTCTGGGAAAACTAACACAAAATGGAACCACAACGCAGTCCAACTGTGCAATAAAACATTTCAACTCAAACCAACTGGGAAATTCAAAATGGCAGCCGGCAACTCTCTCTTGGATTTCGGAGACTTAGTGGAATCACTGCTGCACCCACCTGGTGCTCAACAATCAGGAGCGGAGAATGTGCTCAATCAGCAAATTAACCCAATCACTCACTACTCGTTGTTGGACCTGGAGGCTCTCTCCCATGAACCACAAGGGGGGGCTGTTGCCTCTAGAGCAGCGGGACCGGCAAATGTACCTACCACCAACCGACCACTAGACACTGGTGGTCAGTCAGTTGGGTCTCTCTCTCCTGGGAATCCATTTGCTGCTGCGCTTCCTAGAACCCCACCCATCCCAAAACCCAGGAAGGGGAGTGCACAAACTGACCCCCCATCACCACTTAGCCATCAAGAGATGACAATGATGCTAACTAACTTTTCTAATAAAATAACCACTCACTGTGAAAACCAAATGCATGCACTCCAACGATCAATAACCCGGCAACAGGACTTCATGCGAACCCAGATTGGGACGTCATCGAAAATGTTCCCTCCCATTTTAGCCGAGGAGACCGAAAATCTTAAAACGTGAATAACTCATGTGTCAGACGGCCCACCGCGGTCCCGTCGGTAGTCGCGGTAGAATGAATCATACCTCCCGTTGTTGTCGATCGCCTCTAGAGTGTTTTGGCTACATTTAGCTACTTCAGCCACATCCGGGATAACATCTGGTCCGTCGCTAAATGTGCTCCGCTGCTATAAATCGCTGGGCTCTGGTTAACCCATTCTGACCTGAGATCAGATTCATAACGAGGTTTCCACTGGACACACACTGGTCTGATTAACCCATTCTGACCTGAGATCAGATTCATAACGAGGTTTCCACTGGACACACACTGGTCTGATTAACCCATTCTGACCTGAGATCAGATTCATAACGAGGTTTCCACTGGACACACACTGGTCTGATTAACCCATTCTGACCTGAGATCAGATTCATAACGAGGTTTCCACTGGACACACACTGGTCTGATTAACCCATTCTGACCTGAGATCAGATTCTAAAAATGTCAGTCATTCTTCGATTATTCAAAAATAGCAGACCTACAAGCTCGTATCTCGCCACTCGGTGGCGCGATATGAGCTTGTAGATCTGCTATTTTTCAATAGCTAAAGCATAACATGATGCCAACACCAAAATGGGTGCCCGGTCAGAATGGGTTAAATAACCCTGGGCGTTCGTGGTGGTAAACATTATGCATAATGAAATAAAAGCAGTGTTTAAAAACATTAATATTAATATAAATACCTTCACAGGAGTTAAATGATGTCCTTCGTTTATCTGAAACACCTCGATCTCATGATCCAGGATGTCAGAGACGTACAGCATCCTATGGACACAATACATGATGTCATAGTACCATCCTATGGAGACAATACATGTCATAGTACCATCCTATGATGTCATAGTACCATCCTATGGAGACAATACATGATGTCATAGTACCATCCAATGATGTCATTACACCATCCTATAGACACAATAACATGATGTCATAGTACCATCCTATGATGTCATTACACCATCCTATGGACAACAACATGTCAACTCATTACACCATCCTAAATTAGGGATCGACCGATTATCGGCTTCGATATTAATAATTGTTTATTATTACCAGTGTGTAGGGCACGCTCGCACACACGGGATGCCAGAAAGTGACCATCAGCCACATCGAAAAATCGACAGCTCTGCCGATTAATAATCGCTTAATTGACCCCCCCCCCCCAAAAAAAAATCAATATCAGATAAAACTTTTAAGATTATGCACATGCCATGGTCACATAACCATTATATGTTGAGTGCATGCTTTGATGGTTACAGTTTTATAATCAGTTTTGATGAGTAAACCTTTGCTAGTTACTGCCATTTAGGATGGAAAATAAAATCCATTTGGATTTGGGGAGAAGTAGTTTCATAAGGGGCTGGTATGAAGTACTTGATATAAAGAGAACACAGTTCACTAGTCTACACTCTACTCTACACCTGCCTTCATTTCATCTGATTGTCTGTCTGGCAGGCACTTAACAAGCGATCGTTAACTGTGTCTGTTAGAGAGAGGGGCAGAGAAGAGTGGCTTTGCTCAACTTGATTTATACTTATATTCTCCACTCTGATGAAGGTACATGTTCGATATATCATGCAGCCTTACTTATTAGCCTATATTTTGGCTATTAAAAAATAAAGAAAAAATATTTTTATTTATTTTTGATTTTCGATTATAAAATCGATTTTGCAGACTCTGACGATTAATCGGAAAATAGATTAATCGGCAGCATCCCTAACACACACACACACACACACACACACACACACACACACACACACACACACACACACACACACACACACACACACACACACACACACACACCTTCCATCAGGAGACATGTTGATGCCGTTGGCGGACAGGAAGCCTGCGGCGACCTCCGTGACCTCAGCGGGGCTGTAGTAAACCACGGTGCATTGTGGGTAACCCAGCAGAACGGTCATCAGGTGGAGAAACTCGTTAGGCGAAGACGCGTCATTAGTGGCGAAGAAACTGTCCACGCCCACCGCGATGATGTCATTCACACTGAGGAGGACACGTGAGGTCATTCACTCTGATGATGTCATTACAATTTACAATTTACAATTTAGGCATTTATCAGAAGCTCTTAATCCAGAGCAACTTACATTAAGCAAGAACAAAAAAGCATGGGAATACATCACATAAAAGCATTTATCAAGAAACATGCGTAAGCTAAGAAAGTAACAGTGGAATATCTATATAATGAAGCTATACATATAAATATATACATCTATACTACTATGCTATACATATGTACTATGACGTGCTATGACTACATCCAATGCAATTATAGTGCTGTCTACATAACATGCTATAAGTCTGTATCAAATGCTATCTAAGTCTACAGAAATGCTATCTAAGGGGGTGGGGTAAGTGCTATGGGCCATGATGGAGTCTGAAAAGGTGGGTTTTTTCATTCACTCTTATGTCATCACTCTGTCACACAACCAGGTTAACCAACATACCAGTTATGTTAGGGTTAGTTCTTGAACTCCTACTGAACTACCTACTGAGCTAGAGATATCCGGACACATTAACAGCAATAAGCCAATCCCTGATTGGCCGAGCAACGCCACAAACACAAGGAGGCAATCCAAAAGCCGAATTCCAACACCCAAAATATCGGCCACTCGCTCACTTACACTCAGTCACTCCAGTGGTGTTACGGTGAAATTGGTGACCTGCTGAAACATGCTGCCATCTTGTGGACTTCACATGTGTAAGAGGTCAGAGTTCACCTGTGTAAGAGGTCATAGTTCACCTGTGCAGGAGGTCGTGGGTCACGGTCTTCAGGTGTATCAGAGTGTCGTCTTCTAGCTGGAAGATCTCTACTTGACTGTGATGAGGCTGAGGATGGTTCACCACGAATACATAGATACTATCACCTGAGAACACACAACATACACACTGTGATGAGGCTGAGGATGGTTCACCACGAATACATAGATACCATCACCTGAGAACACACAACATACAGACTAAACACACAATATACAGACTGAGACGAGGCTGAGGATGGTTCACCACCAATACATAAATACCATCACCTGAAAACACACAATATACACTACAAAGCACTTTGTAACTATGTTTGGAAAGGTGCTATATGAATAAAATCCATTCATTCGTTCATTCGTTCGTTCGTTCGTTCGTTCGTTCATTCGTGCATTCATTCATTCATTCAAATAAATATCCTACAAACCTATTCCATTCATGAATATGTGATTAATGTAGCCTATATTTGACAAAGGTTGTAGCCTCACGGAATAATCCTAAGAACCTATGCACACTTGCATAAGTGCGTGCATGCATGAATATTCTTCTCTCGCCTGGTATCATTGAGGATGCGCTAGGACGTGTAGTCGTGTACACACGTCCGATGCATCCCACTTTTTTTTGCTTGACCTATGGAGCTGCATTGATCGACTACCGGCTGCGTTAATGTCTCAGAGAACAAGCTACACCACCACCATGTGGGTGAGATGTAGAAGGGCGAGATAACCAGTTACCAACCACACTTCATAAATGGGATTTCACTAGACCGCTGTCATCTGAACACACACAACAATATGTACAGCACAGCACAGCACAGTACAGTACAGTACAGCACAGTACAGTACAGTACAGTACAGCACAGCACAGCACAGCACAGCACAGCACAGTAACATACACACTGGTTCACTAGAGTAGACCGCTGTCATCTGAAAAGACGACAGGTGTGTCACCACCGATCCAACAACAAGTCAACAAGTCGCTGCTCGCCTCGTTCAGTTTGAGCCCTGGAGCAGATTCTCTTTAACCAGCTGATAATTACGTGGGAACCAAACAAATCAATTATCTAATCCTGGGCGCTACACGCCCTCGGCCAACAACGGACTGACCTCATGCTTCCTTCTATGCATGAGGAGTCCAAGCTGCTTCTTTTCTTCTCCCTGGCCAGGGGGAGGCAGTATAGAGACCAGTTCCTTTCCCCTCCATCAGACGCCCCGGCTGGCCAGGGGGAGGCAGTATAGAGACCAGTTCCTTTCCCCTCCATCAGGCGCCCCGGGTGGTCAGGGGGAGGCAGTATAGAGACCAGTTCCTTTCCCCTCCATCAGGTGCCCCGGCTGGCCAGGGGGAGGCGGTATAGAGACCAGTTCCTTTCCCCTCCATCAGGCGCTCCGGCTGGCCAGGGGGAGGCAGTATAGAGACCAGTTCCTTTCCCCTCCATCAGGTGCCCCGGCTGGCCAGGGGGAGGCAGTATAGAGACCAGGATCACTGCATATTTGGACCGTCTAGCTGTGAGACGGCAGCACTACCGACTGCGCTCCGCACCCCGCGTTTAATGGAGGTCTTAATCTCTATTCTATTCTGTTCCGTTAATAATAATCAATGGGACAGAACAGCGAGACGATCTATTTGCTACGCTGCTACCACTGTTGAGGGCGAGTTATGCAGTTACCAACCATACGAGATTAAAGTAGTAGTAGTATAAATATTATTAACTTGGCCCAGGCCGTAGCGTAACGGTCTGGGCACCGGACTGGTAATCCAGTCGCAGTGTGCCGCGGGTTCGACTCCCGGACCCGACACGGCCTTTACTGCATGTCATCCCCCCATCTCTCTCCCGTTTCCTGTCAGCCTACTGTCTGTCCCTTCAAAAATCAATAAAAGGCGTAAGCCGCAAAAAAATATCTTAAAAAAAATATATATATTATTAACTTCTATAAAGACACTGTTGAAGGTTGAAGGTCTCCATTAGTAGAAATAGTATTAATAGTATTAGTAGTAATAGTAGTAATAGTATTACCTGCTATAAACACAGATATTCCGTGAGGGTTGAAGGTCTCCAGTAGATTAGTATTAGTAGTAATAGTAGTAATAGTAGTAATAATATTACCTTCTATAAACACAGATATTCCGTGAGGGTTGAAGGTCTCCAGTAGATTAGTAATAGTAGTAATAGTAGTATTAGTAGTAATAGTAGTAATAATATTACCTTCTATAAACACAGATATTCCATGAGGGTTGAAGGTCTCCAGTAGATTAGTAGATTAGTATTAGTAGTAATAGTAGTAATAATATTACCTTCTATAAACACAGATATTCCATGAGGGTTGAAGGATTCCAGTAGTTCTGCTTCTGCTTTGAGCTCCATCTCTACAGGATCTGCTGCTGAATCCAAGATATCCAGAGAGTACATTTTACCAGGATCCTCCGAGTAGGACGGCATACCAGGATACTTCAATCCCTGAGTATAAATACTCTGTTAGATACTCTGAGTACCACGGCATGCCAGGATACTTCAACCCGAATACTCTGTTAGATCGTCAGAATATATACGTAGATGGCAGGTAACGTCCCATAGCTCAGGGGAATGAAAATGGCAATAAAATGATTAAATTTCACTAGTACAACAATAGCCAATCACAATGTCAACAGGAAGTGATGTCACTAGTACAACAATAACCAATCACAATGACAAGAGGAAGTGATGTCACTAGTACAACAATAACCAATAATTTGTGTTTTTACTCTTTTTTATTTTCATTTTTGTATTTTTTATTTTTTCCTTTTGTTAAGTGATTTGTATTGATTGTTCAGTTAGGACCCTCTGGAAAACGAGATACTACAGTATATCTCAATGGGGTATTCCCAAATAAAGAATTTCAAACAGGAAGTGATGTCATAACAAAGAGCCAACGTACCGTACTGAAGATGGCCAGTCCATTACTCAGAATGGTGAGGTCTTCTGCCCCGAAATCTGAATGAATAATAATAATAATAATATTAACAGAATGGTGAGGTCTTCTGCCCCGAAATCTGAATGAATAATAATAATAATATGAACAGAATGGTGAGGTCTTCTGCCCCGAAATCTGAATGAATAATAATAATAATATTAACAGAATGGTGAGGTCTTCTGCCCCGAAATCTGAATGAATAATAATAATAATATTAACAGAATGGTGAGGTCTTCTGCCCCGAAATCTGAATGAATAATAATAATAATATGAACAGAATGGTGAGGTCTTCTGCCCCGAAATCTGAATGAATAATAATAATAATATTAACAGAATGGTGAGGTCTTCTGCCCCGAAATCTGAATGAATAATAATAATAATATTAACAGAATGGTGAGGTCTTCTGCCCCGAAATCTGAATGAATAATAATAATAATAATAATAATATTAACAGAATGGTGAGGTCTTCTGCCCCGAAATCTGAATGAATAATAATAATAATATTAACAGAATGGTGAGGTCTTCTGCCCCGAAATCTGAATGAATAATAATAATAATATTAACAGAATGGTGAGGTCTTCTGCCCCGAAATCTGAATGAATAATAATAATAATATGAACAGAATGGTGAGGTCTTCTGCCCCGAAATCTGAATGAATAATAATAATAATATTAACAGAATGGTGAGGTCTTCTGCCCCGAAATCTGAATGAATAATAATAATAATAATAATATTAACAGAATGGTGAGGTCTTCTGCCCCGAAATCTGAATGAATAATAATAATAATAATATTAACAGAATGGTGAGGTCTTCTGCCCCGAAATCTGAATGAATAATAATAATAATAATATTAACAGAATGGTGAGGTCTTCTGCCCCGAAGTCAGGATGGAATATGAGAAATCAAACCAATATTGGCCAATCAGGATGAAATATGAGAAATCAAACCAATATTAGCCAATCAGGATGGAATATGAGAAATCAAACCAATATTAGCTAATCAGGATGAAATATGAGAAATCAAACCAATATTAGCCAATCAGGATGGAATATGAGAAATCAAACCAATATTAGCCAATCAGGATGGAATATGAGAAATCAAACCAATATTAGCCAATCAGGATGGAATATGAGAAATCAAACCAATATTAGCCAATCAGGATGGAATATGAGAAATCAAACCAATATTGGCCAATCAGGATGAAATATGAGAAATCAAACCAATATTAGCCAATCAGGATGGAATATGAGAAATCAAACCAATATTGGCCAATCAGGATGAAATATGAGAAATCAAACCAATATTAGCCAATCAGGATGGAATATGAGAAATCAAACCAATATTAGCCAATCAGGATGGAATATGAGAAATCAAACCAATATTAGCCAATCAGGATGGAATATGAGAAATCAAACCAATATTAGCCAATCAGGATGGAATATGAGAAATCAAACCAATATTAGCCAATCAGGATGGAATATGAGAAATCAAACCAATATTGGCCAATCAGGATGGAATATGAGAAATCAAACCAATATTAGCCAATCAGGATGGAATATGAGAAATCAAACCAATATTGGCCAATCAGGATGAAATATGAGAAATCAAACCAATATTAGCCAATCAGGATGGAATATGAGAAATCAAACCAATATTAGCCAATCAGGATGGAATATGAGAAATCAAACAGACCCATCTTGATCACATGACTATAGAGATCATGGGCTGTATTTTGCGTGTCTTAAGTACCAGGTCTTATTCCCTAACTTGAGTAAACTAAAGACCTGGAGGCGTGATCAATGCCATTTTTAGTTTACTCAAGTTAGGGAATAAGACCTGGTACTTAAGACACGCAAAATACAGCCCCATGTGTACCGATTGGCGTGCAATTTGGATAAGATCTGAAGGAGTAATATAATAAAATGTGTTTTACATTTGTGGGCCTCCTGGTGGCGCTATAAAGAGCAGATGTGAAAGATACAGGGAAAAGGTTTTTCCTTGGCCTCTAGGGAGTGGGCAGACACAGACACAGATCCGTGCAGTTAAAGCACATCCTGATGTTCTGTTTAAACCCTGAACTCTGACCATCAGTGGCGTGCACAGATAGACACTAGGGGTGCTAGAGCACCCCCTGCCCTTTTGGCAATGTGCTCAAAAAAACAAAACAAAAAAACGTTCTCTTTTTTTTCTTAATTTGTAGTGTGTGGACCATGCGGTGACATTGATCAATTCTTGATAAAACGCTTCTACTATATTATTTAGGCCCCCCACAATCTAAAGCTATATTTCTATGTCAGTGGTTTTTCGATTTAAAAAAAATAGCAGATCTACAAGCTCGTAGCGCGCCACTCAGTGGCGCTCTACGAGCTTGTAGATCTGCTATTTTTCAATAGCTAAAGCATACCATGATGCTAACACCAAAATGGGTTACCGCCCCAAAATGGGTTTAGGCAACCAGCCGGTTACATGCGCTGCACAAGGTGCCCTTTTTTTCATTTGAGCACCTGCCCCTCTAAATGTCTGTGCACGCCACTGCTGACCATTAACCATAATCCTGCTTTTCAGGTATGTTCTCGCCCTCAGGCGCCTGCCTGCCTGCCTGCCCGCCTGCCTGCGGCACAGAGCATTAATGCTATGACTTCATAATATCAGACATATTGTCGCGGGCGCCAGCCCCACAACAATATGAATATTTAAAATATTAAAAAAAAACTCTGTCCATTGACAATGAACAGAGTTTTGTTTGTTTTGTCACTGAGCAAATCATATATGCATGTCAGATGATGCATGATGATGTAGCCTGCTACGATGATAAGAGAGCGCCACTCACTTCACACGGGTGTGATTTTTTTTGTAAATTATACTGAAAACATTAAACACTTACCGAGATTCTTCAACAGTTGACAGTTGGGCAGGTGTTTCACAGAGACCTCTCTGCTGGAAAGAACCACTTCCCTAGAAATAAAACACTTTTATACACCTTATCTTTGCTGTAAAGAAACACTTCTCTGGAAATACAACAGAGTTATATTATTATCATTTAATATCATTATTCCTGAATCCTGCAGCATTCTGTGACTGCATTTCAACACCAGTGTAAACTTTAACCCACATTCACAAAAGAAACGCGACAGTCAGTCAGGATGTTTAACAAGCAAAACAAACTGCATGTGCATAAGAGTAAACAATGTGAGTTCACAGTGCTTTAAACTGCGCTGCGTCAGTAGTTTGTTTGTTTACATCAGTAAATATAAACACACCTGAGTTTGATGAATCTGTTTCCAGTGAAAGCACAAACAGCGACAACAACAGCAGCGACCAGAGAGAGCTTCATGTTGGAAGTAAAACTAAACTAACTGACAAACAAACAAACAAACAAACAGACTGACTGAGGAAGCGAACCATAGAACTCTAAACACAAACAAACAAACTGTCTGAGTGGAAGAGGAACTCTAAACTATTAGTCTCAGTGTGGACGCGACCATAGAACTGTATGAAGAACTAACTAACTAACTATAACTGACTGAGCGTGGAAGAGACGATAGAACTCCATGAAGCAAACACGCCTACAGGAGGAGTACTGCACCACTGGGAGGCGCTGTTTCACCTTCTATATGTTGAAACCACAGTCTGTGGTTAACAGACTGACTGAAAACGGACTGATCTGACGGGAACCAATTCAATTCAATGGAGCTTTATTGGCATGAGTGTTGTGTACATTGCCAAAGTATTAAGTGTCAAAATAAAAAATAAAAACAGTTGAAAATGGGGAAGATTACCGGTATACAGTTGGAGGTAGGCCTACAGTATTGTGTAAACAGAGCTATGTCACATTCACGTAAAGTGAACTACATAATATGTCAATTGTCAAGCCATGAAGCCAATAGAACTACATAAGTGTCTATTTGTATGTCTCTAAATGTTTTGATGAATTGAACAATGTGGACCCTGTTGTAAACAAGTGTAATGCTTAATTGGGTCGTCCACTCACAGTTAGCAGTCTTTGTATTGATGTTTGTGCTTGAAATGTACTGTAATTCTACAAACTGTTAATAAATATTTCAATCAATCAAAAAAGACCCTGACCCACCCACCCCCTTTTCCCCTCACTAGACTAGAGTATGTTTGTTTTTGTTTTTTTTCCTTTTTACCTTTTACCTATGTTATGATGAATTGAACATGGTGGACCCTCATGTAAACAAGTGTAATGCTTTATGGCAGTGGTTCCCATAAGTGGGGTCCGGGGAGTTTCAGGGGGTCCCCAGCTAAAATGGACCATTAGGTAGGCCTATGGGTCTGTAACTCTGAGAGTGTACAAATGGAACCAAATGGACCCGAGTTAACACTCACAGAGTTAAATGAACATTTCTTTTTAAATATAAATTGCGGTCCCACTCCCAGAGATAGAAATGCCATTAAATGGCCGGGGGTCCGTAGATTAATGCATGTCAAACGGGGGGTCCTTAATTGCAATTAAACTGCTTCTCTTATGGGGGTCCCTGGCATGTCTTTTCAAATGGGGGTCCGTGGGGTAATTAGTGTCAATTTGGGGGTCCTTGAGTTTGGGAACCACTGCTTTATGGTGTCGTCCACAGTTAACAGTTTTGTTTTGAGTTGTGCTTGAAATGTAGGCTACTGTAATCCTGGAATCTGTCAATGAATTCATCTAACAAACAATCAATCAATCAGACAGACAGACAGACAGACAGACAGACAGACAGACAGACAGACAGATTGATTGATTGATTGAAATATTTATTAACAGTTTGTAGAATTTACAGTACATTTTAAGCACAAACTCAATACAAAGACTGTCAACTGTGAGTGGACGACCCAATTAAGCATTACACTTGTTTACAACAGGGTCCACATTGTTCAATTCATCAAAACATTTAAAGACATACAAATATTTAGAGACATACAAATAGACATTTCTATGTAGCTAAAGGACAGAACAGGAATTCATCATATGGGAAGCAAAAAAGGGAAAAGATACAATATACAGTGAGGGAAAATGGGGGGGGGGGGGGTCCATTTGGTTCCATTTGTACACTCTCAGAGTTAAATGAACCTTGATGTTACAATGTAAATGGGGGTCTCAGAGATATAAATGCCATTAAATGGGGGTCCGTAGACTAACGCATGTAAAACCGGGGGTCCTTGAAATGAAACGGGTTGAGAATCACTGCTAGAGCCGTAAATATGGGGCAGCGTCTAGTGAGCTAATCTAGTGAGCTAATTTAAGACTTCCGGTGGACGATCTCTTCAAAATAAGAGTACCCTCTAGAGTATTGAAAAAAAGTTTAATTTGCACATTAAAACTACAAATTAAGCATTTAAATGATGCTATATGATGCTATAAGACACACATTATGTTTCTGTGTAAGAATAAGTAATTAAATCCTTATAATAATAATAATAAAGTTATCTAAATGGATAAATGCTATTCACTGGAGTGCATGGACTTTATAAAGTGGACACTGGACAAAGAGGCCTCCGCGAGGCAACTATCTGGACATACCCACGCTAAGCGGGAGAGGTGTAAAATTCACAGCAGCAGACCTTCTACTGGGGTCAATGCTGACAAAAAGTACCGTTTCCGGACCCAGAATGGACACTGGACAAAGAGGCCTCCGCGAGGCAACTATCTGGACATACCCACGTGTTCGGGGAGATGTCCTCTACCACACCCCACTCTCCGCTAAGAGAGAGAGGTGTAAAATTCACAGCAGCAGACCTTCTACTGGGGTCAACGCTCAAAAAAGTGCTGTGCCTTGGGGCATTGACATGAAATCACTTTCTCTACGCAAGCTAAGTCAGGTCAAGGAGTTACCACTAGCTTTGGAATGGGTGTCACTTGTGTGCGTTGATTGCATCTGTCTGTGCATTTATGCATTTGTTTGTCCTGACGAAACTTGATTATTTCTCGACTGTTTATTTTCTCGTATGACACGACATAGAAACTACTTGTGACTACTGTCTTTGTGTGCTGTCGAGCGGATGTTCTTTGCATCAGCTCAAAGGTATAGCCTGCTGTGTCATTCGATTCATTTGTCCAGATATGCCATTTATGATCTTTAAGGATGTACAATGACGCATATGGTGGCCTGTCGAAAAATACACACATACTGGTCAAAGCATACTCATTTTGGTGGTACAGACAGGATAAATTGAACGTTTTTGGAATTTTTGTGCCAGCTCTTAACAGGAGAAGTAAGGTCTGTGGGCTGTTAATTACTTCATATGTTGATAAGCTCTTTTCCTGCTGACATGTTTCACATTGTTCAGATTGAGCAGGTAATATTTGTGCAATAGTGTCTAAGATGCCTTTTTGTGACACGTCAAGTGGCTGCACTATGAATTGTGACATGTTCTTTGTAGATGGTAAGGCCTTGTCACCACATTGAGTACAACTATACAGACTAAGACTTTTCAGGCAAAGCAGGTCATCTCCAAGGAAAGGAGACCGAAGTGTGTATTCTACAAATCTATTTAATATGGTGCATACTTCTGTCCTAGAACATTTCTGAGACACTAATGACACTGATGTGTTGGCTAGATTGAATTTCTCAAGTTTCCGTCTAAATGTTGAGTCCTGCGCTGCTGCTTCTTCAAGCCGTGTGTGACATTTTTTGATAGCAGATGTCTGTTGTAGAAATGTTAGAATTGGTAATGGTATAGCTTCACACATATTGTCATTTAGACTTTCATTGCATAAAACCACATCATCATCATCTTCTTCCAAATTGTCCTCCGTTATTGTTCTGTTAATTGCTTTCAACTGTCCAGGCACAGAATGTACAGATGTCTGTATGTTTTGCTTGAACAACTGTGTGGACACCACACATACTCAACCAAACTACTAGTTTGTGTATAAAATCTAATGGGTCATTGTGCATTCCTAAGGCCAAGTAAGATGCTATTCACTAGTTGTTGAGTGACACCACAGATTGTTTTGCAATCAAATGTGTGACCTGGATTTTGAAAAAACGCTTGAATGAGAGCTGCTAAATTCCCCGGCATAGATGACAACTGAACCATCGAAGTAGGTGTCAATGGTTTCAATTTATCTTGTACTACTTGTAGATGCAGTATACCCACGCGTTCGGGGAGATGTCCTGTACCACACCCCACTCTCCGCTAAGTGGGAGAGGTGTAAAATTCACGGCAGCAGACCTTCTACTGAGGTCAACGCTCAAAAAAGTGCTGTGCCTTGGGGCATTGACAATTATTTAATTAACGAATTAAATAACCTTATTTTATTCTGAAGGCAACCGGATGTCTTAAATTAGCTAGCTCTCAGACAGGAAGTTCTAAATTAGCTCATAAGACGGAGCCAAATATCTGTCTGAGAGTGGAGCCTGCCTGGCAAATGACATGGGGGGTCCTTTTTGTGGGCTTGGCCGAAAGTGGGCGTTACCAAAAGGTGGGCGTGGCCATGGCCGCCAGAAGTCTGTCAGATTTTGACAGCTTCAAATTAGTGTTAAACATAATATAACCCAATTGACTCCAGTCCTCTCTGTTTAATATATCTATAATGAAACTATATAAACTATGCATATACCATGAAGTGCTATGACTACTAGCTCTGGTCCATAGCTCTAATGCGTTTCATTTAGAGCTATGTTACTCTAAACTTCCCCGCTCACATGAATGCAGACCAGCCTCTACTCTTTGGCGTAAATAAAAAGAACGTTTTTGCTACACATAAAAACAAAGGCGAGTTGTGTCATTAGAAAGGCTACTTTGGTAATTGGTTCTAGTTCTAGTGAACAGAAATAATAAATAAATAGACTTGGTAACCTAACTGTAGGGAGTGCAAACACATTAAAGAACCTGGGGGTTATCATCTATGAAAAGGCAACACAATGAGCAGAAAATAAAAATGAACCATGTAAATACAACAAATTGAGCAGAGCACTGCAGGGAGTTGAACCCCATTCCGGTAAACCAGAAGTACCACAACCAGTGCCTTGGTTTTTGTTTTGTTTTACGAGGTCCATTCGTTGAAATGTAAATTTCGCATTGCAACGGTAAAGTAATTTCACAATTGACATTGTAGGCAATAATTAATAACGGTATGGCACCAGGCCAAAGCCATGGGGATAGAGTATGTTTTGCACTCTGAGTGAGTGTGTGTGTGTGTGTGTGTCCGTCAGTTTGTTAACAGCTAATCTCCAGCACCATTAACCCGGTCGATGCCAAATTTTGCACAGACACTCCCTGGATGCCAACGATGAACCTCTGTCCCAAATTTTCCAGAACGGCCTGTATAGCACCACACATTTTTGTATGCCCTCCGAGACTATGGACTATAGCCTTTCGCTTTTCCGCGATTTAACCTTTTTTCAAATCGTGAACAATGATGAAGAATCGCGCACTATAGCATGCCACTTAATGACCTTGGGGTCATCAAGGTCATTGATATTGATCAATAACCTTGAGCAGTATAAATTACCTTCAATAAGACTAGTAAATGACCTTGACCAGTATAAATGACCTTGACAAGTACAAATGACCTTGACCAGTATAAATGACCGTGACCAGTATATGACTGACCAGTATAAATTACCTTCATGAGACTAGTAAATGACCTTGACCAGTATAAATGACCTTTAGAAGACTAGTAAATGATCTTCACCAGTATAAATGACCTTTAGAAGACTAGTAAATGATCTTCACCAGTATAAATGACCTTGACCAGTATGCGGTCCGTGACCATGGACTATAGCCTTTTGCTTTTCCTTGATTTTCACCTTTAAAAAATCCTCAACAATGATGAAGAATCGCACACTATAGCGTGCCGCTCAATGACCTGAGACCATGGACCAATGAATGAAATACAACACATTGAGCAGGGCACTGCAGGGAGTTGAACCCCGTTCCGGTAAACCAGAAGTCCGACACCAGTGCCTTAGTTTTTGTGTTGTTGTTCATTTAAAGGTCCAGGTGTGCATACGCATGTGCCCCTGTGTGTGTAGGTGCATGTGTGCATGTGTGTGCACGCTTCAATGACCACTGTTGGACCCAATGGCGATCAAGGACCTCAGGGAGCCACCCATAATTCACAACGGTCACAGCGAACTCTGTTGCATCACAACTGGTGGCCAACAGTCGTAACCAACACCGCCACGACCCACAGGAGAATACCATCGCACAGTGGTATCAGACCAACCACAATCAGCCAGCCCTCAAACCAAACCCTTCGACCTAGAAGAACTCAAAACTGCAATGGGAAAGTTGAAACCCGGAAAAGCAGCAGGGATTGATGACATACTGGCAGAAATTATACAGCACCTGGAACCTAACGCAAAGACCTGGCTCGTGGGGATGCTGAACACATGCATGGCACAGAAAACCATCCCTTCTGTCTGGAGAAAAGCCAAAGTGGTTGCAATCCCCAAACCTGGCAAAGACCCATCATCCTCAAAGAGCTACCGACCCATTTCCCTCCTCTGCATCACCTACAAGAGAGGCTGCTACTCCAACGCCTCATACCACTCATAGACACCAAGCTGACTAAAGACCAAGCTGGTTTCCGTCCCGTCCTGTGCTGGACAGAGCTCAACCTCACCCAACACATTGAGGATGGGTTTGAGGGAAAACAAATAACTGGAGCAGCAACTGGAGGGCGAAGCAAGCACGCAGGCAGCTTGTGCCTGCCTGCGTGCCTGCCTGCCTTCCTCATGTGGAAGCTGCATAGTTGAGTTTGTGTGTGTGTTTCTTTTTCTGTCTTTCTTTCTTAGGACGAAGATCAAGGTAGACGCCGTTGGAAGGCTCAACACAAGCCGATGCCCCTAGAGATCCATCCCAAAGCTTCCCTCAGGGAGTCCAGCAAGCCAGCTAGCCAGCAAGCCCGCCCAGTCAGCCAACGCAGCCAGCCAGCTCCGCCAGTCAGCCAGTGTAGAAAGTCAGGCTGCCAAGCCAGCGCACATCAGCCCTTGCAGTCAACCATTGTAGCCATACCAGCCTTGCTCAGTCAGCTCAGCCAGGCCTCTCTCGAGGCCTGGCTCTCTGTCTGCCTGGCCCGGTCTGCCCCGCCCTGCCTTGCAGCAACAGAACCAGCCTTGCTGGCAAGCCAGCCAGCTCAGAATACGAGCTCAGCAAGCCAGCGCAGCTGGCAAGCACGCAGTTAGTCTAAACCAGTTTCAGACTGGCAGGCCAAGGCAGACAGACAGGAAGACCGAGGCGCCTAGGCAGGCAGACAGGCCAGGAAGGCAACAAAGTGCAGGCAGGGGGACTGTCCGGCCTAAGGCTGCGCTGCAAGGGTTGGAGCCTGGCCAGCTCCTGCTGGTCTAGACTGAGTGGCTGTGGCTGCACAGTAAGGCTGCGGTAACCTAGTCTGGGCTTGCTGCTGCACTGGCTTGCTCAGCTCGCATTCTGAGCTGGCTGGCTTTCCAGAAAGGCTGGTTCTGTTGCTGCAAGGCAGGGCAGGGCAGACCGGGCCAGGCAGACAGAGAGCCAGGCCTCAAGAGAGGCCTGGCTGAGCTGACTGAGCAAGGCTGGTATGGCTGCAATGGCTGACTGCAAGGGCTGATATGCTCTGGCTTGGCAGCCTGACTTTCTACACTGGCTGACTGGCGGAGCTGACTGGCTGCGTTGGCTGACTGGGCAGGCTTGCTGGCTAGCTGGCTTGCTGTGCTCCCTGAGGGAAGCTTTGGGATGGATCTCTAGGGGCATCGGCTAGTGTTGAGCCTTCCTATGGCGTCTACCTTGATCTCCGTCCTAAGAAAGAAAGACAGAAAAAGAAAGACACACAAACCCAACTATGCAGCTTCCAACTGAGGAACCGAGACGTGAGAAAAGAACTGAGCGTCACTTGGGATGGTCACAAACTCTCCAACCATACCCACCCCATGTATCTTGGAGTTACACTGGACAGGACACTCTTCTTCAAAAAAACACCTGGAGAACACAAAAGCCAAGGTCAACACCCACAATAACATCCTGTGAAAACTAGTGAACTCCCAAGTGGGGCGCAGACCCACAAACAATCCGTGCAACTGCCATGGCCCTGTCTTTCTCTACAGCAGAGTATTCCTGCTCAAGCTGGAGCCGATCACGTCACACCAAATTGGTCGACACAGCCCTAAATGACACCTGTCGCATCATCACAGGATGGGTCAAGAAAACACCTGTCCCGTCCGTGCCTTTATGCGCTAGCCGGCACCTCCCCCCGCACATCAGACGACTGTGTAACGCTCAAGATGAATGGAAAACACAGGAGATAGACAGTGAAGTCTGGAATGAAATGATAGAGAACACCTAACACACACAGTTTCCTTTCGTGGCTGTTTACATTCGAGGGTCGCCGGTCCTCTCAAACGGAACAGTTTAACGTCATGCCCAGGACGAAAAGATATAGAGAACACCATAATGACAAATGACAAATAACAGCAGGAAGGCATGGGCCACAATCCACCGTCTTGGCAAAGACCACACCACCCATAATTCACAACGGTCACAGCAAATTCTGTTGCATCACAACTAGTGTAGGTATTGGATGGAGCCCGCACACCACAGGTATAAGAAAGACGTGATGCAGAGGAGGGAAATGGGTCGGTAGCTCTTCGGGGATAATGGGTCTTTGCCAGGTTTAGGGATTGCAACCACTTTGGCCTTTTTCCAGACAGAAGGGGTGGTTTTCTGTGCTGTGCATGTGTTCAGCATCCCCACAAGCCAGGGCATTGAGTTAGGTCCCAGGTGCTGTATCATTTCTGCCAGTAGGTCATCAATCCCTGCTGCTTTTCCGGGTTTCAACTTTCCCATTGCAGTTTCAAGTTCTTCTAGGTCGAAGGGTTTGGTTTGAGTGATGGCTGATTATGGTTGGTCTGATACCACTGTGCGATGGTATTCTATGTGGGTCGGTGGCGGTGTTGGTTACAACTGTTGGCCACCAGTTGTGACCAAGACCGCCACCAACCCACAGGAGAATACCATCGCACAGTGGTATCAGACCAACCACAATCAGCCAGCCTTCAAACCAAACCCTTCGACCTAGAAGAACGTGAAACTGCAATGGGAAAGTTGAAACCCGGAAAAGCAGCAGGGATTGATGACCTACTAGCAGAAATGATACAGCACCTGGGACCTAACGGAAAGACCTGGCTTGTGGGGATGCTGAACACATGCATAGCACAGAAAACCATCCCTTCTGTCTGGAAAAAGGCCAAAGTGGTTGCAATCCCTAAACCTGGCAAAGACCCATTATCCCCAAAGAGCTACCGACCCATTTCCCTCCTCTGCCTACAAGCCTATCCCGTCACACCAAATTGGTCGACACAGCCCTAAATGACACCTGTGGCATCATCATAGGATGCATCAAGACAACACCTGACCCTGTCCCAACACCTGTTTACATTCGACGGTCGCCGGTCCTCTCGAACGGAACAGTTTAACGTCATGCCCAGGACGAAAAGATATAGAGAACACCAACATGACAAATAACAGCAGGAAGGCATGGGCCACAATCCACCGTCTTGGCAAAGACCACACCACCCATAATTCACAACGGTCACAGCAAACTCTATTGCATCACAACTGGTGTAGTTATTGGATGGAGCCCGCACACCACCAAAAAAAAGAAAAACAACATACTATAGTATGCCCTCCGTGACCATGGACTTTAGCCTTTCGCTTTTCTGCAATTTAACCTTTTTTCAAATCCTCAACAATGATGAAGAATCGCGCACTATAGCGTGCCACTTAATGACCTTGACCAATATCAATGACCTTGAGCAGTATAAATTACCTTCAATAAGACTAGTAAATGACCTTGACCAGTATAAATGACCTTGACAAGTACAAATGACCTTGACCAGTATAAATGACCTTCACCAGTAGAAATGACCGTGACCAGTATATGACTGACCAGTATAAATTACCTTCATGAGACTAGTAATTGACCTTGACCAGTATAAATGACCTTTAGAAGACTAGTAAATGATCTTCACCAGTATAAATGACCTTTAGAAGACTAGTAAATGATCTTCACCAGTATAAATGACCTTGACCAGTATGCGGTCCGTGACCATGGACTATAGCCTTTTGCTTTTCCTTGATTTTCACCTTTAAAAAATCCTCAACAATGATGAAGAATCGCACACTATAGCGCGCCGCTCAATGACCTGAGACCATGGACCAATGAATGAAATACAACACATTGAGCAGGGCACTGCAGGGAGTTGAACCCCGTTCCGGTAAACCAGAAGTCCGACACCAGTGCCTTAGTTTTTGTGTTGTTGTTCATTTAAAGGTCCAGGTGTGCATACGCATGTGCCCCTGTGTGTGTAGGTGCATGTGTGCATGTGTGTGCACGCTTCAATGACCACTGTTGGACCCAATGGCGATCAAGGACCTCAGGGAGCCACCCATAATTCACAACGGTCACAGCGAACTCTGTTGCATCACAACTGGTGGCCAACAGTCGTAACCAACACCGCCACGACCCACAGGAGAATACCATCGCACAGTGGTATCAGACCAACCACAATCAGCCAGCCTTCAAACCAAACCCTTCGACCTAGAAGAACGTGAAACTGCAATGGGAAAGTTGAAACCCGGAAAAGCAGCAGGGATTGATGACCTACTAGCAGAAATGATACAGCACCTGGGACCTAACGGAAAGACCTGGCTTGTGGGGATGCTGAACACATGCATAGCACAGAAAACCATCCCTTCTGTCTGGAAAAAGGCCAAAGTGGTTGCAATCCCTAAACCTGGCAAAGACCCATTATCCCCAAAGAGCTACCGACCCATTTCCCTCCTCTGCCTACAAGCCTATCCCGTCACACCAAATTGGTCGACACAGCCCTAAATGACACCTGTGGCATCATCATAGGATGCATCAAGACAACACCTGACCCTGTCCCAACACCTGTTTACATTCGAGGGTCGCCGGTCCTCTCGAACGGAACAGTTTAACGTCATGCCCAGGACGAAAAGATATAGAGAACACCAACATGACAAATAACAGCAGGAAGGCATGGGCCACAATCCACCGTCTTGGCAAAGTCCACACCACCCATAATTCACAACGGTCACAGCAAACTCTATTGCATCACAACTGGTGTAGTTATTGGATGGAGCCCGCACACCACCAAAAAAAAGAAAAACAACATACTATAGTATGCCCTCCGTGACCATGGACTTTAGCCTTTCGCTTTTCTGCAATTTAACCTTTTTTCAAATCCTCAACAATGATGAAGAATCGCGCACTATAGCGTGCCACTTAATGACCTTGACCAATATCAATGACCTTGAGCAGTATAAATTACCTTCAATAAGACTAGTAAATGACCTTGACCAGTATAAATGACCTTGACAAGTACAAATGACCTTGACCAGTATAAATGACCTTCACCAGTAGAAATGACCGTGACCAGTATATGACTGACCAGTATAAATTACCTTCATGAGACTAGTAATTGACCTTGACCAGTATAAATGACCTTTAGAAGACTAGTAAATGATCTTCACCAGTATAAATGACCTTTAGAAGACTAGTAAATGATCTTCACCAGTATAAATGACCTTGACCAGTATGCGGTCCGTGACCATGGACTATAGCCTTTTGCTTTTCCTTGATTTTCACCTTTAAAAAATCCTCAACAATGATGAAGAATCGCACACTATAGCGCGCCGCTCAATGACCTGAGACCATGGACCAATGAATGAAATACAACACATTGAGCAGGGCACTGCAGGGAGTTGAACCCCGTTCCGGTAAACCAGAAGTCCGACACCAGTGCCTTAGTTTTTGTGTTGTTGTTCATTTAAAGGTCCAGGTGTGCATACGCATGTGCCCCTGTGTGTGTAGGTGCATGTGTGCATGTGTGTGCACGCTTCAATGACCACTGTTGGACCCAATGGCGATCAAGGACCTCAGGGAGCCACCCATAATTCACAACGGTCACAGCGAACTCTGTTGCATCACAACTGGTGGCCAACAGTCGTAACCAACACCGCCACGACCCACAGGAGAATACCATCGCACAGTGGTATCAGACCAACCACAATCAGCCAGCCCTCAAACCAAACCCTTCGACCTAGAAGAACTCAAAACTGCAATGGGAAAGTTGAAACCCGGAAAAGCAGCAGGGATTGATGACATACTGGCAGAAATTATACAGCACCTGGAACCTAACGCAAAGACCTGGCTCGTGGGGATGCTGAACACATGCATGGCACAGAAAACCATCCCTTCTGTCTGGAGAAAAGCCAAAGTGGTTGCAATCCCCAAACCTGGCAAAGACCCATCATCCTCAAAGAGCTACCGACCCATTTCCCTCCTCTGCATCACCTACAAGAGAGGCTGCTACTCCAACGCCTCATACCACTCATAGACACCAAGCTGACTAAAGACCAAGCTGGTTTCCGTCCCGTCCTGTGCTGGACAGAGCTCAACCTCACCCAACACATTGAGGATGGGTTTGAGGGAAAACAAATAACTGGAGCAGCAACTGGAGGGCGAAGCAAGCACGCAGGCAGCTTGTGCCTGCCTGCGTGCCTGCCTGCCTTCCTCATGTGGAAGCTGCATAGTTGAGTTTGTGTGTGTGTTTCTTTTTCTGTCTTTCTTTCTTAGGACGAAGATCAAGGTAGACGCCGTTGGAAGGCTCAACACAAGCCGATGCCCCTAGAGATCCATCCCAAAGCTTCCCTCAGGGAGTCCAGCAAGCCAGCTAGCCAGCAAGCCCGCCCAGTCAGCCAACGCAGCCAGCCAGCTCCGCCAGTCAGCCAGTGTAGAAAGTCAGGCTGCCAAGCCAGCGCACATCAGCCCTTGCAGTCAACCATTGTAGCCATACCAGCCTTGCTCAGTCAGCTCAGCCAGGCCTCTCTCGAGGCCTGGCTCTCTGTCTGCCTGGCCCGGTCTGCCCCGCCCTGCCTTGCAGCAACAGAACCAGCCTTGCTGGCAAGCCAGCCAGCTCAGAATACGAGCTCAGCAAGCCAGCGCAGCTGGCAAGCACGCAGTTAGTCTAAACCAGTTTCAGACTGGCAGGCCAAGGCAGACAGACAGGAAGACCGAGGCGCCTAGGCAGGCAGACAGGCCAGGAAGGCAACAAAGTGCAGGCAGGGGGACTGTCCGGCCTAAGGCTGCGCTGCAAGGGTTGGAGCCTGGCCAGCTCCTGCTGGTCTAGACTGAGTGGCTGTGGCTGCACAGTAAGGCTGCGGTAACCTAGTCTGGGCTTGCTGCTGCACTGGCTTGCTCAGCTCGCATTCTGAGCTGGCTGGCTTTCCAGAAAGGCTGGTTCTGTTGCTGCAAGGCAGGGCAGGGCAGACCGGGCCAGGCAGACAGAGAGCCAGGCCTCAAGAGAGGCCTGGCTGAGCTGACTGAGCAAGGCTGGTATGGCTGCAATGGCTGACTGCAAGGGCTGATATGCTCTGGCTTGGCAGCCTGACTTTCTACACTGGCTGACTGGCGGAGCTGACTGGCTGCGTTGGCTGACTGGGCAGGCTTGCTGGCTAGCTGGCTTGCTGTGCTCCCTGAGGGAAGCTTTGGGATGGATCTCTAGGGGCATCGGCTAGTGTTGAGCCTTCCTATGGCGTCTACCTTGATCTCCGTCCTAAGAAAGAAAGACAGAAAAAGAAAGACACACAAACCCAACTATGCAGCTTCCACCTGAGGAACCGAGACGCGAGAAAAGAACTGAGCGTCACTTGGGATGGTCACAAACTCTCCAACCATACCCACCCCATGTATCTTGGAGTTACACTGGACAGGACACTCTTCTTCAAAAAAAACACCTGGAGAACACAAAAGCCAAGGTCAACACCCACAATAACATCCTGTGAAAACTAGTGAACTCCCAAGTGGGGCGCAGACCCACAAACAATCCGTGCAACTGCCATGGCCCTGTCTTTCTCTACAGCAGAGTATTCCTGCTCAAGCTGGAGCCGATCACGTCACACCAAATTGGTCGACACAGCCCTAAATGACACCTGTCGCATCATCACAGGATGGGTCAAGAAAACACCTGTCCCGTCCGTGCCTTTATGCGCTAGCCGGCACCTCCCCCCGCACATCAGACGACTGTGTAACGCTCAAGATGAATGGAAAACACAGGAGATGGACAGTGAAGTCTGGAATGAAATGATAGAGAACACCTCACACACACAGTTTCCTTTCGTGGCCGTTTACATTCGAGGGTCGCCGGTCCTCTCGAACGGAACAGTTTAACGTCATGCCCAGGACGAAAAGATATAGAGAACACCATAATGACAAATAACAGCAGGAAGGCATGGGCCACAATCCACCGTCTTGGCAAAGACCACACCACCCATAATTCACAACGGTCACAGCAAACTCTGTTGCATCACAACTGGTGTAGGTATTGGATGGAGCCCGCACACCACAGGTATAAGAAAGACGTGATGCAGAGGAGGGAAATGGGTCGGTAGCTCTTCGGGGATAATGGGTCTTTGCCAGGTTTAGGGATTGCAACTACTCCAGCCTTTTTCCAAACAGAAGGGATGGTTTTCTGTGCTATGCATGTGTTCAGCATCCCCACAAGCCAGGTCCTTGCGATAGGTCCCAGGTGCTGTATCATTTCTGCCAGTAGGTCATCAATCCCTGCTGCTTTTCCGGGTTTCAACTTTCCCATTGCAGTTTCAAGTTCTTCTAGGTCGAAGGGTTTGGTTTGAGTGATGGCTGATTATGGTTGGTCTGATACCACTGTGCGATGGTATTCTATGTGGGTCGGTGGCGGTGTTGGTTACAACTGTTGGCCACCAGTTGTGACCAAGACCGCCACCAACCCACAGGAGAATACCATCGCACAGTGGTATCAGACCAACCACAATCAGCCAGCCTTCAAACCAAACCCTTCGACCTAGAAGAACGTGAAACTGCAATGGGAAAGTTGAAACCCGGAAAAGCAGCAGGGATTGATGACCTACTAGCAGAAATGATACAGCACCTGGGACCTAACGGAAAGACCTGGCTTGGGGGGATGCTGAACACATGCATAGCACAGAAAACCATCCCTTCTGTCTGGAAAAAGGCCAAAGTGGTTGCAATCCCTAAACCTGGCAAAGACCCATTATCCCCAAAGAGCTACCGACCCATTTCCCTCCTCTGCATCACCTACAAGCCTATCCCGTCACACCAAATTGGTCGACACAGCCCTAAATGACACCTGTGGCATCATCATAGGATGCATCAAGACAACACCTGACCCTGTCCCAACACCTGTTTACATTCGAGGGTCGCCGGTCCTCTCGAACGGAACAGTTTAACGTCATGCCCAGGACGAAAAGATATAGAGAACACCAACATGACAAATAACAGCAGGAAGGCATGGGCCACAATCCACCGTCTTGGCAAAGACCACACCACCCATAATTCACAACGGTCACAGCAAACTCTATTGCATCACAACTGGTGTAGTTATTGGATGGAGCCCGCACACCACAAAAAAAAAGAAAAACAACATACTATAGTATGCCCTCCGTGACCATGGACTTTAGCCTTTCGCTTTTCTGCAATTTAACCTTTTTTCAAATCCTCAACAATGATGAAGAATCGCGCACTATAGCGTGCCACTTAATGACCTTGACCAATATCAATGACCTTGAGCAGTATAAATTACCTTCAATAAGACTAGTAAATGACCTTGACCAGTATAAATGACCTTGACAAGTACAAATGACCTTGACCAGTATAAATGACCTTCACCAGTAGAAATGACCGTGACCAGTATATGACTGTGACCAGTATAAATTACCTTCATGAGACTAGTAATTGACCTTGACCAGTATAAATGACCTTTAGAAGACTAGTAAATGATCTTCACCAGTATAAATGACCTTTAGAAGACTAGTAAATTATCTTCACCAGTATAAATGACCTTGACCAGTATGCGGTCCGTGACCATGGACTATAGCCTTTTGCTTTTCCTTGATTTTCACCTTTAAAAAATCCTCAACAATGATGAAGAATCGCACACTATAGCGCGCCGCTCAATGACCTGAGACCATGGACCAATGAATGAAATACAACACATTGAGCAGGGCACTGCAGGGAGTTGAACCCCGTTCCGGTAAACCAGAAGTCCGACACCAGTGCCTTAGTTTTTGTGTTGTTGTTCATTTAAAGGTCCAGGTGTGCATACGCATGTGCCCCTGTGTGTGTAGGTGCATGTGTGCATGTGTGTGCACGCTTCAATGACCACTGTTGGACCCAATGGCGATCAAGGACCTCAGGGAGCCACCCATAATTCACAACGGTCACAGCGAACTCTGTTGCATCACAACTGGTGGCCAACAGTCGTAACCAACACCGCCACGACCCACAGGAGAATACCATCACACAGTGGTATCAGACCAACCACAATCAGCCAGCCCTCAAACCAAACCCTTCGACCTAGAAGAACTCAAAACTGCAATGGGAAAGTTGAAACCCGGAAAAGCAGCAGGGATTGATGACATACTGGCAGAAATTATACAGCACCTGGAACCTAACGCAAAGACCTGGCTCGTGGGGATGCTGAACACATGCATGGCACAGAAAACCATCCCTTCTGTCTGGAGAAAAGCCAAAGTGGTTGCAATCCCCAAACCTGGCAAAGACCCATCATCCTCAAAGAGCTACCGACCCATTTCCCTCCTCTGCATCACCTACAAGAGAGGCTGCTACTCCAACGCCTCATACCACTCATAGACACCAAGCTGACTAAAGACCAAGCTGGTTTCCGTCCCGTCCTGTGCTGGACAGAGCTCAACCTCACCCAACACATTGAGGATGGGTTTGAGGGAAAACAAATAACTGGAGCAGCAACTGGAGGGCGAAGCAAGCACGCAGGCAGCTTGTGCCTGCCTGCGTGCCTGCCTGCCTTCCTCATGTGGAAGCTGCATAGTTGAGTTTGTGTGTGTGTTTCTTTTTCTGTCTTTCTTTCTTAGGACGAAGATCAAGGTAGACACCGTTGGAAGGCTCAACACAAGCCGATGCCCCTAGAGATCCATCCCAAAGCTTCCCTCAGGGAGTCCAGCAAGCCAGCTAGCCAGCAAGCCCGCCCAGTCAGCCAACGCAGCCAGCCAGCTCCGCCAGTCAGCCAGTGTAGAAAGTCAGGCTGCCAAGCCAGCGCACATCAGCCCTTGCAGTCAACCATTGTAGCCATACCAGCCTTGCTCAGTCAGCTCAGCCAGGCCTCTCTCGAGGCCTGGCTCTCTGTCTGCCTGGCCCGGTCTGCCCCGCCCTGCCTTGCAGCAACAGAACCAGCCTTGCTGGCAAGCCAGCCAGCTCAGAATACGAGCTCAGCAAGCCAGCGCAGCTGGCAAGCACGCAGTTAGTCTAAACCAGTTTCAGACTGGCAGGCCAAGGCAGACAGACAGGAAGACCGAGGCGCCTAGGCAGGCAGACAGGCCAGGAAGGCAACAAAGTGCAGGCAGGGGGACTGTCCGGCCTAAGGCTGCGCTGCAAGGGTTGGAGCCTGGCCAGCTCCTGCTGGTCTAGACTGAGTGGCTGTGGCTGCACAGTAAGGCTGCGGTAACCTAGTCTGGGCTTGCTGCTGCACTGGCTTGCTCAGCTCGCATTCTGAGCTGGCTGGCTTTCCAGAAAGGCTGGTTCTGTTGCTGCAAGGCAGGGCAGGGCAGACCGGGCCAGGCAGACAGAGAGCCAGGCCTCAAGAGAGGCCTGGCTGAGCTGACTGAGCAAGGCTGGTATGGCTGCAATGGCTGACTGCAAGGGCTGATATGCTCTGGCTTGGCAGCCTGACTTTCTACACTGGCTGACTGGCGGAGCTGACTGGCTGCGTTGGCTGACTGGGCAGGCTTGCTGGCTAGCTGGCTTGCTGTGCTCCCTGAGGGAAGCTTTGGGATGGATCTCTAGGGGCATCGGCTAGTGTTGAGCCTTCCTATGGCGTCTACCTTGATCTCCGTCCTAAGAAAGAAAGACAGAAAAAGAAAGACACACAAACCCAACTATGCAGCTTCCACCTGAGGAACCGAGACGCGAGAAAAGAACTGAGCGTCACTTGGGATGGTCACAAACTCTCCAACCATAACCACCCCATGTATCTTGGAGTTACACTGGACAGGACACTCTTCTTCAAAAAAACACCTGGAGAACACAAAAGCCACGGTCAACACCCACAATAACATCCTGTGAAAACTAGTGAACTCCCAAGTGGGGCGCAGACCCACAAACAATCCGTGCAACTGCCATGGCCCTGTCTTTCTCTACAGCAGAGTATGCCTGCTCAAGCTGGAGCCGATCACGTCACACCAAATTGGTCGACACAGCCCTAAATGACACCTGTCGCATCATCACGGGATGGGTCAAGACAACACCTGTCCCGTCCGTGCCTTTATGCGCTAGCCGGCACCTCCCCCCGCACATCAGACGACTGTGTAACGCTCAAGATGAATGGAAAACACAGGAGATGGACAGTGAAGTCTGGAATGAAATGATAGAGAACACCTCACACACACAGTTTCCTTTCGTGGCCGTTTACATTCGAGGGTCGCCGGTCCTCTCGAACGGAACAGTTTAACGTCATGCCCAGGACGAAAAGATATAGAGAACACCATAATGACAAATAACAGCAGGAAGGCATGGGCCACAATCCACCGTCTTGGCAAAGACCACACCACCCATAAT
Source organism: Protomyctophum parallelum (assembly GCF_964188405.1). Classification (NCBI taxonomy): domain Eukaryota; kingdom Metazoa; phylum Chordata; class Actinopteri; order Myctophiformes; family Myctophidae; genus Protomyctophum; species Protomyctophum parallelum. Next base: position 390,373 of record NC_139698.1, on the reverse strand, counting down.
TCACAACGGTCACAGCAAACTCTGTTGCATCACAACTGGTGTAGGTATTGGATGGAGCCCGCACACCACAGGTATAAGAAAGACGTGATGCAGAGGAGGGAAATGGGTCGGTAGCTCTTCGGGGATAATGGGTCTTTGCCAGGTTTAGGGATTGCAACTACTCCAGCCTTTTTCCAAACAGAAGGGATGGTTTTCTGTGCTATGCATGTGTTCAGCATCCCCACAAGCCAGGTCCTTGCGATAGGTCCCAGGTGCTGTATCATTTCTGCCAGTATGCCATCAATCCCTGCTGCTTTTCCGGGTTTCAACTTTCCCATTGCAGTTTCACGTTCTTCTAAGTCGAAGGGTTTGGTTTGAGGGCTGGCTGATTGTGGTTGGTCTGATACCACTGTGCGATGGTATTCTATGTGGGTCGGTGGCGGTGTTGGTTACAACTGTTGGCCACCAGTTGTGACCAAGACCGCCACCGACCCACAGGAGAATACCATCGCACAGTGGTATCAGACCAACCACAATCAGCCAGCCCTCAAACCAAACCCTTCGACCTAGAAGAACTTGAAACTGCAATGGGAAAGTTGAAACCCGGAAAAGCAGCAGGGATTGATGACCTACTGGCAGAAATGTTACAGCACCTGGGACCCAACGCAAAGACCTGGCTTGTGGGGATGCTGAACACATGCATAGCACAGAAAACCATCCCTTCTGTCTGGGAAAAGGCCAAAGTGGTTGCAATCCCTAAACCTGGCAAAGACCCATTATCCACAAAGAGCTACCGACCCATTTCCCTCTGCATCACCTACAAGGCTATATGAGAAGCTGCTACTCCAACGCCTTGTTGCCACTCATAGATACCAAGCTGACTAAAGACCAAGCTGGTTTCCGTCCCAGCCGCTCCTGTGCTGGACAGAGCTCAACCTCACCCAACACATTGAGGATGGGTTTGAGGGGAAACAAATAACTGGAGCAGCATTCAGAGATCTCTCTGCTGCCTACGACACTGTCCAACACCGCACAATGGTCAGGAAAAGCCTCCTCAACAACAGGCGCTTCTATGTCCAGTTAAATGACCAGAGGAGTAAATGGAAAGCCCAAAAGAACGGCCTCCAACAAGGTAGCGTGCTCGCCCCCTCCTTTTCAATATCTACACAAACGACCAGCCACTACCCAATGCCTAATGCCAGCGTTTCATCTACGCCGACAAACTCTGCATTACGACCCAACAAGCAGACTTCCAGAAGATTGAGTCTGTCCTTGAAAGTGCCCTGCAAGAAATGTCAAGCTACTACAATACAACCACCTGAAACCCAACCTATAGAGAACACCTCACACACACATAATTTCCTTTCGTGGCCGTTTACATTCGAGGGTCGCTGGTCCTCTCGAACGGAACAGTTTAACGTCATGCCCAGGACGAAAAGATATAGAGAACACCAACATGTCAAATAACAGCAGGAAGGCATGGGCCACAATCCACCGTCTTGGCAAAAACCACACCACCCATAATTCACAACGGTCACAGCAAACTCTGTTGCATCACAACTGGTGTAGGTATTGGATGGAGCCCGCACACCACAGGTATAAGAAAGACGTTCTTTGTTGAAATACTGACAGCGTTTCGATCCATTTGATCTTCATCAGGTCATGTGTACACAAAACATACACTTTTATACTAAGGGAGTGCCCCCATTAAACAATCAAAATACCACATTTTGGTGCCCCTCCCATCACTGCAGGTGTGACACGTCAACCCTGAGTGAGTAGGTGGGGACCCAGACATATTGATGTAAATATAGTCTGTTCAGAAATTGTAGTGCCTCTCATAGAGCTTGTAGGTGATGCAGAGGAGGGAAATGGGTCGGTAGCTCTTCGGGGATAATGGGTCTTTGCCAGGTTTAGGGATTGCAACTACTCCAGCCTTTTTCCAAACAGAAGGGATGGTTTTCTGTGCTATGCATGTGTTCAGCATCCCCACAAGCCAGGTCCTTGCGATAGGTCCCAGGTGCTGTATCATTTCTGCCAGTATGCCATCAATCCCTGCTGCTTTTCCGGGTTTCAACTTTCCCATTGCAGTTTCACGTTCTTCTAAGTCGAAGGGTTTGGTTTGAGGGCTGGCTGATTGTGGTTGGTCTGATACCACTGTGCGATGGTATTCTATGTGGGTCGGTGGCGGTGTTGGTTACAACTGTTGGCCACCAGTTGTGACCAAGACCGCCACCGACCCACAGGAGAATACCATCGCACAGTGGTATCAGACCAACCACAATCAGCCAGCCCTCAAACCAAACCCTTCGACCTAGAAGAACTTGAAACTGCAATGGGAAAGTTGAAACCCGGAAAAGCAGCAGGGATTGATGACCTACTGGCAGAAATGTTACAGCACCTGGGACCCAACGCAAAGACCTGGCTTGTGGGGATGCTGAACACATGCATAGCACAGAAAACCATCCCTTCTGTCTGGGAAAAGGCCAAAGTGGTTGCAATCCCTAAACCTGGCAAAGACCCATTATCCACAAAGAGCTACCGACCCATTTCCCTCTGCATCACCTACAAGGCTATATGAGAAGCTGCTACTCCAACGCCTTGTTGCCACTCATAGATACCAAGCTGACTAAAGACCAAGCTGGTTTCCGTCCCAGCCGCTCCTGTGCTGGACAGAGCTCAACCTCACCCAACACATTGAGGATGGGTTTGAGGGGAAACAAATAACTGGAGCAGCATTCAGAGATCTCTCTGCTGCCTACGACACTGTCCAACACCGCACAATGGTCAGGAAAAGCCTCCTCAACAACAGGCGCTTCTATGTTCAGTTAAATGACCAGAGGAGTAAATGGAAAGCCGAAAAGAACGGTCTCCCACAAGGTAGCGCGCTCGCCCCCCTCCTTTTCAATATCTAAACAAACGACCAGCCACTTGAAACCCAACCCATCAAAAACCCAACTATGCAGCTTCCACCTGAGGAACCGAGACGCAAAAAAAGAACTGAGCATCACAAACTCTCAAACCATACCCACCCCATGTAACTTGGAGTTACACTGGACAGTTTAACGTCATGCCCAGGACGAAAAGTTATAGAGAACACCAACATGACAAACCCTACACTTAAACCCTCTATATTTAATAAAAAACAATTCTGGACAGGAATCCTGTATTGCAGGGGTGCCCAAAAGGTACATCGTGATCTACCAGTAATCACAAAGGCTGTGCAGGTAGACCATATGGCATGCCCCTGTATATAATCTATCACTTGAATTAAGGTGACTTGACACCAGCTCAAATGTTGCACACAAACATCAGTAGCAAAAGTACAAAGTTATTGTGACAGTAATAATTGCTATAGTGTGTGTTCAGTAACAGGAATATTCCTGTCTCTCCAGCTCTTTAATAAATAGAAAAGGGTTTAATCAGGAGTTGTAGTAGCCACAGGATAATCAAAGCGGTGGATATTGCTCTTGTCTTTATGTATGTAAATTGTCTTGTTGTTTGTGTTATGTCAAATGTGTGTATACGTGTTCTGCATATACTTGGCTGCTGTGTTGCAAGATAATGGGAGTTACTGATACTATGGGACTGAATGGGAGTGAAAGGGAGGTACTGTTACTATGGGACTGCATGGGAGTGGATGGGAGTGAATGGGAGGTATTGTTACTATGGGACTGATACTATGGGAGTGAATGGGACTGAATGGGATGTACTGTTACTATGTGACTGAATGGGAGTGAATAAAAGTGAATGGGAGTGAATGGGACTGAGTGGGAGTGAATGGGAGGTACTGTGACTATGGGACTGTGTTTAACAAAAAGCTGGAGAGACCGGGAGACCTCTGTTACTGAACAAACACTATAGCAATGATTACTGTCACAATATAGAGCTATTTAACACTGTTACTGAACACACACTATAGCAATGATTTCTGTCACACTATAGAGCTATTTAACACTGTTACTGAACACACACTCTATAGCAATGATTACTGTCACAATACAGAGCAATTTAATTTAGGTAACCAAATTGACCCTAGCCTCGATACCCAGGCTTTCATTTCGTCTGCGCGAAAGATGAAAGCCTGGAAAAAGCCGTGGGCTGAACCAGTCTAAAAGTGGGAGTCAACCCTTCCGCGTAGGCGTCGCTCTAAATGATGTGACGTAGCGCTGCACTAGGGGGGAGAGGAGGGGCCGGGGGTGACGGACAGATCGATGAGATCCAATCAGGGTGCGCGCTTTTCTGAGACGCGACCCTCCCATCTAGGCCAGAAATGTCTCTGCTTAGGTCAGGCTAAATTGACCCCAATAGTAGATCTTTACACTCTCAATAGTTCAATTGTTGTTAAGCATCTGCTTAATTTCCAAAAAACTACACAATTAGAGAATGTAGAAGATTGCTACTTTTGATCCTTTAATTATATAATGCTGATTGTAGCATAGTGGTTAGTGACTGAGCTTTGTTAACATGAGTGCCCGGGATCGTTTCCCACCAATTTCAAAGAATGTTTGTTGCTTCGCGCCAATTTTCACAGAATGTGTGTCCTTTACCTACCAAACAATACTCTTCTCACCTCTAGTCGATTATTTATTCAGCGTTTGAACCACGGACCAACATTTGACGCCATCTAGTCTCTCAGACCCATTTGAGCCACTGACCACCATTGTGAGAGTCTATTAATGTGAAATGGTGGTCCGTGGCTCAAACATGTTATCACTTTTTAAGTTACTTGTTGTGTTTAGAATCTGTGACCAGTGCCAGCAGAATATGCCTCAACTCGATTTTTACAGATTACAGTAAATTATTAAAGTACAGAATGTAAGCTTTCATATGATGTATCATTCAATGAAATTGGACAATAATTGAAGGAGATATGACCATCTAAAACTTGTTGAAACAGAAACCCCAAAGCAGAGAATAAGCCATGCAAAGAATCCTGAAATTTTAGCACCACTTGAATGGGTGTGACAATAGATACTTGTCCACAACCCTAATTTCTTGCATAATCACTCCCCCACCCACTAACCACTCCCCCACTAGGTTAAAGTAAAAGTAAGTTAAAGTAAAGAAATATAGGACTGAAGTTGTTCAGTGTATATTTTGTAATAATACAATCTAAAAAGTAACTAGTAGGCTAACAGAGTTTTCAATGGATATAGGCTATGTAGTTTTAGACCAATGCTTTAACATGTGTGCAATGAAACAAAGGGCAGAAGAATGAGATCTAACACCTTAGGTGCCCCAATAAACCCTTTTGAAAGTACAACAATTCAATTTAACTTATACACTACCTGGTTGTAAATAGCTGCAGTACAGAATTTTATGCAGGTCTACTTTAAGCAATCAAAGTCAGACAATTGACCCAGTATTTTGCTATTTAAAAAAAACAGATACAGCAAACAGCAAGTCATAATGATCATTAGTCAATTGATACCGTTTCGTAGAGACGGCCTACACGACGCGTGATCTTGGCGCTGGGTGCGCGAGGGAAAAAATAAAGCGATTTCCCGACATTTCCTTTTCAATTGATACCGTTTCATAGAGACGGCCTACACAAACGTTCTATATACCAAATGAAAGCCTGCATTTCATAGTTTACATAGTATATAACCTTTTTTTAAATGAGCAAGAAATGAGCAACACAGACGGCTAGCTAACTAGGCTAGCTAGCTTCTAGCCTGTTGTTTGTTGGTGAAAGACTCCAAGTTGGGAAGTGTATTTCAGCGAGTAGCTATACGTGGTTTTGTTTATTTACTCCAAGCTGGGAAGTGTATTTCAGCGAGTAGCAGCGAGGGTTATACTTTACAGAAAATAAACAAAACCACGTATAGCTACTCGCTGAAATACACTTCCCAGCTTGGAGTCTTTCACCAACAAACAACAGGCTAGAAGCTAGCTAGCCTAGTTAGCTAGCCGTTTATAAACCTTCAACAGTAACCATTCGGTCGTACAAACATCATATATAAACATCATAACAAGTAACTTCAAGTGATAGACGTTTGAACACAAAAACAACAACAGCGTTAAGTATTAAATAACATTTAATCACTTACTTGCTCCGAAGACGGACCCGGAAGATGGTGACGTGGCAACTTCCAAACAAACACTGACCAAGCCGACCTCCACGCGTCTCTTCCGTATTTGAGGACGGCGGCACTTCCTTCCGGTGTGAGGCCACGCCCGCGAGATTTAACCGGGAATTGATTGTAGTCCTCTTACGTTACATCCGGGTCCCTTGGTCCCACCCGCTTCTCATAAAAATGTAAATGCAAAATAGCTACATATGAACGCGTGAATCTTTTACAATAACGTTATTTGTCAGAAAGGAAGCCATTGGGGGTTAAAATGGGTCTTAATGCTTCCAACTCATATAACTGTCAGTCTGTCACCAACAACACTTTTAATGATATTACATGAAGCAGACAGCCCTGTGATGAAACCTTTAGCATTACACTGTGGTTAATACGTTTTTATTCACAATGGAATGTTATTGTACTCTTAATATATCATGGTGTAGCACAGCACAGTAGATTCATATTTCAATCGATCTGGGATGTTAAAATTGTGCAAAACTCTGTTCAATGAATGGCCTCTTCTGCTACATTAAAAATTACTAAACATTAAACGTTACTTATACCTGTTATTGAGACTCCTATAGAGCATGTTGACATGGATAGCTTGGTTAGTAGTATCTCTGTTAGTTAATGCAGTTTGATTGATTAAATTAATAGCCTATTTTATTAGACAAAAATGTAGAACAGTAGTGTCATAGAGTGGAAAATGCCATTTGGTTTAATGTCACAGAATGCAGTGCCACGTAGAGCAGCATGATAAATGGTTAACTTTATAGTGTGTTCAAAAATGGCAGATCTGCAAGTTCAGTGTCTTGAATGAGATGTGCTGTGAGTTTGCATATCTGCTATTGTCCAGCATAGGACCGTTGCACAGTGAAGTATAAACAAGGCTTTAGGATTTATAAGTCGTTTTTAGAATATAATAGAATAGGCCTATTCACTCCAGTGAATAGCATTTATCCATTTAGATAACTTTTTGATGTTACTTATTTTTACACAGAAACATAATGTGTGTCTTTACAATAACTGTAATGTAATAATAATACTAATAATGTAATGTAATAATTATTAATTAAATAACCTTATTTTATTCTGAAGGCAACCGGATGTCTTAAATTAGCTAGCTCTCAGACAGGAAGTTCTAAATTAGCTCAAAAGACGGAGCCTAAATATGGAACCAGTGCTTTGAGCTGCGTGTGCTGCAGAATGCATGGAAAAGTGGGTATTAACGCCATCTGCTGGTGAAATTTTACTGACAGAGGTAGAACTATACTTCTTCCGTACAACAGTGTTTTACAGTTTTACACACCGGAAATTCCTATTTTATAATGTGACGTGATTGTGTTTACTTCCGCTAGCCCAGCTAGCAAGTTGCTGTCAGTTGTATGTCAAAAAGAAGAAAAAAACAAGACTGTATTTGTTGTAAAACATTTTTTATTTAATCGACAGTTTGTGTTAATAATCTTCTGTACTTTAGAACAACATTAAAACATGCAACACGTATTAATATGAATGAAGAGCAAATAAAACTAACAATAGCTAAAGCTAACGCAAACTTCCATGTTTTAATTTGAAGAGCAGGCGGAAGTACTCCCATTGTTATAACCGTGTCACTTAACGGACCAACTGGTTTTAATTTGAAGAGCAGGCGGAAGTGCTCTTATCGTTATAACCGTGTCACTTAACGCACGTAACAACACTGGTGTACGGAAGAAGTATAGTTCTACCTCTGTCAGTAAAATTCCACCACCAGATGGCGTTAATACCCACTTTTCCATGCATTCTGCATCACACGCAGCTCAAAGCACTGGTTCCATATTTACGGCTCTAGCAGTGATTCTCAACCCGTTTCATTTCAAGGACCCCCGGTTTTACATGCGTTAGTCTACGGACCCCCATTTAATGGCATTTATATCTCTGAGACCCCCATTTACATTGTAATATCAATGTTCATTTAACTCTGAGTGTACAAATGGAACCAAATGGACCTGTCTGTCTGTCTGTCTGTCTGTCTGTCTGATTGTTTGTTTATTAATTCATTGACAATAACATATTGCAGAATTACAGTAGCATACATTTCAAGCACAACTCAAAACAAAACTGTTAACTGTGGACGACACCATAAAGCAGTGGTTCCCAAACCTTTTCATGTAAGGACCCCCAAATAAACACCAGTAGAATTCATAATTTTATAATTATTATCGTTATAAACTTCATAGTTAGGCTATATAATTAGTATCGTTAGAAACACCAGCAGCTAGAATGCATAGTTGTGTATTCTGCATGTGTCCGTGGTCACCACAAGCCGGCAAATATTTTGCGTGTATGTTTTTATGTTAGTCATTGTAGCATGCCAAAGTTTGTGCTATTGCCATAGAGAATGCATTGGGCGTTTAAGTTAAATAACTCAGAAAGTACAAAATATTTCAAAGTAAAAAGTTCCAGCATGTCTCCACAGTAAGCTGAATAATAAAAAGTGTGAATGAATTTATGTCTGTCACTGACTGTCTGTAAAAATAGTAACATATTGATTGATATATTTTAAACAATGAGTCGAAATGACAAATACCTATAATTCATTTCAGAATAGTAGCATATTATTGATTATGTATTTTTTTTAAACTATTTAAAAAATATATATACATTTACCACTTCACCATTTTTGCATCGTCGTAGCAAGGTGTCGAGCGCCGAAAATAAATAGCCGGCTATTGCTCAGTGGGTATACTCTAAGCCTCGAAAGTAAATATTATGTTAATGAATGGATTAGATAGTTAATTCGTTATTTAGCTATTTTGTTAGTTAGTTCATTAGATGAAAAAAATATAGCACAGATTTAAAGTGAGACTTTGGCCTAAAGGATAACACAGTGTTTCCATTGTGTTCCTAATATTCAATAACTAATAAAAAACACACGGACATTTACATTACACAAAGTTGGTAGACTGACCACCAGGGGCGCTATCGTCAGAGCTACAAGCCCACAACGAGCTGCATCAGAGACGCGCTGTGGGTTTGTAGATCCGCTATTTACGGCACACTCCACCTTCAATGTAGGCTACATTCTACGGTCTCTGTCGCCCTCAAGTGGATAGAATCAGTAACAGGCCTAGAACCATACATGGTTTATTTCCCTGGCTGCCTGAAATTACTTTACCTTTTGTAGTCGAGTTGAGGAAAGTTATATTTGAAAATAGGGTTCAAAATATATATCTATAAAATGAAACTATAACAGACCACACAATGTACTCGAAATAACTTAAAAAGGGCCATTATTTAAACTGAATAATAGTTAATTGTTTCCTTCCTGAGGGTTATTATAGTTCATAGATTGAACCCTTTGTAATTTAGACTGCTTGTTGTTTATTTTGTTTGTTGACACCAACAGAGAAAGAAGCATGGTATAATTTTCTTATAAACACCAGACTAGTCACAATTAAGCTATCAAAAAAAGATATAGAACAAACATGTAAACATGAAACAACTTTGATAAGTCTGTCAGGGACACCTATGGGTGTAGTAGTGAAATATTACACGTCACCACCAACCAGTTCATTCATTGAGCCGACTACAAGTTAAAAAAACATTACACTAATCTACTAATGTGGTAGACAATTAGACAATAAAACAATGGATAAAACTAAGATACACAATTAAACATTCAATCGCAGTAATAAACACAGATCAAAGAAGCTAAGGGCAGTATGATCGCTTCACAGGAATCCCACATTTTTTACCAATGAATTTATAAAACATTTCCAGAACCCAATTTCCAGGAATATAACAATTCAGTGCAATGAGTCTCTTACTCCTATGTGCAACAATGCCCAGTCAGACAGTGTAGCAACAATAAAGCATAGAACATAGAATGGTATAATTCTATTACAAATGTTGTGCCAAAGTTTTTGCTACACCACCTATCCTAGGATCACGTTGTGAGCTTGTAGATCTTATCTATGCCAGCGCATAGGATCACACTGCAGCACATTGAGCTTGTAGATCTGATATGCATCTGTTCAGAGCCAACGAACCACAGGAAGAGAAACAGTTGCAAAACATTCTAACATGAGAATGGACGATACGATACAGAATACCGATACCAGGGTCTATACATCTCATGTTGTTTATAGCTATACATCTGGTGTTGTGTTCATAGCTATCGAGCTTTATATCTGGTTTATAGCAGACTTCTAACTACAATGTGAACTTCCAGTTGGGTAACTCCAAAGCAAACTCCACAACTCCAACATTGTATTTACCTGCCAGTGTAATCCCCGTCCTTAACACTGTGTCGGATCGCTGGTTAGACTGGCATATTCACCGATATGACCAGATATGACAAGGGTCGATCCGATACTTCGGGACATCTCTATCTAGAACCAAACGAAGATTAGTAATAAAAAACAAACGGATAAAGTTGACGTGAACAAAGACTTTAATAGCAAACCAGAAATATTACAATAAGCAGAAGCAACAGTTCAGTAACAATGAGAGATTAATTATTACGGTAAAGACAGTTTAACTTTAACAGGTAGGATGCCTTAACGTTGACGTTCATTTCAACAACACGATGCAACACCTCATCATTTTCTTTAAACGCTTCCTACAAACAAACGCTTTCATGGTCTGACTACAGGTGTCCAGGTGTAGATGTTATATCGTTTCTACAGGTGTGAACAGGTGTAGATGTTATATCGTTTCTACAGGTGTGAACAGGGGTCAGATTTAGGGTCAGAATAATTCTACTCGGCTCCCATTCCTCCTCCAGTCTGCTCGTCTCCTCCTTTCTTCTTGTGTCCAGAGACGATGTCATCGATGCGAAGCAGCAAGATGGCCGTCTGAAAGAGATTAAACATGTCATCCCTGATGTCATATCGAGAGGAAAGTATAGATGTGATTTGAACGTTTATCTGGTCGTTTTGTTTTTTGCAGTTTGTCCTGAAAACAGTGTGAGCATGTTCTGGCATATTAATAATAACCACATTAATGAATTATTTGGGTCCAAATTAAATTAAATAGAGAAATGTGTTAATTTGTTTCTGTGAGTTGTTCACTCAGTTGACGGTTAAGGTAACAAGTAGTTGTCGAGGCTATTCTGTGGCACATATAGCGGTATGTTCATAGACATTGTAGTCATTTATCAGACACTCTTAATCCAGAACGATTTACAGTAAGCAAGACCACCACATGGTAATACATCACATACATAGAAAGTCATGAATCATTAGTAAGCCAATAACCTAACATCCATCTAACAATAGAATATCTATATAATGAAACTATGCGTATACACTATAGAGTGCTATGTCTACATAAAATGCTATCCAAGTTACATAAATTGAGCCTTTGCATACGCCTGCAAGGTCGTCAAGGCTAGGGCAAGTGCTACAGGCTAAGATGGAGTCTGAGGAGGTTTTCAGATTACGGTGGAAGATTGGGAGTGAGTCTGTAGTTCTGACTGTAATGGGAAGTTCATTCCATAGTTTAGATTGGGAGTGAGTCTGTAGTTCTAACTGCAATGGGAAGTTCATTCCATAGTTTAGATTGGGAGTGAGTCTGTAGTTCTGACTGCAATGGGAAGTTCATTCCATAGTTTAGATTGGGAGTGAGTCTGTAGTTCTGACTGCAATGGGAAGTTCATTCCATAGTTTAGATTGGGAGTGAGTCTGTAGTTCTGACTGCAATGGGAAGTTCATTCCATAGTTTAGATTGGGAGTGAGTCTGTAGTTCTCACTGCAATGGGAAGTTCATTCCATAGTTTAGATTGGGAGTGAGTCTGTAGTTCTCACTGCAATGGGAAGTTCATTCCATAATTTAGATTGGGAGTCTGTAGTTCTGACTGCAATGGGAAGTTCATTCCATAGTTCAGATTGGGAGTCTGTAGTTCTCACTGCAATGGCCCCTACACACTGTAGGAGTGTTAAAGTTGTCGGTGGGTGATCAGATCGTTATGTATTTCACACTGCAGTCTCAGTCTTTTTTTTTTTAAATCGACTGTCATTATATCCGTGTCGGCTTTCACACTAAACGATTGGTCGCCGACTAGGCATCACACACTGCAAGAGTTCACCCAGATGCGATCCAGACTGGATACATAATATACAGTAGACTACACCGTTTGTTTTTCATTACAATTCATTTTGACATAGTATGTGCAGGGTGCCATACAAGCGCGAGACCCGTGACCGACACTCTCTCTCTGCTACCATTTACCACACAGGACAGGGATTTACCCGAGGAATAAAGGTTCTATATATTTATTATTTTCATCTGATCATCTATCGATACAGTGCTCTCATTGGCTGTAAATACAGGAGGCGGTCGCAACACAGATGTTAAATGAATGCTTAAACATGTAGCTAGGTGTAATGTTAGAGACCACAGAAGACATGTAAATATGAAATAAATGCTTAAACATGTAGCTATAGTGTAATGTTAGAGACCACAGAAGTGAACCTTTCAAGCCTGTTTTCTCAACTCGCTGTTTCTCTGCCAGACATATTACTCTATAAGCCATATATCCAAAACTGGAGGGTCAAACTGAACAACAAATGCGTCCATTTGAAGCTACGATTCAAATGGACATATTAAGAAAACTTCAATGACTCAGAAACGGTCACAAATACATCAAACTAGAGGTAAAAACAGGTAATGAAAACACTGAGACAGACAGGCAGACAGACAGACAGGTACCTCCACAGCGGTCTTGTAGATCTGTGCTTTGACAGACAGAGGTTCCCAGATCCCCATCTGGGTCATGTCAGCCAGAGCTCCTGTCTCACCGTTCACCCCCCAAGAGGTGAAGCCTTCCTGGGTGTGTTTGGCCTGAAAACAGTGATATACAGTTAATAATATCTATATATCCATGTATAAAACCTGAAAACAGTGATATACACAGTTTATACTAATACAATATAGCCTGAAAACACAGTAATATACCCTGACACCTCTAGTGGCTTATTGCTGTAATAATATACACTTGGGACGTCGCAGGACAACAGCAGTAGCTGTGTGTGTGGGGTGAGTTTAGTGAACGATAAGGGGACGTCACAGGACAACAGCAGTAGCTGTGTGGGGTGAGTTTAGTGAACGATAAGGGGACGTCTCAGGACAACAGCAGTAGCTGTGTGTGTGTGTGTGGGGTGAGTTTAGTGAACGATAAGGGGACGTCTCAGGACAACAGCAGTAGCTGTGTGTGTGTGGGGTGAGTTTAGTGAACGATAAGGGGACGTCTCAGGACAACAGCAGTAGCTGTGTGTGTGTGGGGTGAGTTTAGTGAACGATAAGGGGACGTCTCAGGACAACAGCAGTAGCTGTGTGTGTGGGGTGAGTTTAGTGAATGATAAGGGGACGTCTCAGGACAACAGCAGTAGCTGTGTGTGTGTGTGGGGTGAGTTTAGTGAATGATAAGGGGACGTCTCAGGACAACAGCAGTAGCTGTGTGTGGTGAGTTTAGTGAACGATAAGGGGACGTCTCAGGACAACAGCAGTAGCTGTGTGTGTGTGGGGTGAGTTTAGTGAACGATAAGGGGACGTCTCAGGACAACAGCAGTAGCTGTGTGTGTGGGGTGAGTTTAGTGAATGATAAGGGGACGTCTCAGGACAACAGCAGTAGCTGTGTGTGGGGTGAGTTTAGTGAACGATAAGGGGACGTCTCAGGACAACAGCAGTAGCTGTGTGTGTGTGTGTGGGGTGAGTTTAGTGAACGATAAGGGGACGTCACAGGACAACAGCAGTAGCTGTGTGTGTGTGGGGTGAGTTTAGTGAACGATAAGGGGACGTCTCAGGACAACAGCAGTAGCTGTGTGTGTGTGGGGTGAGTTTAGTGAACGATAAGGGGACGTCTCAGGACAACAGCAGTAGATGTGTGTGGGGTGAGTTTAGTGAACGATAAGGGGACGTCTCAGGACAACAGCAGTAGATGTGTGTGGGGGGACCTCTAGGTATATTCCTAAGTATTATTAGAGTATAAGTACCCTCAGAGCAGTGAGTACTCGTATAGTACTAGGTATATTCATAAGTATTATTAGAGTATAAGTACCCTCAGAGCAGTGAGTACTCGTATAGTACTAGGTATATTCATAAGTATTATTAGAGTATAAGTACCCTCAGAGCAGTGAGTACTCGTATAGTACTAGGTATATTCATAAGTATTATTAGAGTATAAGTACCCTCAGAGCAGTGAGTACTCGTATAGTACTCGCTCCACAGTTCTGGATGAGCGTCCTGGGGATGACCTCCAGGGCGGTGGCCACGGCGCGGTACGGCCACTGGGCCACGCCCGTCAACGCCCGCGAGCGCTCCATGAGGCGTTTGGACACGCCCATCTCCACGGCTCCGCCCCCAGGAAGCAGGAAGGGCTCCAACAGGACGTTACGACACACCAGCATGGCATCCTGCAGGTTACGCTCCACTTCCTGTGTACACACACACACACACACACACACACACACACACACACACACACACACACACACACACACACACACACACACACACACACACACACACACACACACAGTCAGGGTCCATTTCAGGGTCCTGGTGCTCACCAAGGAAGCTCTTAGAAGGAAGTGAAGTGGTCACGTGACTGGGCTGCGCCATGACACTTTCATGGACACTTTCATGGGAGCCAAACTCACACAAGGACTGTATAAAGAGGACGGGAAGCGAAGACCGTAAGGGCGCCGCCATGTTGCTCACATGGTGCTCCATGGAAGGACAGGAACATGCACAGTGGGCTTTATGCAGCCAACACTTCCGCGTTCAGCTTCCTTGGTCTGCAACTGCGCATGTTTCTTTCCTTCCATGGAGCACCATGTGAGCAACATGGCGTCACCCGTACGGTCTTCGCTTCTTGTCCTCTTTAGACAGTCCTTGAACTCACACAGGAAGTGCAATGAATACATGGCAGTGAATGGAGCCGGCTGGACCAGCTCATAACAAACATTATACATGAACGATTGCGAGCTTTGTCATATAATTGGTTCAGGAATATGAAAGAAGACATAAGTGATATCACACGTTGTTTCCGAGTGGTTGTTTTTCGACTTAATAACTATTTATTTTTATTGAGGTATCTATAGAAGAGCACATAGTAAGTTTTCTGCCTGGGCTGCTCTCTGCTCTTTGAAAAAATAAATCACATTAAGTAGTATGCACATAAAAAAATAAGACAGCCTAAAATGATCACGAGTAAAATATAAATGCTTCCGTCGTACAGTCTGGAGCAACGGAAGCTCTGATCACGAGTAAAATATAAATGCTTCCGTCGTACAGTCTGGAGCAACGGAAGCTCTGATCACGAGTAAAATATAAATGCTTCCGTCATACAGTCGGGAGCAACGGAAGCTCTGATCACGAGTAAAATATAAATGCTTCCGTCATACAGTCGGGAGCAACGGAAGCTCTGATCACGAGTAAAATATAAATGCTTCCGTCGTACAGTCTGGAGCAACGGAAGCTCTGATCACGAGTAAAATATAAATGCTTCCGTCGTACAGTCTGGAGCAACGGAAGCTCTGATCATATAAATGCTTCCTTCGTACAGTCTGGAGCAACGGAAGCTCTGATCACGAGTAAAATATAAATGCTTCCGTCGTACAGTCTGGAGCAACGGAAGCTCTGATCATGAGTAAAATATAAATGCTTCCGTCGTACAGTCTGGAGCAACGGAAGCTCTGATCATGAGTAAAATATAAATGCTTCCGTCGTACAGTCTGGAGCAACGGAAGCTCTGATCATGAGTAAAATATAAATGCTTCCGTCATACAGTCTGGAGCAACGGAAGCTCTGATCATGAGTAAAATATAAATGCTTCCGTCGTACAGTCTGGAGCAACGGAAGCTCTTATCATGAGTAAAATATAAATGCTTCCGTCATACAGTCTGGAGCAACGGAAGCTCTGATCACGAGTAAAATATAAATGCTTCCGTCATAGTATGACGATGTTAAAGGTATAAATGGATCCTTACAGCCAGTATCTCCTTGCTGGCTCCTCTCAGTAGGATGGTACAGGCTTTCGGGTCCTTGCATTCGGTGACGAAGGTGAAATACTCGTCTCCGATCTTCTTCACCTCGAAGAGCCCC
The DNA here is from genome assembly GCF_964188405.1 of Protomyctophum parallelum. Taxonomy (NCBI): domain Eukaryota; kingdom Metazoa; phylum Chordata; class Actinopteri; order Myctophiformes; family Myctophidae; genus Protomyctophum; species Protomyctophum parallelum. The sequence goes on along the minus strand of NC_139698.1, from coordinate 374,231 downwards.
GCCCCCGTGCCCACGTCTTCCTCACGAAGCTCGTCTGTACGGCTGGCGATGCGCGCTCCACACGCCCTGAGACACGGAGAGAGACATGTAATCTATTTAAACACGTTAAGAACATAGAATGCAGAGAGACAGTGTAGCGTCTCAGTGAACTATAGGATCATAGAATGCAGAGACAATAAACTATAGGATCATAGAATGCAGAGAGACAGTAAACTATAGGATCATAGAATGCAGAGAGACAGTAAACTATAGTATCATAGAGTGCAGAGAGACAGTGTAGCGTCTCAGTAAACTATAGGATCATAGAATGCAGACACAGTAAACTATAGTATCATAGAATGCAGAGAGACAGTAAACTATAGGATCATAGAATGCAGAGAGACAGTAAACTATAGGATCATAGAATGCAGAGACAGTAAACTATAGGATCACAGAATGCAGAGAGACAGTGTAGTGTCTCAGTAAACTATAGGATCATAGAATGCAGAGAGACAGTAAACTATAGGATCATAGAATGCAGAGAGACAGTAAACTATAGGATCATAGAATGCAGAGAGACAGTAAACTATAGGATCATAGAATGCAGGGAGACCGTAAACTATAGGATCATAGAATGCAGAGAGACAGTAAACTATAGGATCATAGAATGCAGAGAGACAGTAAACTATAGGATCACAGAATGCAGAGAGACAGTAAACTATAGGATCATAGAATGCAGAGAGACAGTAAACTATAGCCTCATATAATGCAGAGAGACAGTAAACTATAGGATCACAGAATGCAGAGAGACAGTAAACTATAGGATCATAGAATGCAGAGAGACAGTAAACTATAGGATCATAGGATGCAGAGAGACAGTAAACTATAGGATCATAGAATGCAGAGAGACAGTAAACTATAGGATCATAGAATGCAGAGAGACAGTAAACTATAGGATCACAGAATGCAGAGAGACAGTAAACTATAGGATCATAGAATGCAGAGAGACAGTAAACTATAGGATCATAGAATGCAGAGACAGTAAACTATAGGATCATAGAATGCAGAGAGACAGTAAACTATAGGATCATAGAATGCAGAGAGACAGTAAACTATAGGATCATAGAATGCAGAGAGACAGTAAACTATAGGATAATAGAATGCAGAGAGACAGTAAACTATAGGATCATAGAATGCAGAGACAGTAAACTATAGGATCATAGAATGTGCGCGTGCGTGCGTGTGTGCATGTACCTGGCTATGCGGTTGTTGTCGGTCTTCCTCACACGGCGGATGGCTGTGATGTTAGCCTTCATGAGGTAGTGTTGAGCCAGGTCTGACAGACAGACAGACACAGAGAGACAGACGGAGAGACAGGCAGAGAGACAGACGGAGAGACAGACAGACAGACACAGATGGAGAGAGACAGTTAAAACAGGTTTGTCAGAATGGTAACGTTTGCCTTTGAAGTTCGAACCACAACCAGGGTCGTTCTATTAACCCATTTAGACCCGAGGACGATTCTACAAATGCCTTCTAAATCCTGACCCTCATTATTCTACATCAGTCGTTCTCAAACATTTTCATGTCAAGGAACCCCAAGATTATCTGTAATTGGCTGCTGACATTATCCCTTACATATAGGAGGTGAATTATCTCCCTACAACGACCACCTAGCCAGACATTATCCCTTACATAAAGGAGGTGAATTATCTCCCTACAACGACCACCTAGCCAGACATTATCCCTTACATAAAGGAGGTGAATTATCTCCTACAACGACCACCTATAGCCAGACATTATCCCTTACATAAAGGAGGTGAATTATCTCCTACAACGACCACCTAGCCAGACATTATCCCTTACATAAAGGAGGTGAATTATCTCCCTACAACGACCACCTAGCCAGACATTATCCCTTACATAAAGGAGGTGAATTATCTCCTACAACGACCACCTATAGCCAGACATTATCCCTTACATAAAGGAGGTGAATTATCTCCTACAACGACCACCTATAGCCAGACATTATCCCTTACATAAAGGAGGTGAATTATCTCCCTACAACGACCAGCTAGCCAGACATTATCCCTTACATAAAGGAGGTGAATTATCTCCCTACAACGACCACCTAGCCAGACATTATCCCTTACATAAAGGAGGTGAATTATCTCCCTACAACGACCAGCTAGCCAGACATTATCCCTTACATAAAGGAGGTGAATTATCTCCCTACAACGACCAGCTAGCCAGACATTATCCCTTACATAAAGGAGGTGAATTATCTTCCTACAACGACCAGCTAGCCAGACATTATCCCTTACATAAAGGTACATTAGACAGACAGACATATTCGTACCAGAGATGCCCTTCTCAGTGAAGATCAGGTCAGGTTTCAGTCTAATGATTTCTTCACACATGTTCTGGATAAATTCTTCCTCCATCTGAAGAATCCTCGCAAAGTCTTCCTCCTTGGTGATCTCAATGTCCGTCTACACCCCACACACACACACACACACACACACACACACACAATTAGTGGGACACAGCTTTTGAAAGCCACACACAGTTAGGTTAGTTAGGTTCTTAATGAAGAGCAATGCGATCCGGTGCAGAATGCAAAGGGAAAGAACGATGTATGCGTGTGTATATATTTATCAGATCTATAAGTACCTGGCTCTCTCCTTTCTTGTACTCCAGAGAACAGTCCAACAGGATGATTCTATATTTATCAGATCTATAAGTACCTGGCTCTCTCCTTTCTTGTACTCCAGAGAACAGTCCAACAGGATGATTGTATATTTATCAGATCTATAAGTACCTGGCTCTCTCCTTTCTTGTACTCCAGAGAACAGTCCAACAGGATGATTCTATATTTATCAGATCTATAAGTACCTGGCTCTCTCCTTTCTTGTACTCCAGAGAACAGTCCAACAGGATGATTGTATATTTATCAGATCTATAAGTACCTGGCTCTCTCCTTTCTTGTACTCCAGAGAACAGTCCAACAGGATGATTCTATATTTATCAGATCTATAAGTACCTGGCTCTCTCCTTTCTTGTACTCCAGAGAACAGTCCAACAGGATGATTGTATATTTATCAGATCTATAAGTACCTGGCTCTCTCCTTTCTTGTACTCCAGAGAACAGTCCAACAGGATGATTCGAGGGTCTTTGATGAGGCGTCTCATCCTGGCGTGAGTCACATCCTTATTGACCATGACTCCCTTTAGGACCATGGAGTCCTCTATGATTCCCCCTGGAACCTGGTAGAGAGACACCCACAGACAGAGAGAGAGAGAGAGAGAGAGAGAGAGAGAGAGAGAGAGAGACATTAATGGAGTCTTCTATGATTCCCCCTGGAACCTGGTAGAGAGACACCCACAGACAGAGAGAGAGAGAGAGATTAATGGAGTCTTCTATGATTCCCCCTGGAACCTGGTAGAGAGACACCCACAGAGAGAGAGAGAGAGATTAATGGAGTCTATGATTCCCCCTGGAACCTGGTAGAGAGACACCCACAGAGAGAGAGAGAGAGAGAGAGAGATTAATGGAGTCTTCTATGATTCCCCCTGGAACCTGGTAGAGAGACACCCACAGAGAGAGAGAGAGAGAGAGAGAGATTAATGGAGTCTTCTATGAGTCCCCCTGGAACCTGGTAGAGAGACACCCGCAGAGAGAGAGAGAGAGAGAGAGATTAATGGAGTCTTCTATGATTCCCCCTGGAACCAAGGACTGTCTAAAGAGGACAAGACGCGAAGACCGTAAGGGCGCCACCATGTTGCTCACATGGTGCTCCATGGAAGGAAAGAAACATGCACAGTTGAGACCAAGGAAGCTGAAGGAGGAAGTGTTGGCTGCATAAAGCCCACTGCGCATGTTCCTGTCCTTCCATGGAGCACCATGTGAGCAACATGGCGGCGCCCTTACGGTCTTCGCGTCTTGTCCTCTTTAGACAGTCCTTGCCTGGAACCTGGTAGAGAGACACCCACAGAGAGAGAGAGAGAGAGAGAGATTAATGGAGTCTTCTATGATTCCCCCTGGAACCTGGTAGAGACACACCCACAGAGAGAGAAAGAGAGAGAGAGATTAATGTAGTCTTCTATGAGTCCCCCTGGAACCTGGTAGAGAGACACCCACAGAGAGAGAGAGAGAGAGATTAATGTAGTCTTCTATGAGTCCCCCTGGAACCTGGTAGAGAGACACCCACAGAGAGAGAAAGAGAGAGAGAGATTAATGTAGTCTTCTATGAGTCCCCCTGGAACCTGGTAGAGAGACACCCACAGAGAGAGAAAGAGAGAGAGAGATTAATGTAGTCTTCTATGAGTCCCCCTGGAACCTGGTAGAGAGACACCCGCAGAGAGAGAGAGAGAGAGATTAATGGAGTCTTCTATGATTCCCCCTGGAACCTGGTAGAGAGACACCCACAGACAGAGAGAGAGAGAGAGAGAGATTAATGGAGTCTTCTATGATTCCCCCTGGAACCTGGTAGAGAGACACCCACAGAGAGAGAGAGCGTACCTTCTCCACCTTGGCGTAACATTGATGTTGATCTCCTTGGTAGAGAGACACCCACAGAGAGAGAGAGAGCGTACCTTCTCCACCTTGGCGTAACACTTGATGTTGATCTCCTTGCGTCCGTTCTCCTCCATCTCCACCGTCTTCACGGCGTCCAGAGCGATGTTACACATCAGCGTAGACCAGCGGCTCAGAGCCTTGGTGTTGATGGCCGAGTTAATGATCTGGAGCATCATGGCTCTGTCGTTGATGTCTACTGGAGTACTGTAACATTATGATAATTAATATGTTAATGATCTGGAGCATCATGTCTACTGGAGTACTGTAACATTAAATATGATTATTAATATGTTAATGATCTGTCGTTGATGTCTACTGGAGTACTGTAACATTATGATATGATAATTAATATGTTAATGATCTGTCGTTGATGTCTACTGGAGTACTGTAACATTATGATATGGTAATTAATATGTTAATGATCTGTCGTTGATGTCTACTGGAGTACTGTACATTAAATATGATAATTAATATGTTAATGATCTGTCGTTGATGTCTACTGGAGTACTGTAACATTATGATATGATAATTAATATGTTAATGATCTGTCGTTGATGTCTACTGGAGTACTGTAACATTATGATATGATAATTAATATGTTAATGATCTGGAGCATCATGTCTACTGGAGTACTGTACATTATGATATGATAATTAATATGTTAATGATCTGGAGCATCATGTCTACTGGAGTACTGTACATTAAATATGATAATTAATATGTTAATGATCTGGAGCGGGGGTGGGCAACTTTGACGATGGAGAGGGCCATTATATTTCCATACTCACTCCCTAGGGCCATGTATTTCTGTTGTAGCAAAAATAGACGATCTACAAGCTCAAAACGCGTCGCAATGTGACACGTTTTGAGCTTGTAGATGGGCTATTTTTTGCTATATTCGAATTGAAATCTTGAATTATTTTTTTTGCAATTTTTGAATTGGAATCCTGAAAATTGTGGAATTGTGAACAGCTGAAACCATCAGTATTCTGACATTAACCTGAGGGCCACATTAACACTATCAGCACGTAGGACGCCTGAGAACGTCATAGGATAGAGTAGAGTAGAGTTCTAAGGACGTCTGAGGACGTCCTAGCGACATCCCAGCGATGCGGGGCGAGATATTAATATTCAGAATTTTTCCTATTTATTTTTTTGGCATTTCGCTTTTCGCTTGCCGTATGCTAACGCTCAGTGCAACTATTAGCTTATTATTGACTCCCACGTTAGCGAGACGGAAAGAATGACTCGTAGCTCCTAATCCAGGGCGCTCTCCGTGGTGATGAATAGAGCGATATGCTGGCGCTTATTTTCTGCTCCTCATCCGTCTCTCCCGCAAAATATGAACGCTTTTTGGAGCGTAAAACAATATATTAAGATGATCGGGGATGTTGAGGTCACTTTGTAAAGTCAACTTTTTTAGGAAAGTGTTTCCGGTTCATGGCTTTCAAAGTAAAAGCGATCAGACACCTCCGGTATTCTATAGCCTATATTTTGAAGGCAGTCGGCGTACTCAATGTGTAAAGTGAAGGTGCATGTGGCCCCCGGTTAATTAAATATGATAATGATCTGTAGCATCATGGCTCTATCTAGAGCCTGACGATGTATTGGTGTGTGTGTGTGTGTGTGTGTGTGTGTGTGTGTGTGTGTGTGTGTGTGTGTGTGTGTGTGTGTACCTGACTTCCTTCAGCATCTCCAACATGTCATCCAGAGCCTGTCTGTAAGCACTGATGATCACTGTGGGATGCATCTGTTGTTCCAGGAACTGCTCTGCTACAGACAGCATCTCTCCAGCTGAAATATATACATATATACACATTATACTACAATATATACTATAATATATACTACACATCACTGTGGGATGCATCTGTTGTTCCAGGAACTGCTCTGCTACAGACAGCATCTCTCCAGCTGAAATATATACATATATACACATTATATTACAATATATACTATAATATATACTACACATCACTGTGGGATGCATCTGTTGTTCCAGGAACTGCTCTGCTACTAACTGACAGCTGAAATATATATACACATTATACTACAATATATACTGTATATCAGGGGATCTACCAGTAGATCACACAGGCTGTGCAGGTAGACCACATGACATGCCCCCAAAATATAATTTAAATTATTTAACCCATTCTGACCTGAGATCAGATTCATGCGAGGTTTCCACTGGACACACACTGGTCTGATTAACCCGTTCTGACCTGAGATCAGATTCTAAAAATGTCAGTCGTTCTTCGATTTAAAAAAAAATAGCAGACCTACAAGCTCGTATCGAGCTCGATATGAGCTTGTTGATCTGCTATTTTTCAATAGGTAAAGTATAACATGATGCCAACACCAAAATGGGTTCCCGTTCAGAATGGGTTAAAAACAATTTTTGGCATCTGCCACTTGAATTAAGGTGACTTCACTTGATTAATAGACATCAAAAAGGGAAGCTCAAAACCCAAAATGCAACACTTGAAAACTTACTGTTTAAGTGTTTCGTAGTTTCGCACAAACATTAGTATTACAAAGTTATACAAAAACATTTCCGCCCTCTATTTCCCATTCCAAGAGTGTGTCCAAGAGAAAAGAAAACGGCTAAAATGACCTCAGACAGATAGATTTATCGCCGAAATAAATGATTCAACACTATTTTAATATTTCTGTTGTTGCTGCGCAGCAGTTGAGGAGAACGCAACTATGCATTCCTTTAAGCAACACAACTTCTGCAGCTGCATCCATATGTTTAGAATTTGCATCAATGATCAAATCCCAATAATAAAAAATAAACTTTATTTTGTAAACAACGAAACTGAAGGAGCAGCGGCGCTATCGGCTAGCCGCTAGTCCCAACTCTCAAGTGTCTGCAGCCTGTCACGAGCCCCGTAAGGAACTGATACGGGACGCACGTTGTTCCGTATTTTAATGTCGGGTCGGGGAATAAATATAGTATGAATAACGGCGGGATTTATTTGACAACGATCTGTCCTGCTTTCTTCACGAGAAGAGAAGAGCGCTCACCGCTCAGAACAGAGCAGACCTGTGGCTGTCAGTTCACTTTACGGCATGTGTAGATGAGATGTGAACCTGGGTCTGGGAAGCTCAGAATTAATATATAATTGACTCGTTACTGACCCAGTCTGATCATCATATAGGTAGGTAATTAACATATATAATTGACTCGTTAACTGACCCAGTATGATCATCATATAGGTAGGTAATTAACATATATAATTGACTCGTTAACTGACCCAGTATGATCACAGAAGTGGTTCCGTCTCCAACCTCCTCATCTTGAGTTCTGCTGATCTCGATCATCGACTTAGCTGCTGGATGCTGGACCTGAATCTACACACACACACACACACACACACACACACCGAGACACCACACACACAGAAACGCACACAAAATCAGTCACATTTTAGTCACGTAGACTACATTTACAGTCGAACAAAAAGGTATTTTGGCGGGCCTCGATGCAGTCGTAATTCACACATGCTGAAAATAGCCGATCTACGCGCTTTGCGACGCGTTGTGAGCTTGTAGATCTGCTATTTTCAGCAAGTAACCGAGTGTAAAACGACTTGTCTTTTATACTGGTCCTCGTGTCCACTACTATTCCTTTATATTTAGTCTTAGTTTTAGTCGACGAAATGTGTGTGTGTGCATGTGTGTGTGTGTGTGTGTGCATGTGTGTGTGTGTGTGCGTGCGTGCGTACCTCTCTCAGGATGGCGTTTCCATCGTTAGTCATAACGATGCCTCCCATCGGGTCCAGTAACATCTGGGAGGAATAAAAACATGATTGGTCCGTCCATCTACCATCCATCCATCCATCTACCCTTCATCCATCTACCCTTCATCCATCCATCCATCCATCCATCCATCTACCATCCATCCATCCATCCATCCATCTACCATCCATCTACCATCCATCCATCCATCCATCTACCCTTCATCCATCCATCCATTCATCCATCCATCCATCCATCCATCTACCCTTCATCCATCCATCCATTCATCCATCCATCCATCCATCTACCCTTCATCCATCTACCCTTCATCCATCCATCCATCCATCCATCTACCCTTCATCCATCCATCCATCCATCCATCTACCATCCATCCATCCATCCATCCATCCATCCATCCATCCATTAGTCATAACGATGCCTCCCATCGGGTCCAGTAACATCTGGGAGGAATAAAAACATGATTGGTCCGTCCGTACCCTTCCATCCATCCATCCATCCATCCATCCATCCATCCATCTACCCTTCTACCCTTCCATCCATCTACCCTTCATCCATCCATCCATCCATCACATTGGTGTAAATTGGTGTAAATCTTCCACAATTAGCCCTTCTCTACGAATCCTCAGTGGGGAGGAGGCTCCACTTCCTCTTTATATTTTAATATTTACTCATGACAGATCTTCCGTTGCTCCAGACTGGATGATGAAAGCATTCAACGGTCTGGTAATGCCAGACTAGCAGCGAGGAGACAGGGCAAGATGTCCTTCTCCCCCACAGAGAGAGATGCATGTTGAATGACGGGATTTCTCCATTTCAGTAACAAGAGCACAACCAGGCCTGCAGTATGCACTGGACACATGTCTTCTAAATCTAGTCAACCAGGCCTGCAGTAGGCTATGCACTGGACACATGTCTTCTAAATCTAGTCTACCAGGCCTGCAGTAGGCTATGCACTGGACACATGTCTTCTAAATCTAGTCTACCAGGCCTGCAGTAGGCTATGCACTGGACACATGTCTTCTAAATCTAGTCTACCAGGCCTGCAGTAGGCTATGCACTGGACACATGTCTTCTAAATCTAGTCTACCAGGCCTGCAGTAGGCTATGCACTGGACACATGTCTTCTAAATCTAGTCTACCAGGCCTGCAGTAGGCTATGCACTGGACACATGTCTTCTAGATCTAGTCAACCAGGCCTGCAGTAGGCTATGCACTGGACACATGTCTTCTAAATCTAGTCTACCAGGCCTGCAGTAGGCTATGCACTGGACACATGTCTTCTAAATCTAGTCAACCAGGCCTGCAGTAGGCTATGCACTGGACACATGTCTTCTAAATCTAGTCTACCAGGCCTGCAGTAGGCTATGCACTGGACACATGTCTTCTAGATCTAGTCAACCAGGCCTGCAGTAGGCTATGCACTGGACACATGTCTTCTAAATCTAGTCTACCAGGCCTGCAGTAGGCTATGCACTGGACACATGTCTTCTAAATCTAGTCAACCAGGCCTGCAGTAGGCTATGCACTGGACACATGTCTTCTAAATCTAGTCTACCAGGCCTGCAGTAGGCTATGCACTGGACACATGTCTTCTAAATCTAGTCAACCAGGCCTGCAGTAGGCTATGCACTGGACACATGTCTTCTAAATCTAGTCAACCAGGCCTGCAGTAGGCTATGCACTGGACACATGTCTTCTAGATCTAGTCTACCAGGCCTGCAGTAGGCTATGCACTGGACACATGTCTTCTAAATCTAGTCAACCAGGTCTGCAGTAGGCTATGCACTGGACACATGTCTTCTAAATCTAGTCTACCTGGCCTGCAGTAGGCTATGCACTGGACACATGTCTTCTAAATCTAGTCTACCAGGCCTGCAGTAGGCTATGCACTGGACACATGTCTTCTAGATCTAGTCTACCAGGCCTGCAGTAGGCTATGCACTGGACAACATGTGCATGACATTTTTTCAATTAACTACAAAACATTTAAAAAAAAATTGCAGCTCACCTTCATCATAGCTCTGGGTCCCAGGCACGTCCTGATGACATCAGCGATGGTCTGCAAGAGAAACAACTCATGATGAAAAACTGCAGATCTATAAGCTCACAGCGCCACACAGACACGACGTGGGGTGAGCTTGTAGATCTTATCACGGTCCGTCAGAAAGATGTTTATTAATTTCCTTAAAAATGTATATTTTGGAGTTATGAGGTTTCTTCCGGACAGCAGATATAATTAATTTCCGTAGCGTAAAGAGATGTTTCCACTTAGTATTATCATAGTTATTCAAAGGGTTAGGGTTAGTTAGTGTATGCAATTAATGCATTCAAAAGAGCCAAATAAATGTTTTATGGACCCATAATAGTGATCATTATTAATTAGTTAAGTTTTGCCGGCATTACATCTCCATCAAATAAAAAAATATATATAATCCAAACTCTTCTGTCAATTGCAAACGAACGGTATCATGAATGAACTCTTCAAGCCTGACACTTGTCAGAAATAAAATCAACCACGGTTGATTTGATTGATCATAAAGTTAATGTGACTGTGAGACTGTGCGTATGGGAAAAAATATAAACTTCACAGATTATAGATCACTTGGAATTATAACAATCTGTTGAGTATTGCCTGAATAATGCCACTAGTGAAATCCCATTTTTTATCGACATGCGATGCCGAAATCCCACATAGTTAAATTACCTCATAGTCATGCTGCATGCGCTGTTGGTCGATGGTTGAAAGTAAACCATAATAAGTCAACTTTAAGAAGAGATCTGCAGTCATTGTGCTGCAGACAGTGCAGAGTGCATGAGAGCAGCTCCGCTTGCTAATTGAGTTGACATTTGCGCAACTTCACTGCATGGCATTACAGTAATTAGTTATTTGCCAGCACCTGCTCCAATATAGGCCTAAATCAAACTTTATTTATATAGCACATTTAAAACAATAAAAGCTGACCAAAGTGCTGTAGGCCTACAGGCTGAAACAAGTGGAGCATCACCATCGGCGCACAAAAAAAAAACATAATTAAAAGAAAGAACACAGGCAAATAGTATAGGCTACATAATTACAATAATACGATCGGGTGCAATTAAATGCCAAAGAGAAAAGGTGTTTTGGTCTGGGTCTGTAGGAGCTTCTCTGCTGCATGGGAGTTCACAGTGATGGAACAGGTCAGTCTTCAGACAAGAAAAGAAAAAAAGATATCGCTGGCAACGGCAAAATCAATTCTCCGCATCGCCAAAATAAATCTATAGGCCTAGTTTCATTCGTGCCATTATACTCAGCATATATGCACAACGCAGCGCATGAGATTGCAGATCTTTGAATTTTCGGTGCGCGCACTGAGCAATGGCGCATCGATAAAAGTTGGGATTTTATAGTGGCATAATTCAGGCAATACTCAACAGATTGTTATAATTACAAGTGATCTATAATCTGTGACGTTTATATCTTTAATTTGGGTGTAAGTAATGTTTTTATATGACTTATCAAACATGGTAGCCTATATTTAATGTCCACTGAGCTGTGGTGCGCTTGCCTACACTCTCAGTTAGGGATTTTCCCAGCGGTCATTTTCACTCTTGTGTAGCCTACAACCTTTATTCAAATAGGGTATTTAAAAATGCAACCACACTTTAGATTTATTTTCCCTGGCTCCTGGGACTGCAGCTGCACTTGTTCAGTTGACTTCCTTGTCGTTAACACGGGGAAAGAGGAGGCGTTGCGAGGTGCTGCGAGGCGCAAGCATGGCTCGCGGACCAAATGGGGCCGTCTCGCGGACCAAAAGCGGCCGCTTTTTTTTAATGACTATTCGATTCAAAATTTAAAAATCGATTCCCGTGCATATCGATTGAACGTCGATTAATCGATTTTTTTGGGTCAGCCCTAGTATATAGTAGTACAAGATTTTAGTTGTTTTTTAGATTAATCTGCATCGGTTCAATTCATCAATCAGACCGATTAATTAATCGGTCTGATTAATCTGTCATTAAAGATAAACCAGCTGGGTACCAGCTTGAACAGATCTACAAGCTCACAATATTAAATATAACTATTATTCAAGTTAAATCTGACTTGCCTATTAAAGCCTGCAGTGCAGGTATTTTTCAGAATAGACGACAATTATTATAATTTTTCAATACAGAATAAGATCATATCGATATCGGCCAAAATGTCTCTTCGGCACATCCCTACTTAATAGTATTATGGTAGTAGTGTATGTATATATATATATATATATATATATAGTTGTACCTTGGCAGCAGAGATGTTTCCAGTCTGAACTTTACGTCCAGACTCTCTCTTCATATTCTGACCTGGAAAACAAACAAACAACTTTAAACAATCTGCAAGATCACAAACAGATCTACAAGCTCACAGACAGATCTACAAGCTCACAAACAGATCTACAAGCTCACAAACAGATCTACAAGCTCAGACAACATATCTACAAGCTCACAAACAAATCTACAAGCTCAGACAACATATCTACACGATCACAAACAGATCTACAAGCTCACAGACAGATCTACAAGCTCACAAACAGATCTACAAGCTCACAAACAGATCTACAAGCTCAGACAACATATCTACAAGATCACAAACAGATCTACAAGCTCACAAACAACCTACATAACCACAGGCGTGTTCAGAAATAGCGCACCGGAGCGCACTCGCCTATTATTTGCATTGCACAGAGCACAATTCCCAAACGCACACCACATAATGATAACACACCACAGACAACCACCTTAAACAAGCTATTCTAAATAATAACACCACAAACAAACTCACAAACACCACAGACAGAAAATTGCATTGTATGTAGTCATAGCACGTCATAGTACATATGTATAGCATAGTAGTATAGATGTATAGTTTATATGTATAGTTTCATTATATAGATATTCCACAGTTACTTTCTTAGCTTACGCATGTTTCATGATAAATGTTTTTATGTGATGGATTCCCATGCTTTTTTGTTCTTGCTTAATGTAAGTCGCTCTGGATTAAGAGCGTCTGCTAAATGTCTACATTGTAAATTGTAAATTGTACTACTACTACTAATAATAAAAATAATAGACAGAATGTAGAATGTTCAGGAACATTCTAAGCTGACCGTTTTGTCTGTCAGGCTAAAGCTAAAGCTAACCGGCTTAACCTGCGCACACAGCCACTCTAAACGTGCTAAGCTAACATGCCAACACTTAAATAGTGAAGCTTCATAGCACGTTAGCTTAGCTTAGCTTGGCGTGTCATGCTGGTGACAGAGCAGGGTCTATAATGTAGCTTTATAGCATGTTAGCATCGCCGTCCAGAGCCATACAGTGACACAGGGAGTGTTCAGAATGTCACAAAGTTAATATAATGAATAGTTTATAGTATTTATAACATTAATAATGATATTAAACTCACTCAACACGAGGACTGGTCTGCCCATCATCTTTAATCTGCAGCTCGAGCGTTTCTCCACGAGACGAAATGCACAATGCAACACTGGAAGAGGAAGTGCTGCGTCACCGCGCGGGGCCGAACACACCGCGGGGCCAATCAGCGGAGAGAGCGCCGCGGACCGACAGCCGCCCCGAGCCAATCAGCGAGAGGGATATCATTCACCGCGCGGCGCTCGCGTCCGGTCTAAGCCCCGCCCACTGCATCACACGCTCACACGCCTAGCTTGTTCCGTATCCGCTCCAGACCGGATGTTCAACCTGCACAGAGAAAGGGTCCCGGTCTGGCCAATGAGCGCAGAGGATGCTCTGTCACGTCACGTGACATAAAGGGTGTGGTTTTATATAGACGCTATTTCTATATAAGGTAAGAATTATGATCTACATGCGTTACATTTCTTTATTGTTATGATATTTTGTGAGTTTGTAGATCAGCTGTTTTGTTGTTGCTATTTTTGTTATTATAATGTTTTTGATAAAGAGATTCTGACCAAAGTATTTGAGGATTCTATAAGAAAATAGTAGCTCTGTTCCATAGCCTTATAGAAGGCTATGGAACAGAGCTAAGAAAATAGCTGATCTATAAGCAGCCAGCCAGCCAGTCAGTTAGCCAGTCAGTCAGTTAGCCAGTTAGTCAGTCAGTTAGCCAGTCAGTCAGTCAGTCAGTCAGTCAGACAGACAGACAGACAGACAGACAGACAGACAGACAGACAGACAGTCAGTCAGTCAGACAGACAGACAGACAGACAGACAGACAGACAGACAAAAGGCTGCTTTAGTGCCTGGCCTAATGCATTTTATCAGCCTGCAGTATTGACTTTGTCCACTTGAGGGCGAGAAAGATCATGGGATAAGAGCAAAAGCACTCAGATAGTGATCAATGCATTTAACTCCATATACTGTACCTGTTTGATTGATTGATTTTATTTCATAATATTTCACAGTATGCAGAATGGCTACATTTCAAACGAAAACACAAGTCGATACAAAAACTCAGTGTTACTGTGGACGACACCATGATAAAGCATTACACTGGTTTACAGCACGGTCCACCATGTTAAATTCATCACAACATTTATTCTATGAGAAACAGGAAATCATGTGGAGGGGGGGGGGGGGTTATTGTTTATTTTTTGTTTATTGTTGGGGGGTGGGTTGGAGAACGGGGTGGGGGTGGGGCTCAGACTTTATTTGCGGGGCCAGTTTTGAGAGTGGTTTTGAAGGAGTCTAGGGACTCACATTTCTTAATGACTGTTGGTAGGGCGTTCCACATTTTTGGTGGCATAGGAGCTAAATTAATTTAGTCCCTTGATTGCTGTCGGTCAGAAAATAAAATTACTTTTCAGGGGAGAAAAAATGAGAACGTAGAAAACACAATGATAAAAGTTCAACAGCCCAAGAGTTTAAAAACACAATGATAAAAGTTCAACAGCCCAAGAGTTTAAAAACACAATGATACAAGTTTAACTACAGGGTTTAAAAACAAATGCATAAAAATAACAAAGACAAAACAGTTTTAAGGACATGTCACACCAATGCAACTCCTTTTAAGGACATGTCACACCAATGCAACTCCTTTTAAGGACATGTCACACCAATGCAACTCCTTTTAAGGACATGTCACACCAATGCAACTCCTTGTAACTAAACAGTTTTAACCCATTCTGAACGGGCACCCATTTTGGTGTCAGCATCATGTTATGCTTTAGCTATTTAAAAATAGCAGATCTACAAGCTCATATCGCGCCACCGAGTGGCGCGATACGAGCTTGTAGGTCTGCTATTTTTGAAAAATCGAAGAGCGACTGACATTTTTAGAATCTGATCTCAGGTCAGAATGGGTTCATCAGACCAGTGTGTGTCCTCGTATGAATCTGATCTCAGGTCAGAATGGGTTAAGGTAAACCTAAACAACACCGCTGCAACACCAGTTGCGAGGAGTTGCATTTGGTGTGGTTTGGGCTATAAAGTAACAATATGACATCAATATAAGGCTATAAATTAAAATGCTTTGTTAAAAATGTAAAACAAATCCTTTGAAAATAGCCGATCTACACGCTCACAACTTGTCTATAGATCTGCTGTTTTCAAATGTAGCTATATGAAGTGGTTTTGTAAAAAAATAACCAAATCTACTAAAGTATCTAAAGTTAGCAAATGATTATAGTGGAGTAAAAACAATGTTTGTACAAGTAGGAACATTGGAAATATTCACAATAATATAACCCATTCTGACCTGAGATCAGATTAAAAAAATGTCTATAACATCCTGACAGTTTCATTATTAACCCATTCTGACCTGAGATCAGATTAAAAAAATGTCAGTCGTTCTTCGATTTTTCAAAAATAGCAGACCTACAAGCTCGTATCGCGCCACTTGGTGGCGCGATATGAGCTTGTAGATCTGCTATTTTTCAATAGCTAAAGCATAACATGATGCCAACACCAAAATGGGTGCCCGGTCAGAATGGGATAATAGAGTACCGAAGTCTGACGTCAAATTCGCTAGAGGGCGCTAAGTCCACGGGTTCATGTACTTTTTAATCTGCATTGTAATCTCCATAGCGGGATCTTAGATCTCCTCGTATAAGAACTGTATTTTATTTGTATCATATTAATCCCCATAGGGGGATCTTAGAAGAAATGTGTTTGAAAAATAAATAAATCATCCCGGCCGTTTCACTCATATGGATAAGAATCAACTGACTGAGAGAAAACGCTAATGTCACATCAGGACTTTAGAACCAGGGGATGAGCGAGTGATGTCAGGAGTTCGTCGCAGTCCCTCCCCCTTTCAGAACAATGAGTGGCCCAGGAAATGAATCCCAATGCATTTTTCCCATAGGCATTTCAAAACGTATTTATTTAAAGACCTTTTAAGCGTCGTACGAAGCCAACTCTTGTCGTGACAAAACATGACAACACACACAATTTCTCGGGCCAAACAAAGAATTAGAAAGTAGAAAAAAACGGCAGTTTACAACTTTATTTGTTGTTTTTCTTCTTTGTAATTATTTGTTTGGTCCAAAATATTGTGTGTGTTGTCATGATTTGTCATGACAAGAGTTGGCTTCGTACGACGCTTAAATGGTCTTTAAATAAATACGTTTTGAAATGCCTATGGGAAAAATGCATTGGGATTCATTTCCTGGGCCACTCGTTGTTCTGAAAGGGGGACTGCGGCGCCCTATACTCCAGGTAAGTAACTTGAGTAAATGTACTTTTGTACTTGTTTGTTTGTTAATTTCCACTGCACTCCACTTCTTCATATATATTATATATTTATGTTCAATAGAAACTAGACTTCTATAAGAGAATAAAGATCTTCAATAGAAACTAGACTTCTTTAAATAAAGGATAATGAAACTCATAAAGACTAAACACACAACATCAAATGTCCCTGTAACAATAACCCCTGAGAATCAATACAGTACAGCCCTGTGTGTGTGTGTGTGTGTGTGTGCGTGTGTGTGTGTGTGTGTGTGTGTGTGTGTGCGTGTGCGTGTGCGTGTGCGCGTGTCAGGGGTCATAGGTCAACCATGGGCTCTCTCTCCTGTCTCAGGATCGACTCCTCCGTCCAGCTCTGGAAGACAAGATTATTATTATTATTATTATTATTAAGCTTGTACACTAGATAAGCCAAAGAACCCTAACAGTGGAATATCTATATCATGAAACTATGTGTATATATATATACTATAGAGTGCTATGATTACATAAAATGCTATCTAAGGTCGCCAGAAAGCTTTACTGCGATTAAAACTTGATTTGGATTTTGGTGCAGGTGGGAATGCAATCGCATCAAATAAAGGAAATGAAGAAAGCGTTGTGGTGGATGAATGAGGAGTAAAGTTGGAGACAGAGAAGGGATATTTTATGCAGCATAGACGTGATCGAATGAGGAAGCCCTCATCGAAATATGGTCAGATGAGCACATTAATCAATTGCGCAAGGAAACGCATAAAAACACTGCAGTGTACAGAGTAGTCTGTCTGTCTGTCTGTCTGTGCGTGAACATGGAGGGCTGTCACTGTGTGCGGGGATCCAAGTGCTGGAGACTTATTTCATCTTGTTAAATAAATACTGCAAAATTAAACACATGCTTAAGCATGATCTATAAACTGTATAGCTAACATGGCATATGCATAGTAGCATACTAATATGATATATGATGATCGGATAGCCTAATCTATAAGAGTACAGATTGTAAACTAATTAAGGATAATTTTGCGCTCCCGTCTCCATGTGCCTCTCGATCGGCCATGTGCCCAAAAGAACAGTCAGTACACACACACACACACACACACACACACACACCCTAACCCGTACCCATACTGTCTTCATCTTGTTGTCGATGGCTGCTAGGTTGTTGTTGTGGGCGGAGCCCATGTGACACCGCAGCCAATCCTGAGCCAGCGTGTCCGTTCATCCGTCCAATAGCAGCAGGGGGCGGGGCTGGAAGCGGAGCCATGCCGGTATCCATGGCTGTAGAAAAAACACAGAAAGCAGCGATCTCATTGGTTCCTCGAAGTGTCAGTCAGAAAGCAGCGATCTGCCCAGGCCGTAGCGTAACGGTCTGGGCACCGGACTGGTGATCCAGTCGCGGTGTGCCGCGGGTTCGACTCCCGGACCCGACACGGCCTTTACCGCATGTCATCCCCCCATCTCTCTCCCGTTTCCTGTCAGCCTACTTTCTATCCCTTAAAAAAAATCAATAAAGGCGTAAGCCGCAAAAAAATATCTTAAAAAAAAAAAAAAAGAAAGCAGCGATCTCATTGGTTTAAGGTCCAGTGCCATAATTATTTAAAGACGTTTGTCGTGACAAATCATGACAACAAACACAATTTTTTGGCGCCGAAAGAAGAAAAAAACGGCAAGTTACAACACTTTTTTTGTGGTTTTTCTTCTTTGTAATTATTTGTTTGGTCCAAAATATTGTGTTTGTTGTCATGATTTGTCACGACACGACAACTGGCAGTTGGCTTTGTCCGCGGCGTAACCGTCTTTAAATAAATACCTTTTGAAATGTCTATGGGACAAATGCATTGGGAATCATTTCCTGGGCCTGGCGTCGTCATGAAAGGGGGCGGGACTGCGACGCTCTATATCAATAGAGCGTCGCAGTCCCTCCCCCTTTCAGAACAACGAGTGGCCCAGGAAATGAATCGCAATGCATTTGTCCCATAGGCATTTCGTGCTTTATTTATTTAAAGACCTTTTAAGCGTCGTACTAAGCCAACTCTTGTCGTGACATATCATGACAACACACACAATATTTCGGGCCAAACAAAGAATTAGAAAGTAGAAAAAACGGCAGGTTACAACACTTTTTTTGTTGTTTTTCTTCTTTGTAATTATTTGTTTGGTCCAAAATATTGTGTGTGTTGTCATGATTTGTCACGACAAGAGTTGGCTTCGTACGACGCTTAAAAGGTCTTTAAATAAATAATTTAAGAAATGCTTATGGGACAAATGCATTGCGATTCATTTCCTGGGCCACTCGTCATGAAAGGGGGCGGGACTGCGACGCTCTATAGCATATATGTCAAACTCAAGGCCCGGGGGCCAAATCAGGCCCGTGAATGAATTATCTTTGGCCCGGGATGATATTCAATTAGTATTAGAACTGGCCCTCTGGTATATTGCACGGACCACCATAATACTACAAGTCCTGCTTTGTGAGGATCATAGAACAGTTTAATAATAATGCATTTTCAGTTTTAAATGCATTTACATTTTTGCTGTTTGCCTGGGACGTCCTCCTGAGCGCGGTGCCCGTGTGTTGAAACAGAGTCCGGCCCTCGACTTCTACCAATCTATTTATTTTGGCCCACCGTGTATTTGAGTTTGACATCCCTGCTCTATACTGTACAACTCTCACCAACGGATGGCTGTGATTGGTGGGTAATGTAGACGTTCTGATAGGAGGACTGTGGGTAGACGGAGCCCATTGGCTGCTCGTTAGCAGGAGGGATGCCGATTGGCTGGTCGTGAGCAGGAGGGATGCCGATTGGCTGGTTCCAGAAGACCACGCCCACACCGCTGGACGCTGCCGACGAAACATCTGGAGGGGGGGAAAGTACCGCATTAGTTATGCAAATATTATGTAAATTAAGCTTATTTAAAGACTTAATGAAACGGATATTTAAATGTACGCAAATTAAGTTGCATAAAAAATAGATGGCATGAACTCTATATTCAGTTTTTATACTGTTTTTTTAATCTGGCTATTTTATGATATGAATCCCTCTAGTTTTTAGGATTGATTGAATCCAGATTGTTTTATCTCATTCTTGGAGTCTATGGCTCTATGCCACTGCTGGAGCCCGGCTCAAGGACCCCCAGTTTGTTATGCATTAGTCTGCGGACCCCCATTTAATGGCATTTATATCTCTGGGACCGCCAAATTATATTGTAAAATCAATGAACTCATAAGGGTCCATTTGGTTCCAAACTATCATTTAGCTGAGGACCCCCTGGAACTCCCTCAAGGACCCCTGGGGGTCCCCGGACCCAACTTTGGGAACCACTGATCTATGCTGTCTTTTAACTAGGAAACATTATTATTTTATGAATCTGCTCTTTTTTGAGGCTTTCTTACAAGTTGTAAAAACAAATAAAGCAATCTTGAGTCTTGAATCAATCAATCACTGTCAATCAATCACTGTCAATCAAACATTAAGTAAATACATAAATAATAAATAATAAATAATAAATAATAAATAATAAATAAATAAATCTGAATCCCCCCCACCCCCCCCCCCCATTTTCCCTCACTGTATATTGTATCTTTTCCCTTTTTTGCTTCCCATATGATGAATTCCTGTTCTGTACTTTAGCTACATAGAAATGTCTATTTGTATGTCTCTAAATGGGTGTATGTCTTTAAATGTTTTGATGAATTGAACAAGGTGGACCCTGTTGTAAACAAGTGTAATGCTTAATTGGGTCGTCCACTCACAGTTGACAGTCTTTGTATTGAGTTTGTGCTTAAAATGTACTGTAAATTCTACAAACTGTTAATAAATATTTCAATCAATCAATCAATCAAGTGTCAGAGCCTAAATGAGATCTTAGATGAGTGTAGTACTTAGTAGAATTGTTGTTAATTTATATTTATAAATATTATAATATTCATAAACTCACCTCATATCTGTTCTTACTGTTCATTATTATTATTATTATTATTATTATTATTATTATTTGTAGTAATAGACGTAATAGTAGTAGTAACAGTATTAGTAGTAGGCTGGCTATCATTATGTTGTTATAATGATAATAATGAATATTCATGAAGTTTAAACTTACCATATCTATTCTTACTGTTTATTATTATTATTATTATTGTTATTTGTAGTAATAGACGTAATAGTAGTATTATGTTATTATAATAATAATAAATATTCATAAGTTTAAACTCACCATATGTATTCTTCCTCAGTTTACGGAAGGGACAGTTTTCTCTGATCCTTAAGAAACAGGTTCCATATTTCCTCCTGGCGGGAATGGCGGCCATGGTTTTAATTAAACTATAATAAATATTATTAATAATAAAATACTTTTAATAAGTTTTAATGAGATAAAAACACCTGTTTTCGTCTCGTCCGTCTGCGTTTGTTCACTGTCCTCCCTCCTCTCATCCCACAGTCCAGAGGGACGGGCTGAGGTGTGATTGGACAGCTTGTCGTCAGGGGAAGACGTCGCTCACGCCGTTCGGGTTGTCATGGTAACCAACCAGCCAATCCCAGCGCAGAGCGTCCGTCCGTCCTTCCTAGCACTGGGATAAATAGTTTTGTTTTTGTCCTCCGACAGATAAACCAGTCTGGCTGGCTGAACCAGATGGGTGACGTCACAATGACATATGCAGTGATGGAAAAAAAGTACTCACAATACAGAAACACCCTGTTGGGTAAAAAAGGTACTAAAGTATTATAATAATTATAATATAAAAGTACTAAAGTATTATAATATAATATAGAAGTACTACATTTTTATAATAATGACTTGTGCAAGCAGAGCGTGCAAGTAGGCTACTAGTGTCGCCCTGGACAATATTCGATGCGTATGCACCGTCCCAGCAAATGACGTAATGACTATTTGTGCCTGATACGGCAGTGGTGCCAGATTACATACATGTATATATTAATTTATAATATATTATAGAAGTACTAAAGTATTGCTTTCATTTCACTAATTATTGTTTTACATTCTCCAGAGTTAAATTAGTGTTAAACATTTTACACTATCCAGAGCAGTGTTGTTTTTGGCAGCACATTTTGATTTTTGTTTTAGTCAGTCTTTTGAATAGTTTTAATTTTGTTTCAGTCACATTTTAGTCACCTGGAATGTTTGACTCTAAAACCCTAAAACCAAAGTTATGAATGGAACCCCCATATCTTTACAATATGATCTCAAAGTGAAGCAGAGACACACAGTTGGCCCCATGGAGTGTTTAATATTAACCTAAAGTGTAAATTACAAAAATATAAGTTTCCACATTTCTACAAAATAAGAAAAGAAAAAACAAACAAACAGAAAATGTTCCATCCACTTTAGACCTTTAGTTTACCACAGAACTAACATCATGTGATTTAAATGTAAAAACAAAGAATAATACAGTTAATATCTATGAAAATAAAATGATCCTTTGAAGTAAAACTCAACACCATAAATGGTTGTTGTGTCAAATAATGTAAAAAACCCAGTAATAAATTCATTCCTCTTTGAAATGTGACTTTTTGCCTTCAGACAGGCAGCGATTAGCGCCTTCAGACGGGCAGCGATTAACGCCTTCAGACGGGCAGCGATTAACGCCTTCAGACAGGCAGCGATTAACGCCTTCAGACGGGCAGCGATTAACGCCTTCAGACAGGCAGCGATTAACGCCTTCAGACGGGCAGCGATTAACGCCTTCAGACGGGCAGCGATTAACGCCTTCAGACGGGCAGCGATTAACGCCTTCAGACAGGCAGCGATTAACGCCTTCAGACGGGCAGCGATTAACGCCTTCAGACAGGCAGCGATTAACGCCTTCAGACGGGCAGCGATTAACGCCTTCAGACGGGCAGCGATTAACGCCTTCAGACAGGCAGCGATTAACGCCTTCAGACGGGCAGCGATTAACGCCTTCAGACAGGCAGCGATTAACGCCTTCAGACGGGCAGCGATTAACGCCTTCAGACGGGCAGCGATTAACGCCTTCAGACAGGCAGCGATTAACGCCTTCAGACAGGCAGCGATTCAGAGTAAAAGCAGCCATGTTTTCCCGGCACCCCATTGCTCCTATTTTGAAGGAATCCCGGGACTGATCGTGTTAACGCGGCTATTCATCCATTTTCAATTAATCTTTATGTACGCTGGAGAAGTTGAAGGGCGACAGCCGACAACGCAAGCGTATTTACGTGGCCGAGGTCCTGTGAAATTGTGGCATGCGTGCTCGTTCCGTGCACACGCCCGCGACTCACCAGACCTGGATTGTGTTGAGTTTTATTTTACGCTTGCATTGTCGCGCCCCTCTTGAGCAGACCCTAACCCTAACCCTCATGAGCAGAGCTGTGGTGGATCCAACATCTCCTCATGAGCAGAGCTGTGGTGGATCCAACATCTCCTCATGAGCAGAGCAGTGGTGGATCCAACATCTCCTCATGAGCAGAGCTGTGGTTGATCCAGATCTTGATCAAGTCTGCGTAAATCGCTGCCAGTCTTTATACACCTTTCAGTTGTAAAAAATAAGTAAAACTAATGAAGCATCAACTCTCTGCTCGAAGACGTTATGGATGTTTGAGACACGATCATGTCGCGTTCCTACGAAAAGATCTGAACTTCAGTTATGACTGTGATTTAAAAGGTCAAATGGAGGACTCGTCTGACGTACGTGTAATGATACTGTAACATGTTATAACGTAATACATGTTACAGTAACACGTTACGATGTAAAGGAAGGGATGTCCGCACACTGTTTCACTGCTCCCAGGAATGTATTTATCGAACAACGTTTCGACCCTTGTGGGTCTTCGTCAGGCGACGATGTGTGGACATCCCTTCCTTTTCATGGTAGGTATATTTTTGACCAGCACCTGTAGAATTTCTGGAGATGCTTGCGTGCTTTCTGTTGGATCCTAACAGTAACATGTTATAACGTAATAACTGGACAGTCATAAATCACGTTTCTACGTCCAGGAGAAATGTAGCGTCTATAATTATTATTTATTTTACATAATATTTATCATTTCTCTATAGACACTGATCATGCATGTCTGTCTGTCTGTCTGTCTGTCTGTCTACCTATAGACATATTGGTGTCAAATTGTGGGTCTGTGCTGCTGTCAGGTGTAGTTTTAACCTTCGCTAAACCCCGCTCCAAAAGTGATTGTCCAATACCGATCCAAATAGTTTAGCAACCGTTGCTAAAGATTAAAGCTTCTGTCACCTCATAACTGTCAGTGTTATTTTGCATGTCTGTGTTGTTGAACACACACACACACACACACACAGCTTAACGTCATGGCTGTGTTGTTGAACACACACACAGCTTAACATCGTGAAAGTTACATGACTGACCCACCCAGGTGATGCAATGACCGTAGTCTGACCGTGCAACATGAAAACTACTGTCGGACGGTCGTTAAAGTTGATGTCGGATACTGTTTCTCCCTCTAACATTTCCTCCCATTTGTAGTTTATTGAAATAATGTCATGCACATGTTGTCCAGTGCATAGCCAACTGCAGGCCTGGTTGACTAGATTTAGAAGACATTTTGAAGCTCTTGCTACTGAAATGATGGATTATTTATATGGAGAAATCTCATCATTTAACATGCATCTCTTTGCATTACCTCGCTGCTAACGTGCCTATTGGACAAGGAGGGGTTGGAGAGGGACTTAGCAAAGACAGCGCCCCAGAAGCTCTGTCTCCAGGGCGAGGGGGATGGGTGGAGGTTTAACCCCAGAAGCGCTGTCTCCCGGGCGGGGGGGTTGGGTGGAAGTCTCCATCGGTGACGTAGATAGACGACCCAGCCTCCATGGTGAAGATAAAGTACAGATTAACTCCCAGCATGCTCAGCGCCGGGAGAAACGACAGGCCGAATCCGAAACCTCTCACGCTGCTCCCGAACGCTGCTGCGACCCAATACACCAGCCTACAGACAGGGGGCAGTAGAGAGCAACAGGTTAATATTATTATTATTATTATTATAATAGTGGTTAAACCTGTAGGGGCCGATAGAGTCGTTATAATAACATTCAGTGATGTTATCGAGTTTATCATAGCAACGACTGTGATTCATATTACTTATCGTAGTTTAACAAGTGTGATTGATATTATTTGTCGTAGCTTAAAGGACAACTTTAGTTTTTTTCAACCAAGGTTCATGTTTTAGGTTGTTATTAGAGAAACTAAAAGGTGAGTGTAAATTTTCTTTCATTTGTTGCTTTCTTTCGTTTTGGGGATTTTAGCAGTTTTTGACAGGGGGGCGGGGGCATTCGAGCATGGGGCTAAATATGTATTTTTTTACAAAATATTATGGCGATTTATTTTTTTATTATTTATATAGTATATGCCCCGCCCCCCTGTCAAAAAGAGCTAAAATCCCTAAAACGAAAGAAAGCAGCAAATGAAAGAAAATTAACACTCACCTTTTAGTTTCTCTAATAATAACCTAAAACTAAAACTAAAGTTGTCCTTTAACAAGTGTGTATCGAATGAATAATCATAGCTGTAACGAGGTGGGCGGAGCTTACCTTCCGAAGGTGAAGATGATGGTGAGCAGTGGGATCAGCTTGAGCTGTGATTGGTTGAGGTATGGTGACATCACAGCCAGCTGCAGGAAGTAGACCAGGAAGAGAGAGAGCGAGTCGGACACGTAGCGGCGGTGTAGCTCCGCCTCCTTTCTATAAGCTCCGCCTCCTGATGCCCCGCCCATCTCCTCCTCCTCCTCCTCACATCGAGGACGCACATCCCCCGAACGCAACCTGGACACGCCCAGAACCACCCAACCTGAAATATATTTATACATATATATGTTACAGTACCACCCAACCTGAAATATATTTACAAATATATATATTACAGTACCACCCAACCTGAAATATTATGTTACAGTACCACCCAACCTAAAATATATTTACAAATATATATGTTACAGTACCACCCAACCTGGAATATATTTATACATATATATATATGTGTACACCAGCCTCAGGGGGGGGGGGGGGGGGGGGGGGCGCTAGTGAGCAGCGCAGTGTGTACACCAGCCTCAGGGGGGCGCTAGTGAGCAGCGTGTTTATATTATAACTCACCCAGTAGGATGGGTATCGTGGCGAACACGGAGCAGCGCAGTGTGTACACCAGCCTCAAGGGGGCGCTGAGGAGCAGGGGAGCGTCGAACGGCAGGAAGACGTAACCCCCCCACACCAGGAAGGGGAAGAGCAGCGCCGCCGTGAACACCGAGACGCAGAGCTTCAGCACGTCTCTGCTGCAACACCGCCCCCTGCCTGCGAGGAGGACAATTACATTAATATCTTTGCTGCAACACCGCCCCCTGCCTGCGAGGAGGACAATTACATTAATATCTCTGCTGCAACATCGCCCCCTGCCTGCGAGGCACACACACACACGCACGCACACACACACGCATGCACACACACGCATGCACGCACACACGCACACGCACGCACACTTACATTTCGAGGCCCCTCCTTCCTCGGGGGGCCAGTCGTGGTAGTATCCGTCGTTTCCCATCATGCATTGTTGTCCCAGGAAGGGAGTCCTCTCTGCCTCCAACTCCCAGAATGCTTCACTCTCCCTGGGGGAGGCGGGGTCACTGCCGGGCGCGCTCAGTATGGTCACCGCGGGGTTAAACACCTGAGCTGCCTTTTCTGGTAGACGGTTCTCCCTGTTAATTATGGTAATATATGTGAATTATATGAGTATCTATGTTAATTATGCTAATTTATGTTAAGTATATGTTAATTATTCAATGCTCCGTTAATTATGCTAATTTATGTAAATTACAATTATGCATACACTATGTCTGGTAGACGATTCTCTGTTAATTATATACGGACGCACGCACATACGCGCACACACACACACACACACACACACACACACACACACACACACACACACACTAATTATGTTAATTCATTATCACTGACCTGTCTTCTTCCTCTTCGATCTCCACTTCCTCCTTGTCTCCTTGGCTCCGCCTCCTCAGCTCTGGCTCCTCCCCCTCCTTCCAGAGATCTGCCCCCGTCGTCTCCTTGTGGGCGGGGCCTAGCTCAGAGTGGGCGGAGCCTAGCTCTCTCTCGCTCTCTGTGCGACTCGCCCCTCCTCCTCCCTCAGAGAACTGGCTCCTCTTCTCAGCTTCAAGCCCCTCCCCCGGACTCCTGTACGACAAATACGGTTTTCACACTTTTAGAGCACATCCATATATGGGCATATCCTCCCAGCCTCCCAGAGCACATCCATATAAGGGCATAGCCTCCCAGAGCACATCCATATAAGGGCATATCCTCCCAGAGCACAACCATATAAGGGCATATCCTCCCAGAGCACAACCATATAAGGGCATATCCTCCCAGAGCACATCCAAATAAGGGCATATCCTCCCAGCCTTTTAGAGCACATCCATATAAGGGCATAGCCTCCCAGAGCACATCCATATATGGGCATATCCTCCCAGAGCACATCCATATATGGGCATATCCTCCCAGAGCACAACCATATAAGGGCATAGCCGCCCAGAGCCTTTTAGAGCACATCTGTGGACCGCTCTAGTAATAACAACAAAATAAACTCACCTCTCACTGTGCTCCAGCAGGGGGCGTTTCTCTGTGTTTCTGTCCTCCGGCCACTGGAGGGTGCTAGGCTCCTGGTGAGCCGACGTCACCGCGGGGGCGGGGTCTTCGTCCCAGAGGGCGGGGCTCTGCGGCTCGGCGGCCATGTTGCTTTTGGACCAGTCCTCGCCCAGCAGCAGGAACTCTGACATGTTACGAGGCTAACGCTAATGCTAACTATGTTAACGGCCTCGTTAGGAAGCCTCGTTAACTGCCTCGTTAAGCTAGTAAACGGTCTGGTTGAACAGCTGTGGTTAATTGGCAACAGGACAGGACTGCATTACGTTGATCTTCTGAATCCTGCCAGGGAATAAAATAATTATATATTAGTCATTTATATCTAAATGGATTACATTCCACAAGCGGTCATTCGTAATTAGAATACATTCCATACACTGCAGCTAAGCCTATCACAGTAATTATATCTCTGTTGTCAGGCAGAAAAGGCAACTCCGCGTGGGGGTCTACAGGACCACAGGACCACCGGCCCGGTTCCGGTGAGCCGACTGCGGTGTGGGGGTCCCTCTACTGTACTCACACTATAGACAGTCAGCTATCACAATAGCCTATAGACAATTTAGAGGTAATATGGCACTGTTGAGCTAATAAAAAAGTTGGAAAAACAATCATCTTTCTCTCTCCACCCATTGGTAGACAGACAGACAGACAGACAGACAGACATTGAAATATTTACAAGAGGGTCCACCATGTTAAATTCATCAAAACATTTAGAGACGTACAAATAGACACTTCTATATAGTCAAAGAACAGAACAGGAATTCATCATAAAGGAGGTAAAAAGGGAAAATAAACTTATACAGTGAGGGGAAAGGGGTGGGGGGGGATTCAGATTTCACGGGGGTCAGTTTCAAATTGCAGCCATCCGTAGGTGCCCTTTGAGAGCGGTTTTGAAGGAGTCAAGGGATTCACATGTCTTAATGACTGTTGGTAGGGCGTTCCACATTTTGGTGGCATAGAAGCGAAAATAATTTAGTCCCTTGTTTGTGCCGAATCTGGGTTGCACATGGTTTGTTGCACTCCCTCTGGTGTTGTGGGTGTGGACTTCGTTTACATTAATGAAGTATTTAGACAGGTACATGGGTATCATGGTGGTGTATCGAATCTTGTGGACCAGACCCATTGCAAGATGCTTTTTTTCTTTTTTGTGATAAGTTTTTTATTTTATTTTTTGTTATCATTTTGGAAGATGCTGTACTGTACTCTGTCGTCGACCCTAAGCCATCCCAGCCTGTCAAAGTGGGCAGGGGTGAGGTGGGTTCGGGGGGTGAGGACAAGTAGGAGCCTGACCAGTTTGTTTTGGGAGGTCTGGAGCCTAGTTTTAAGGGCCTTTGAGGTGCTGTGGTACCAGGAGGTGCATGCATAGTCAAAGAAACCTTGTACGAGGGCTCCTGTTAAGGTCTTCAAGGTGTTTTTGTTGACCAGTGAGGAGATCCTGTAAAGGAATCTTGTTCTTTGATTGACTTTTTTTTATTACGTTGGTGGCCATTCCACACTAACCAAGAAGCCATCTGCCTAGTTAGTTACTAACTAGATAGGTCAGCTAAAGTCTGTCCATCCCACAAAATAAATGAGGGACTGTCCCACGCAAAGGGGGACCCACATTGATGGGTAATTTATCCCATCATGATAAAAAAATGACAGGGGGGACTGTAAGCCCCTGTAACTGAATCTAAAGATAATAGCTTCGTTTCGCAAAAGGCTAGAAGCTGCGAGCTGCTCCGGAACAGAACCAAAATGCTCCGGAAGGCTCACAATACATTTACTTTTAGGAGTAATCCCGTTACAATACTTATACTTAACTTTAGCTTTGACCAAAATACTTTAAGTAAATTAGCAAACATGAACAGAGGGATTACTCCATATAGCAAAAACATTACCTTATTTCCCCAGAAAGAGAGACGTCCATAGCAGAGGGAGGTTTTTAGTCGTTTTATATTATCGTTTCAGAGAGAATGGAACATGGATACACAAACACAGCAATAATAATCAAATACAGAGCCTAGACCCCCGTAGGGGGGGTCTAGTAGAATGGTTGCAGGTTTCCTCTACTGCCTCCAAAATGGCAGACAGTATTTATACTCTACAATACAAAATGGAGAATGGTACAAAGCCGACGTGGCACGACCGATGAGTATCGTACTCAAAGTATGGAAAAGTACTGGAATGGAAAAATACAAAACACAGAAGTCTATCTAGGCCTCAAAGGATAAATTTGTCAGGGAAGGGGGTGCCGGCCCGGTTGCTATGGCACCCGGCTGATAAGACAGCTATGCAGCAAGGCCAAATTCATGTAGGGAGACAGTGAGACAGTGATTCACACTAACAGCGCAAAGTCACTACACAGGGCCAAAAGGGTCAAAAGGTCAAAGGAAATGGTCAATCAAGCATAAAATATAAACAGATAGAAATTATCTATCAAACAGAGTCCTCTTTGCGTGGAGGTCTCGGAAAATTGTTTGTGGTGGATTGTGGACTTCGAAATTCCATTCTTGTATACAGGGTTTGACACCAGACCCGACTCCCCAGTGCAGATCTGTCTAAATTCACTGGTTAGGCCCAACCCCAGAACAGTCTAACTAGTTGCCCATAGATTTCCCATTTGGAACAAATTTATTAAATATTTTGTTTTCATGCTTATGTAGTTTATGTTGTTGATGTTTTTTTTCCTTTCCTGTGCTGATTTACGCTTTCCAAGCTACGTTTAATCACCTCCAATTGTATTACATTATTGTTGATTTCATTTGATTTTATAAAAAGGTTTTAGTCATTTCATATTTCCCCTAAATTGTCAATATAGGAACATTTCCTTCTACATTTTATTATTTTGGTTTTTATCATCATGAGTTTGATTGGACTAGGCATTTAATTCACCCCGGAATCAACTTGATTCTATATTTTGACCTTTTTATGGTACTTAAGGGACTCCCAAAGACATTGTTGCGACATCGCGCTGGAGCGCATGCAGAATACCCCGTTTCCCCTCTCCAAGCAGATAATGATGAATGAACCATTGTATCTGTGAACCTGTCATTAGGGGGGGGGAGGGGCGAAGAATCGGCTCCGACAAACGAGCCAAAAGAACTCTCGCAGATTCAGTTCTGACAACGAACTGATGGCGAACCAGAAGAACTGCTCTAAAAATGAACATTCATGTGGTCAAATGACACATCTCGCCGGCCAGGTAGGCTGCAACGGTTTGCTGGGGTGGTTGCCACTCCCGAAGATCATCTCCATCATCATCATCAAAAGAGAAAAGCCATTATTTCTCTTTCCCACGAGTACCATCTAATTAAGGATTTTATGCCTGGTAAAGTTGAAATCATTGTGTTTTTTATTTTATTTTTCATTGCCATTCTGTTCCATTTTATCCATAGTATAAAGTAAAGTTTCCCCTAAGGTTTTGATTTTGTCAAAGGTCATATGATCATTCGCGCATAAAATGCGATGGGTTTGATAGATAATTTCTATCTGTTTATATTTTATGCTTGATTGACCATTTCCTTTGACCTTTTGACCCTTTTGGCCCTGTGTAGTGACTTTGCGCTGTTAGTGTGAATCACTGTCTCACTGTCTCCCTACATGAATTTGGCCTTGCTGCATAGCTGTCTTATCAGCCGGGTGCCATAGCAACCGGGCCGGCACCCCCTTCCCTGACAAATTTATCCTTTGAGGCCTAGATAGACTTCTGTGTTTTGTATTTTTCCATTCCAGTACTTTTCCATACTTTGAGTACGATACTCATCGGTCGTGCCACGTCGGCTTTGTACCATTCTCCATTTTGTATTGTAGAGTATAAATACTGTCTGCCATTTTGGAGGCAGTAGAGGAAACCTGCAACCATTCTACTAGACCCCCCCTACGGGGGTCTAGGCTCTGTATTTGATTATTATTGCTGTGTTTGTGTATCCATGTTCCATTCTCTCTGAAACGATAATATAAAACGACTAAAAACCTCCCTCTGCTATGGACGTCTCTCTTTCTGGGGAAATAAGGTAATGTTTTTGCTATATGGAGTAATCCCTCTGTTCATGTTTGCTAATTTACTTAAAGTATTTTGGTCAAAGCTAAAGTTAAGTATAAGTATTGTAACGGGATTACTCCTAAAAGTAAATGTATTGTGAGCCTTCCGGAGCATTTTGGTTCTGTTCCGGAGCAGCTCGCAGCTTCTAGCCTTTTGCGAAACGAAGCTATTATCTTTAGATTCAGTTACAGGGGCTTACAGTCCCCCCTGTCATTTTTTTATCATGATGGGATAAATTACCCATCACACATCTCTCTCTCTCTCTCTCTCTCTCTCTCTCTCACACACACACACACACACACACACACACACACACACACACACACTCACTTAATTTCGCAATGGCGTCATATCTCTTTCTTGATAATAATAATAGAATGATTGAAAGACAGAACTAGTGTATTGTCTCCTAGTGCTGCTATAGCGGCCTACTGTTGACTCTTACAACTTTGTCATGAGTAAGAAGAGTAATTCAACCAAAAAAACTTAACACACAACAAATACATTGCATTAAACAGCATTAATTAAACAGTCCTGCCGCCGGTCCTGTCCGGGGCGGGTCTCTTTGCGCAACCGCTCCGAGATTTAGATTAATATGCGTTCTCATAGTTTGGAGTCATTCAGTCATATTATAAACTAATATAAATGATTCTTCTAATGGACGACAGAACAGAACCCAGGCCAGGCCAGGACCCAGACGACAGACCCTCCGAAAACAAAACAAAAAAAACACGACATAAACTGCCCCCCCCCCACCCCACACACACACACACACACACACACACACACACACACACACACAAGCAGCGAAAGTAGCAGATGATCTCAAGTGCTATTTTCACTACTTTAGAAGGTATTATTTTTCCACCTGTTCCTGTTTGTGTCTCTGAACGCCCCCCCCCCCTCCACCAGTAGCTGTCTGGTGCATTAGAGCTATGGAGCAGATCTGCTCCATAGCTCTAAAGCACCAGAGCTACTCAACCAGGTGGACTTTGATCCTCTCACAGTAAACAAACTGTTAAACTGTCTAAAACTCTAAATAAACGTTAAGATTTAAATAATTTACCTTGTTTTGTTTGTTGTTTATTTTAACTCTTTGCTTCCGGACACTGTCAGGAAAAAAGTAGACTCCATTTGTTGTAAAAAAAAAAACCAGTGGGCGGGACTTAGACACACAGGTGTGCTCGTCATCAGGTAGAACAATGACGTCTTAAAGGGGAGGTCTTAAAGGGATACTACACAAACTAAAAACATAAACAGCGATACTAATTCACTACAAAGTTCAGACCACATTATTATTATTATTATTATTATTATTATTATTATTATTATTATTATTAATTATTATTATTATTATTATTATTATTATTATTATTATTATTATTATTATTATTATTATTATTATTATTATTATTATTATATAGCACACAGACTTCTTACATTATAACATAATTGAATGAATTCTACTGGTGTTTATTTGGGGGTCCTTGACATGAAAAGGTTTTGAGTTGTGCTTGAAATGTAGGCTACTGTAATTCTGCAATATGTCAATAAATGTATCTAACAAACAATCAATCAATCAGACAGACAGACAGACAGACAGACAGACAGACAGACAGACAGGTCCATTTGGTTCCATTTGTACACTCTCAGAGTTAAATGAACCTTGATGTTACAATGTAAATGGGGGTCTCAGAGATATAAATGCCATTAAATGGGGGTCCGTAGACTAACGCATGTAAAACCGGGGGTCCTTTAAATGAAACGGGTTGAGAATCACTGCTAGAGCCGTAAATATGGAACCAGTG
The DNA here is from genome assembly GCF_964188405.1 of Protomyctophum parallelum. Taxonomy (NCBI): domain Eukaryota; kingdom Metazoa; phylum Chordata; class Actinopteri; order Myctophiformes; family Myctophidae; genus Protomyctophum; species Protomyctophum parallelum. The sequence continues at coordinate 340,762 of NC_139698.1, read as the reverse complement.
CTTTGAGCTGCGTGTGTTGCAGAATGCATGGAAAAGTGGGTATTAACGCCATCTGGTGGTGGAATTTTACTGACATAGGTAGAACTATACTTCTTCCGTACAACAGTGTTTTACAGTGCTTTGAGCTGCGTGTGTTGCAGAATGCATGGAAAAGTGGGTATTAACCATAGAGTCATTTAACTACTAATAATGAATGGATGTGAATTAAACTAGTCGTTATTTAATTTATAACTATTAATAATGAATTGATGTGAATTAAACTATAGTTGTTTATTTCATTTTAGTGGGCATAGGCCTACAGGGGAGCAAAATACCGTTCTCCATGGCTCATGGTGCTTCACATTTAAAAACAATAGACACATTAAAAAGAGGCAAGGCCTTATTAAAAAAACATTAAGAAGGTAAAAGGAGCAGACAACATTGGCAGGAAAAAGTGCTGATGCATTCAAAGTGCATGTGTGTAAAGTGCTATTCATACAATGCAATTATAGACAGCACTATAATTGCATTGTATATAGTTATAGCACGCCATAGTACATATGTATAGCATAGTAGTATATATGTATAGTTTATATGTATAGTCTCATAATATAGATATTCCACTGTTACTTTCTTAGCTTACGCATGTTTCATGATAAATGCTTTTTTGTGATGTATTCCCATGCTTTGTTCTTGCTTATTGTAAATTGTAATTCATCCCTCCTTGGGGGCAATATGTGGCTTAAGTGCACATGCTGGTAGGCCAGTGAGGAGGGAGTTAAGGCCTATATTCATAGTCTGGATTTTCGGTGGTGAGGTGACCACCGCTCCGGTGGTGAGCTGACCACCGGAGCTGAAATAACGTTGAGCGGTTGTGAGTAAAAACAGAGAGAAGGGCTGGAGCGGTGGCGGTGGTTTGCTCTTCATGGTCACCCCACCACCGAAAATCCAGACTATGTATGAGCCTTCACAATAGTCAAGTTTTGACAAGACTGTTGTCTGGATTAGGAGCTGGGCCGACTCCTGCGTGAGGAACGGTCTAATTTGTCGTATGTTATAGAGTGTAAACCTACAGGATCGAGTGACAGCTGTGATGTGTGTTTTGAACGAGAGCTGACTGTCCAGGACAACACCAAGGTTCCTGGCTGTCGGGACAGACTTTACCAGGGCGTTGTCTACGGAGATAGTTAGCTCCCGCATAGGGCAGGACTTAGCTGGGAAGAAGAGAAGCTCAGTCTTGTCTGGGTTCAGCTTGAGGTGGTTGGAGGACATCCACTGTGAGATGTCAGCCAGGCATGCAGTGATGCGGTCTTCCACCTGGGTGGCAGAGGGGGGGAAGGTACTACTACTACTACTACTACCAAAATACTACTACTACTACTAGGCCTACTAATATTCAGTAAAGTATATAAAAGAGCTCAAAGGGTAGGCCTACATATTCAGTCAACAACACCCTGGAAGTGAAGACAACTCACCCCGAAAGTGAAGACATCTCACTGGGGTGAGATGTCTGGTGAGTTGTCTGGACTTTCGGGGTGAGATGTCTGGACAACTCACTTGGAGGTGCAAAAAGGGTGTTGTAAGTTGTCTTGTTACCATACTACGACTAATACTATACTACTACAAATAAAATACTACTACTACTAATAATAATAATAATAATAATGGTAATTGAATGGTAATGGTAATGGTAATGGTAATGGTAATGGTAATGGTAATGGTAATGGTAATGGTAATGATAATGATAATAATTTAGTTTAGTTTAGCAGGGACAATGCACATTCAAGATTCGATACACCACCAAGATACCCATGTACCTGTCTAAATACTTCCTTAATGTAAACGAAGTCCACACCTACAACACCAGAGGGAGTGAAACAAACCATGTACAACCCAGATTCGGCACAAACAAGGGACTAAATTATTTTCGCTCCTATGCCACCAAAATGTGGAACGCCCTACCAACTGTCATTAAGACATGTGAATCCCTTGACACCTTCAAAACTGCTCTCAAAGGGCACCAACGGACGGCTGCAATACGAAGCTGGCCCCCGTAAAATCTGAATCCCCCCCCACCCCTTTTTTGTGGCATAGGAGCGAAATTAATTTAGACCCTTGTTTGTGCCGAGCTATTTGTAGTCCCCGAGCAGCTGTTGGATTAAATGTGGTGATAAAACTATACAAAACACATTTAATACAAGACAAGTATATCATATAAATAACGGTCATGGGTCGCACACACCAAGACGCATTTCAATAATTTATTCTTGCATGTTGGACAGGAGACAAACGTTTGGGCTATCCAGCCTAGCCTGGGTAAACCCCTCACCCAGGCTATATCCAGCCTTCATCACTGATGACAAAATTAAACGTTTGTCTGACAGAACAACCACAGTGAAATGTGAGAAGTGACACCATGAGTGACAAATGATAATTAATGACTCATGATTTACACATTAGGTTTGTTTTAGGCCACCTCTTGAGGTTGAATTTGAAGGTCACTAGTTGTTGGTCTCTCTTACTTCTGTAGGAAGATGATTGACTGATTGATTGATTGATTGATTGATTGATTGATTGATTGATTGAAATGTGTCTACAGTTTGTAGAGTAAGCATAGTTCAAGGTTAGTCTGATTGAAATAAAAGCACCGTAGGCCTTTTAAAATGTGAGCTCACTACAATTACAATGTAGGAATTTATCAGACGCAAGCAAGCTAAGGATCTTAAGCAAGCTAAGAACCTAACATCAATATCTGTAGCCTACAATGAAATTTGTATGGTGGTGTCGTGCGCCGAAAATAGCCGATCTACAAGCCCACAACACGTCGCTGAGCTGATACGAGTCTAAATTCTTTTCGCTCCTATGCCACCAAAATGTGGAACGCCCTACCAACAGTCATTAAGACATGTGAATCTCTTGACTCCTTCAAAACCGCTCTCAAAGGGCACCTACGGATGGCTGCAATTCGAAACTGGCCTCTGTAAAATCTGAATCCCCCCCTTTTCCCCTCACTGTATATGTATCCTTTCCCTTTTTGCTTCCTTTATGATGAATTCCTGTACTGTTCTTTAACTACATAGAAGTGTCTATTTGTATGTCTCTAAATGTTTTGATGAATTGAACAATGTGGACCCTGTTGTAAACAAGTGTAATACTTAATTGGGTCGTCCACTCACAGTTAACAGTCTTTGTATTGAGTTTGTGCTTAAAATGTACTGTAATTCTGCAAACTGTTCATAAATATTTCAATCAATCAATCAATCAAAAACGACTCTGTGTTTTCTACTGGAACTGTCTCAGAGTAGTGTGTGTTTCCACCCGGACGAGAGAGGGACACACACACGCCCAGTTGTAAACACCAACAGTAACAGGAGTGAGTTATTAAAGAACAAAGTGATTATCCTCTATGAGAAACGTTTCTTTGTGTAACTGAAGAGTGACAGACAGACTGACAGACAGACAGACAGACAGACAGACAGACAGACAGACAGACAGACAGACAGACAGACTGAGGCTCGGTGGGAGGAATTTCAAGACGGAGTTCAAAGACGGTTTGTTGTGTTTAATTTGTAATAATGCTAACTCTAATGCTAAGCTAGTTGGAGGAACAGTGGAGCAGAGTGGCTCTGAGAGCTGATTTAAGGAGCGTTATTATGACAGAGAAGAGTCATATTCTAAGCACTCAGGTGTTCGTGTGCTTTAAGAGCATTTTACCACAGCTTTGAAAAACGTCTTTGTTTCCGAGGCTAATCATAAACAAGGACTGCAACTATCCGTTTGATGTCAAACTGCCTATTCATTCATGAATGGTTCTGGAGAACCATTAGCCCTGAAACATGACTGTCACGTGAACCATGGCTAGGGAACCATTTGAGAAAAATGCCTCTGCGTGAAGCAAACTTGCTTAAATTGTAGTTCTTCTCACACTGTCAAATGAAAGATGTCACTGGCAAGTGCATGAATTAGTTATTTAAATTGCAGTATTTTTTTTTTTTTTTTTTTTTTTTTTTGTTGCGGCTTACGCCTTTTATTGATTTTTGAAGGGACAGACAGTAGGCTGACAGGAAACGGGAGAGAGATGGGGGATGACATGCAGTAAAGGCCGTGTCGGGTCCGGGAGTCGAACCCGCGGCACACTGCGACTGGATTACCAGTCCGGTGCCCAGACCGTTACGCTACAAATACAGTATGTTTTCTAACACTATACAGAGATAGCATACAGTATGTATGTGCATTATACATTGTATTGATATTCACTGAATTTGGTCTAATAGAAAATTAAATATTGTCAATAAAGTCCAGATTCAGGTTGGGGTTCAGTTGGGGGTCAGTTATGTGTGTGTGTGTCACGAAGCATTGTGCTTGTAGATCTGCTATTTTTACGCTTATGTTCCCCCCATAATATGGATACATTTTCTTTGCTAGCCATCCATAGATTCCACAGATGTGTATATATTGATATTTGTTTGTTCTTTTGTCTTCTGTACAAGATGTCAGTCAGGCCACTTCACCCCTTTGGCAACCAGAACTTATTTTAACCCATTTTGGGCGGGAACCCCTTTTGGTGTTAGCATTATGTCATGCTTTAGCTATTGAAAAATAGCAGATCTACATCTACAAGCTCATAGCGCCCATCCCTCCCAGTGGAGCATAGGCCGTATTAACCCATTCTGACCGGGCACCCATTTTGGTGTCAGCATCATGTTATGCTTTAGCTATTTTAAAATAGCAGATCTACAAGCTCATATCGCGCCACCGAGTGGCGCGATTGCCGCGATACGAGCTTGTAGGTCTGCTATTTTTTGAAAAACCGAAGAACGACTGACATTTTTAGAATCTGATCTGAGGTCAGAATGGGTTCATCAGACCAGTGTGTGTCCAGTGGAAACCTCGTATGAATCTGATCTCAGGTCAGAATGGGTAGCGCGCCACCGAGTGGCGCGCTACGAGCTTGTAGGTCTGCTATTTTTGAAAAATCGAAGAACGACTGACATTTTTAAAAACAAAATGTAGAATTTGCCACGGACACATTTAATAATAATTATAATAATAATAATAATTATTATTATTATATGAATACATCGCATACAGTATGACCTCACCCATAGGAAAGAAAAAAATCTATGTTTTTGGTTGATGGAACATTTGCATTGATAATGTATGCATAAAGGATCAACTGAATCTATTCTACACAGAAAAGAAAAGAAGAAAAGAAAAACGTTGCTGAATAGATCGTTATATCGCCATACCACGTTTATAGCTTGTAGTTATTATCCCAGGCTCTAGGGGTCCCCGAGGAGTTCCAGGGGGTCCACTCTCCAGCTAAATGATAGTCTCCCAGAGGTAGAAATGCCATTAAATGGGGGTACGTGGCCTGTTGTATGTCAAACTGGGGCTCCTTGAAATGAAAATGGTTGAAATTCATTGCTAGAGCCGTAAAAATCTTCTCTTATGGCATATATTTTCAAATGGGGGGTCCGCGGGGCTAATGAATGTCATTTTGGGGGTCCTTGACATGAGAACATTTTTGGAACCTCTGCACTAAAGGGCGACGCTGTTCCAGGAGCTGATGTCTCGCCGGACCAGCATCGCCCCTCACAACCAGGAGCTGCTGTACGAGGGGCGCCGCCTGGTGCTGGACCCCAACCGGCAGGCCAAGAACTTCCCCAGGACCACCCGGGACGACCCCATCATGTTTGTGAGCCGAGAGTCCGTCGTTGGACTCCTCTTCCAGGACCGTGAGTAGTAGTAGTAGTAGTGGTGGTAGTAGACCTAACCTGACTCCGCCACACGGGGGCAGCATTGAGTTTCACAACAGTGTTGTTTTTGACAGCAAATTTAGATTTTGGTTTTAGTCATGGTCTCTTGAATAGTTTTCAATTTGTCACATTTTAGTCACCTGGAATGTTTTAGTGTTAGTCTAGTTTTAGTCAACAAAATTTCACAAGATTTTAGTCGACTAAATCTACAGTTGATTTGGTAAAATGTATTTTGGCGGGCCTTGATGCTGTCTAATGGCTGATTTTACACTTGCTATTTCCAGTATGCAACCAAGTGTAAAATTACTTGTGTCCTTTACTTATACTGGATCTCTTGTCCCTTCCTAACATTTTAGTCTAGTTTTTATTTGTTGACAAAATTGTCAATTTATTTAGTCTTAGTTTTAGTCATCTTAGCTTAGTTTTCATTTAGTTTTCGTCAGTGAAAAAAGGTAGTCGACAATTCTTTGTCATTAGTCGACGAAATCAACACTGCTTCTCAAGTTCACTTTGTTCACATTGTGAACTTGTGGACTGCGTCGGATGGTGGCAGTGATATAGTGATGTCACTATATCAGTTTTTTTCATTGGCACGTTTGACTGTCAAGGTTTCAGCTTCCAGGAAGAATCCCTAAATATAAATTGCACATATGAACCATTCCAAGGGGTACTGTCACCTCATAAACACATGAAAAACTGGAAGAAAAAAAATCACGGCACACCTTGGAGTACAGTACTTGAGTATATGTACTTAGTTAGACACTGATACCTGCTGCTGCTAGAAGAACTTCAAACAAAGCCACTGAACGCTGACCCCTGTCGTTACAGCCAGCCCACCTAAAGTCCAGCCTCGCTATGACTTAGACCTGGACGCCAGCTATGCAAAGGTACACACACACACACACACACACACACACACACACACACACACACACACATACAACTTAAATTATATTTATGCAACTTGCATACAGACTGAAAGGTTTATGAACTGTATACAAAATAAATAAAACAAATACTGAGATATAGTGCAACTTTCTGACTAAATGAAAAATTTGCATTTAGTTTCCACCATAGAGCTCTTCTCCACTTTCACATTTCCCATTGTTCAAGTGTGTCTCACACACACACACACACACACACACACACACACACACACACACACACACACACACACACACACACACACACACACACACACACACACACAATCAAAAAGTAAGTAATTGCGATTGGGCCTATAGTAGCAGTAAGAGCCATTTGAGCCTCCTTATTGTGTCAATGATGTCACTGCATGGCATTGGCAATTTGTCAAGGCCTAGGTTGCCATGGTTACGGGGAGGGTATTTAACCCTAATCAGGTGCAGGTGTTGCTGACAGTTTTAGACTGTGATTCGGGGCGACTGTGGCTCAAGAGGTAGAGCAGGTCGTCCAATGATCCATGGGTTGGCGGTTTGAATCCCGGCTCCTCCTCCTGTCTACATGTCGAAGTGTCCTTGGGCAAGACACTGCATGAACCCCAAATGGCTCCCGATGTGCTGGTTGGTGCCTTGCATGGCTTCCGCCGCAATCGGTATGTGAATGTGTGTGTGAATGTGGGTGAATGTAATGCACAATCTATGTAAAGCGCCTTGGATAAAGGCGCTATATAAATGCACCATTTATCCATTTATTTACTTAATCAGACCAGTGTGTGTCCAGTGGAAACCTCGTATGAATCTGATCTCAGGTCAGAATGGGTTAATCAGACCAGTGTGTGTCCAGTGGAAACCTCGTATGAATCTGATCTCAGGTCAGAATGGGTTAATCAGACCAGTGTGTGTCCAGTGGAAACCTCGTATGAATCTGATCTCAGGTCAGAATGGGTTTATGGCGGTTCCGTGCCTTTTGGCAACCCTCCCCTTTCCCCTACATGATGTCACCTTGGAGAGCGAGAGAGGGGCGGAGAAAGAGTGGTTTTCTGGATGGAGTGAATGAATGATAATTTTCTTCTTGATTGAATGGAAAGGCCTCTGACACGATGGTATAGGTACGACACACGTGACACTAGAATCTTTACGAGGGCGAAAATAGCCGATCTGCAATCTCGCAACGCTCAGATCGTCTGTTTTCGGTGAAGATATTTGGTGTAGAGGGAAATGGTACAGAGCCACCCACGTGACTGGGAGCCAAACTCACACAGGAAGTGCAATGAATACATGGCAGTGAATGGAGCCGGCTCATAACAAACATTATTCATGAACAATTGAGACCTTTTGTAAAGTAATCACTTCTGGAAAATAACAGAAGATATATATCACAGGTTGTTTTCTAATCACTTACTTTTCGATGTGCACAGTATATCATTCTAAACAGCAGCAGGTATCGTTTCTGGCTCCGAAGTATCGCGATATTTGGCTGCCAGACAGGAAACGGTGGGAAGTCTCGCGATACTTGGTGCGTTCAGAAATGTACTTTATGGTATCTCTATAAAAATAGAGATACCATACCTCTATAAAAATTACACAGTGTACACATCGAATAACAACACAGCAGACAATAATGTGTTACATGTCTTCTGTTATTTTCCAGAAGTGATTACTTTACAAAATGTCTCAATTGTTCATAAATAATGTTTGTTCATGAGCTGGTCACTGAGATCTCATTGACTCCAGTGTTCATGAGCTGGTCACTGAGCTCTCATTGACTCCAGTGTTCATGAGCTGGTCACTGAGCTCTCATTGACTCCAGTGTTCATGAGCTGGTCACTGAGCTCTCATTGACTCCAGTGTTCATGAGCTGGTCACTGAGCTCTCATTGACTCCAGTGTTCATGAGCTGGTCACTGAGCTCTCATTGACTCCAGTGTATTTTATATATAAATAGAGCTGGTCACTGAGCTCTCATTGACTCCAGTGTATTTTATATATAAATAGAGCTGGTCACTGAGCTCTCATTGACTCCAGTGTTCATGAGCTGGTCACTGAGCTCTCATTGACTCCAGTGCATTCTGCCAAACTTCCGGGTAGTTTGGCTCCCATGAAAGTGTCCATGAAAGTGTCATGGCGCAGCCCAGTCACGTGACCACTAGGGCTGCAACTAACGATTAATTTCATAATCGATACATCGGCCAATTATTTAAACGATGAATCGATTAATCGGATAATGGCACCTTTTTGCAAATACCTTTAAAATGTACTGTGAACTTTATAGGCATGTTCTAACAATACAATATAAACAATGAAAATGAATACTTCCTTCAAAAATATGTTTATTTGACTGCACAACAGTTTCTTGCATAACAAACCTGAAGCTCTGGTTTGTGCAATAAGAACATTAACATCAATCAAGGTGCTGCTAAATATAGCAAGCACATAACATCTCTCTGTAAACATTAACAAAGAAAGACTAATAGTATTCAAATAAAATGAAGTGCTGCTGAATATAAAACGAAAATAAACTCAGAACCTTTCTGTAGGAAAGGTTCTGACTATGTAAACAAACTGAGGTGTGTAGCAGCAATATACTTAAAAGAAAGGTGCATTCTGTAAACGTGGCACATTATGAAAAAATACTGGTCTGGTAGTACAGCTTTGATTCTCCTGGGTCAGTGTGTGTGTGTGTGTGAGAGAGACAGAGAGCCTGTGGCTGTCATAGAGAAACTGTAGGCTGAGTGTGTGTGTGTATGTAGGCTGTGTGTGTGTGACCTCTCTAGTCTCTAGTACTCTACACAGTACACACAACTCCTGCAACATGAGACTCAAATTCGCATGTTTTTTTTCTTTATTTCAATATATTTTTTATCCCACGTTGGACGTAGCGCGTGGCAGGAACACGTTATCAAATTTGCATGTTCAATGTCAGGAAAGTTAGCATCTCCACATGCTCTGGTGTGAGGCTGGCTCTCTTCTGAGAGCAGATATTCCCTGCTGCAGAGAAGATTTTTTTTCCAGATTTTTATTGAAGGGACAGCCCCTTGAGATGCAGCATCTCATTTTCAAGAGGGACCCATAAAAAACAAAATACAGAAAAGCATACTGTACACAAATACACAAAATATGCAGTACACAGATACATACAGATATACAAATACATACATATATACACAAATAGCTTGCTCACCATCTTCCACCTACACCACCAACCACCACATAATACACAGTGTAGATAAGGTCACAGGGTCATAAAAGGTTACAGTCAGGTTAGAAGCATAGACAAGTTGAGTCTAGTCTGAAGATTCTTTCTGCCGGGGTGGATGTTGCAGGAATGCACAGAAAGGACTTTGCCACCTTTGACAGTGTGGGGAAACTCTTCTCATTTCCCCCCCACCATTTGAGAGGGTCTTCCTTTTTGCCTAGAGGTGGCCGTGTGAAGTAGCGCTGGACATTCCTCACGTTGTGGATCTTTTGGCCTTCCAGGATTTCCTCTTCATCAGAGTCCTCACTCTGGCTGTCTGTGTCAGAATGAAGGAGGTCACAGTGGAATAGCCTGGAATCCAGTGTTAAACTGACCTCCAATTTGAGGACATTTAAACAGAAGACAAAAAAATGGCTACTGGAAAAGGTTCCCCTATAAAGGGTCATCTTAGAGGGATGGATAAGGACGTACTTGTTGTGTTGTGTTGTGTTGTGTATGTAATGTATATGTACTGTTATGTATTTGTGATGTATTTTAAAGTATTGTTCCGTTCAGTGTGAGAGGACCGCAGTGGAAATAAGTCTTTGGACTTTACTGTGTAATCCTTGGATCGCTGATTATAATGCTGTATTATGATTTATTTTCTAAATAAATCAAATCAAATCAAATCCAGGGGTGATCTTTCTGCTCTGATGACGACGTCCTGCTGGACTCGTGTGGAGTCACCAGCACTCTCCTTTGCTTCTTTGATGGCAAGGTCTTCAACTGCCCCTTTCACCCTATTGCCATCTTCAGCACCCAGAAACCTCAACTTCAGGTACCTTGGGTCAAGGGAAGCTGCAAGCATAATTGGGGTTCTCTGGGTTTGTCTGCAGACTTCCCCATCTTTGTGGGTGATGCCTTTTTTGGCTTTCGGAGACAACATTTTTACCTGGGCCCGTCTTGAGTTGGCATTTCTCCATGGACCGTTGCAGCCCTTTGACACACTGTGGGAGACAGGACACTGTGGCATAATCCTGCCCACTTAGGTAAACTGTACCAGTTTCAAATGGCTGAAGCCCTTTCACCAGCTCTTCCAGCAACACCCACTGCTCTGGCTTCAAGTCCAAGTATTTCTTGTTCTGTGGTGTTTCAGGATCGGAAAGTACTGCAACGACCGGCCAGCGCTGTTCAAGGATGTAGAATGTGCTGTTCCATCTTGTCGCCACATCCTGGATCAACTTGTGCTCTTCTTTATCAAACCTGTTCTGCCAAACTTCCGGGTATAGTTTGGCTCCCATGAAAGTGTCATGGCGCAGCCCAGTCACGTGACCACTTCACTTCCTTCTCAGAGCTTCCTTGGTTTTGGCCTAGGACAAATTAAAGAGTATAGAGCACAGAGGTTTGGCCAGGGCTCCTGCGGGAGGTTTGCACATGTGCATTGTTGTAAACAGGAACTGCGATGATGGGGTTTTCCAGCAGCACTAGTTTCCCTGGCTGGATGGAGCGCACAGTGCATGCACTCGGCACTGGTTTGAAAATGTATGAAGTAAATGCTTAAACCATTCTGACCTGAGATCAGATTCATACGAGGTTTTCACTGGACACACACTGGTCTGATTAACCCATTCTGACCTGAGATCAGATTCTAAAAATGTCAGTCGTTCTTCGATTTTTTTCAAAAATAGCAGATCTACAAGCTCATAGCGCGTGGCGCGCTATGAGCTTGTAGATCTGCTATTTTTCAATGGCTAAAGCATAACATGATGCGAACACCAAAATGGGTTCCCGTTCAGAATGGGTTAAACATGTAGCTGGTGTAATGTTAAGAGTCCACAGAAGTGAACCTTTCAAGCCTGTTTTCTCAACTCGCTGATTTCAGCCAGATCTCCAAAACTGGTGGGTCAAACTGAACACACAATCTCTCCCATGAGTTGTGTCTGCTGCACTGTACAGGATCTTGCTCCAGTGATTTGCATAGCGTCGTCAACACAGGCGTCCTCAACATCCAGGATATACAGGTCTTCACCATCATCAACCTCTTCGGGTGATGATGACGACGACGGTTTGTCAATGTCATCAAGGTCAAAGTTTTCCTCAACGCCTCCAAAGAGGATCATACGAGCTCCCAGCATGCAACAGCCCTTGCCCTCTCTCCCGGGCGGGACCTCGGCCTGGAGCTTGGTCCAGGACGAGGTCTCTGGTTTGAACTTCCACAGATCGTTGAAGACGCGAAACGGTACGTAAGTCTGGCCGCCGAATATGTACAGCTCTCCTTTGTAGGCGAAGGCTGAATGTCGCGAGCGTCCGTCAGGCCTCAGGGACACTTCTGCCACGTCGCCGCTCTCCCAGGTGTTGTTCTCCGTGTCGAACACTGTGACGTCGTTGAAACAGCTGTGATATTCCTCTTCCTGCGGGGAGCCCCCGAACACATACATCTTTGACCCAATCATGGTGGCAGAATGGTCTTCTAAATGAGGTGTCGGAAGGCCTTTCGTTTCAATTGAAGTCCACTTCATTGGTGTATTGCTGGTGTCCAACGTGTAGACGCCAGCGTTTGTAATCCAACCTCCATCCCACACATGCCACAGTCCGTGGACATACATGACCCTCTCCAGGACGCAGGCAGAATGGAAACACATCGGCTTTGGAACATCACCGACAGTCTGAGGCTTGAACCATTGGTGAGTTTTGACATCAAATCCCCACAGCTGGTTGCAGAAACCCATTGACTTTTCTCCGATGTCTGCAGTCCCTCCAAACACGTAGACGATCTCTTCTACGAGGACGGCCGTGTGGTAGATGCGCTCAGAGGGGAACTCGTCCTTTTTGGACACTTTCTCCCATCGGAAAGAGTCTTGGTCCGTGTGCAAGACGTGCACATCCATCGTACCCGAGTCCAGACGGTAATTTCCTTCCAGTCCTCCGAAGGAGTAGATCTGGTTCCCCACGGAAACCACAGCTTGGCAGGAGGTCTTAGGTGATCCTCCTGACTTCACCCGAAGGAACGAATCTCTCACCATCACCGGTATGGCTCGACGTGGTTGGTTAAATCTTGCTCACCGGTATGGCTCGACGTGGTTGGTTAAATCTTGCTCACCGGTATGGCTCGACGTGGTTGGTTAAATCTTGCTCACCGGTATGGCTCGACGTGGTTGGTTAAATCTTGCTCACCGCTGTGGCTCAGTGAAGGCTCTTAATGGGAGTGGTTCCTGAATATTACTGGGGAAACTCACTTCAAACTGAGTCCTTATAGTGATAACGTGATAGCACTTTATATTCATATTATGACATCACCACGGAGCTGTCTAATGCCCTAATATGGCGTGGACGTTCTAAAACTCTTGAAGGTGTCATATACAGGGCTCTCCATATATGGGCATAAAAGGGTCACAGACAAACAGAGGGGAAAATGGATGCCTCATTGGCCTCTGCAGTTTGTTGGAGCCTCACGCACGCGGGTGTGTGTGTGTGTGTGTGTGAGTGACATTTGTGGTGATTTGATTGGCTGAGCACAGAATGTGATGTCTACGATGACGAGGGCCCCTCAATAACTCAATGGGTGGAGAGATGACATCATCACTGACATCACCAGGAGTTGGGAATATAATTAAAGGCGTACTGAACCAAATGGTGGGACGCAGAAATACACCGAAGATGCCGGCCACTCAAGAGCAGATATTTGATTCAACTGAAACCTCGTGTTGAAATCTAATCAAGAAGGAGAGCTAATCAAGAAGGAGAGCCAATCAGCTCAGCAGCACATTCCGTGCTCGGACGGAAAGACAGACAAACAAAGCGGTGCGGCGAGGCTAGCGCCCCCTAGAGGCCCCTCTCAGAAATGGCACTAAATCCAAAGCTTCTGAAAGACTTGAAGGATTTAAATGATATATCGTCTGATGTCGGACCGCCGCGCCATCGACTGCAGCTGATGGTCTTTTTTGGATGCAATGTTGAATTTGATGAGAACAATACCAAAACGCTCCCAAAGGCAATATTTGACCCAGCAATTGTGAAAAATAAAACATACCCTAAACCTTACGGAATTCATCTTTATAAGAGGAAACATAAGCGTATGGCGTATTTGCCTGTTAAAACAGCGTACATCCTCGGTAATATTAATTCAAAAAGTGTAAACGAAGCCAATATGAATGATGCCTTGTGGTGTTGGGTGAGAAGTCGCTATGCCGGCAATGACATGGAAGCTAACAGGGATAGAATCATATTTGAGGATAACTATGAACGTGGTTGTGTCACGAAGGTATTCCTTACTCAACACAAATTGCACCAGAAAAGTGTATATGACCCCGAGGAAACGTATGAAATCTCCGACAACCTTTTAATCAGTTTACGTAAATCGATGATTTTGGAAACCGCAAGCTGCTTCACGTTTCTCTCCATCCATGAATCCATCATCACGCGCTTATCCGCAGTCCTGTCTCACGGGCAGAAGGATTCTGACGCTACCGAATGGACTACAATTACCGATAAAGAGGAGCTTTTTATCGGACAATTTACAATTTACAATTTAGGCATTTAGCAGACGCTCTTAATCCAGAGCGACTTACATTTAAGCAAGAACAAAAGCATCGGAGGCATCGTTACGCCCACTAACGCCACCGTACAGAAGAAGAGTGAATGTGAAAAGGTGGATGATATCTTTAAGGGGTATGGGCTTGTTCTGGATGTAAAAATCAAGACTGACAAAAAAAACGGAAGTAAGTATTGCTTAGTTACACTTGATCAAACAATTGAACATTTAGCAGAAAATCTTGGGCTCTTAGTGCAGAATAGTGCAGAATAATTTTTAGTGTCCCAGTACATCCGCTGATATTGGGAGGTGGATCACATCAAAATTAACACCGCAGCAGTGAACCTTATGAATGTGTGCTGGTGGTGATCTACGTTCCATGTTGAAATTATAATTTGAGTTATTAAAAAAAAAGTTTTAAAATAATTATGGTGTGAATGCCACCTATTGGTATGGTTCCTTTGAACACAAGCCTCTCTTCAGCATTAACACATTGGCTGCTACAGAATCCAGCCAGGCCTATTTTTCTGGTGCTATGGACTTTACATTGAAGGAAGGACATTTTTCGGGGCCCACAGCAAAATGTTCTCTTATAGCGATAATGCATCAAAAGAAAGCCGAACTTGTCCACTTCAATTTAAAAAATAAATTTAGATTTGACCATATATTTATATATATATATATATATATATATATATATATATATCTTCCATTCTGGAGATATTGACCTTTTTGCAACACCTGCTTTTGCCTGGAAGTAATTATCTTGAACAGCAAGCAGAGTTATGGAAGGTTTAAAGTCACAGACATTGACATGCAGATATAAAAATGAACACAATAAATATGCTATACATCCTATACACCGAATGAAAGCCCTGAATGTGTACTTTTACGAGGAAAACAGTACACATTGATCCCATCTACAGTTTGACAGTAATTGGTTATTGAATTCAGCTTGTGCTACCAGAGAACTTCAGAGAAGACATGGACCTGAACTCAAAATAAGGCCTATAGCGACATATAAATACTATATACCGTATGAAACAGAAGACTCTCTGCTATTTTTGCCTTTTGGTACAGTGGAGATAAATGGGGACTGACATCTTATCAAAAAAATGTTTTTGTTTTTTAAACATTTTTACTTGCAAGATAAATGTTCTCGAATAGCTGTAAGTCTTTCATATTGATTTGACGCTGTTCTTGTACAAGAAATCATGGGTGTTCGTTCGGTGGTCTCTACGAGGACTTAGGTCTCGTCTCCTCTCCTCTCCGACTTTGAGGAAAAACAACCATATCCTCCTCCCCCGCACAGAGTAGTGAGGAGTGCAGTTGATGAGCTCTGTGTACCAATTAAAATCTTTTTAGAAGTAACATGTCGAGAGAGCAGAGAGAGAGGTCTCTCGTACTATGTATGCCTCTGAAGTGTGTGTGTGTGTGTGTGTGTGTGTGTGTGTGTGTGTGTGTGTGTGTGTGTGTGTGTGTGAAGGGGAAAGGAGATAAGGGCACAGAGTCATTTTTAGCGTAATAATCATACATGTCCCTGTGTGGTGCTCTTGTCTCCTGAAGCCTTACATTCTCATTGGTGGCGTTGCGCGGCAGGGCCGAGGGGGCTTCAAGCACAGCTCCAGATGTTTATCACAGCCATTGAAAAGCAACCCGCTAGTTTGACGTGGGAGTGAACAGTAACACCCCCCAGCGGACCCTCTCGGTAGCAGAGGTTATCCATCTATGTAACTATTGCACCCAGATCCTAGAGAGGACGGATAGGCTGTGAGTTGCACACACACACACACACACACACACACACACACACACACACACACACACACACACACACACACACACACACACACACACACACTTTGACACATTTCTGATTTAGTCTTATTTCATTAGCAGACCAGATCGTTTTTGTCCTAATTTTGTCATCTGAAATGGTTTAGTGGCTGAACTAATGATAATCTATCCAAGTCGAGACTTCTTAGTCGACAAAACATCAAAATATTTTAGTCTAGTCTTGTAATCTTTAGTCAAATAAATGTTTGGTTTGAATGTGCATTACAGTCACATAAAACAACATAAAACATGTCTTGTTATTATTTTAGTATCGAATGACAAGAAATAAGTACATGCCCTTGATCCAGTGTTAATTTTGGCAGCAAATTCTCATTTAGTCTTAGTCTTTTGAATAACACACCACCAGTGTTGTTTTTGGCAGCAAATTTCTATTTTAGTTTTAGTCATAGTCTCTTGAATAGTTTTCACTTAGTTTTAGTCACATTTTAGTCACCTGGAATGTTCTAGTGTTTAGTCTAGTTTTAGTCGACTAAATGTCATACGATTTTAGTCGACTAAATCTACAGTTGATTTAGTCAACTAAAATGTGTTTTGACAGGCCTTGATGTCGTTGTAATGACAAAGCGGGCTACTCCTGAAAACTGTAGGAGCCAATCGTGGCCAATCAGGATGGAATATGAGAAATCAAACAAACCTGTCTTGATCACATGACTATGGAGATCATGTGTACCGATTTGCGTGAAATTTGGATAAAATCTGAAGGAGTAATAATATAAAATGTGTTTTACATATGTCGGCCTCCTGGTGGCGCTATAAAGAGCAGATGTGAAAATTTCCAGACAAAGGTTTTTCCTTGGCCTCTAGGGAGTTGGCATACAAAGTTATCCACAGATCCGTGCAGTTAGAGGTAAAAACACTTTTGGGCCAGTTATAGCGCCACCTTGAGGCTGAGTTGAAATTGTTCATGTGTCATTTCGTCCTCGGCCTAGTGGGAATGTGGGTGCACAATTTCAGGGAAATCACGCGATGTGTTCATGATTTGCAGCATTTTGTTTGAAACTGAGCACTCCTGTGAAATCTGAAAGACCGGTTTCGTTGATTGGCTCTAGAGAGACTGTGTACCAATTTGCGTGATGTTTGGACAAAATCTGTAGGTGTACTGTGCAAAAACTTGTTTTGCACAAAGCGGCCTCCTGGTGGCGCTATAACAGGCCGTTGTGGAAAGTTTGGGGCAGAGGTTCATCGTTGGCATCCAGGGAGTGTGTGTGCAAAATTTGGCATCGACCGGGTTAACGGTGGCCGAGATTAGCTGCTCACGGACACACGGACGGACGGACACACACACACATGGACGGACGGACGGACGGACACACGGACGGACGGAGTGCAAAACATACTCTCCCCCCATGCCTTCGGCCTGGTGGAGACAATGACACTTTGCGTCCAGTGAATGAACGCACGTGCGTTCAGCGCACCGCCAGCACTATCACCGCTGTTCCCAGAGAGTTATACTGCTTCTCCCTGATGCTGGATCTCCTCCCACCTAGTGGTTAAGACACTGTTCCCAGAGAGTTATACTGCTTCTCCCTGATGCTGGATCTCCTCCCACCTAGTGGTTAAGACACTGTTCCCAGAGAGTTATACTGCTTCTCCCTGATGCTGGATCTCCTCCCACCTAGTGGTTAAGACACTGTTCCCAGAGAGTTATACTGCTTCTCCCTGATGCTGGATCTCCTCCCACCTAGTGGTTAAGAAACTGTTGGACGACCAAAACACTCGCTGGGGTTCCTGTGTTGCGTTACATTTTTCAATGGAAGCAACAGCTGTACCTATTTGAAATAGTCTTACACGGTAGGGCACTGCAAGCTGCGGGCCCTGGAGCTTAAACTCCAGTGAGTTCCATTGTTAATCCGGGCCTGACCACACGTCTTATTTTGATCATCTGAAATAGTTTAGTCTTAGTCGACCAAATGTCAAAAATATTTAGTCTTTTAGTCTTAGTCAACCAAATGAACACTGCTTACAGAGGGACTCCCACAGTGTCTTTGTATAGGTTGGTGTGACTCGTGGTGTCTGTGTGTCATCATTGTTTGTCTCATGGTGTCGTTCTCTAGGTTCGAGGTGCTGATGCAGGCCAACATGCTGTCGTTAGAATACGACCAGATCTCCGACATGCGCAAGAAGGTTTTGAGAGTGAGTTCACCGCCAACCCCGGAGCCTCATTCATGCTCCGTCGTGCGACCGCGTCACTCGTCGATCATAGCATCTGCGGGTTGTTGTGACTATGTTTTAACTGATTTTGACGTGTCTGTAATGCTATGCATCACTGTATGACAACAACTGTCTCACCTTTGTAACGTGTGTGTGTGCACTGCAGATCTCCAGCTCCCTGGAGCCCATGGAAAGGACCACACAGGACATCAAGAACAAGATCATGCCAGGGGGTCAGTTGTCAGAAACATGGATACAGCAAGTGGGGACACACCCAGAAGATCGCAAGTATGTATGCATGCGCGCGCGCGTGTATGTGCATTGTGCGCCCATGCGTCCAGGCACATGCTGTGCAGCAGTGCGCACACATCAATGCAGGGTCTCGGTGTGTGAGTGTTGTCATGTCTCTACAGTGTGGAGAAGATCAAAGTGCTGCTGGATGCCATCTCCTCCATCTACCAGCAGTTCAAGAAGGACAAGGCGGAGAGGCGTGAGTACATGAACCGAGCCAACACAGAGAAATGCTTCTTAAAACACTTTGACTGCCACCATTGAACTCCGGCGCTGTCCCTTCACTGCCAACATGATGTACAGGGCCTTTTATTTTCAAAACTCCCAAATTCACCCCAATGAACCGTAAGTAAAGATGGCCGTCTACTGTCTAGGACTGCTCAGAACTCCAAACTCGTCCCTAGGCAATGAGTTAGTCCGGCAGCTGACAGACTTATTTTGTTTAAAGTGGGACATTTTTGGCCTAAAATATATACTATATACATACATTCATGACAACCCCCTAGTTTAACATGTCACATGCTACTTAAAGCAAAAGGAAAGTTTGACATTTTTGCCAGCCATAGGATGTTAGTGGTAGGGTCACAAGAAACCCCTATAAAATAATTGCCCAATACTTTCAGCCCGTTCAGCAAGTGGATTCATGAATGTACCGGTATGTATATAGACAATATTTTAGGCCAATAAAAAAGACTATATACCAAATTTCCCACCCGTCCACCTCGGCTGCCAGACTATAAGACCTGAGGCCGATTCTTCCAATGCCTTCTAATTCGGTAGTTCTCGCACTCAACATTATTTCAAAAATGTTCAAAAATAGCAGATGTACAAGCTCGCTAACGTGCTGTGAGCTTGAACATTTGGTATGTGGTTTTTTTTCTTCTTTTAACCATTCTTTGTTCTTTTGAGGCACCTTTAACCACTTAAACCCTAGCATCACAATATTGAGTGTAGAAATATTATTATTTATGGGTACATTTGCTTACATACACAAAGTGTACACTCTCAGAGTTACAAATTGATAAATGAAGAATGATTTAGCTGTGTTCCTACTGTATGCAATACTAGTATGCATAGAAGGCAATATGTGATTCCAGGTTTGCTCTTCCTGTCCTTTCCATTTAGGTCTACCCTACAATGAGGAACAGATCCATAAATTTGACAAGTAAGCTGTGCGTGTGCACGTGCATGTGTGTGTGCATGCGTGCGTGCGCGCACTGTAGCATGTGTGGGCATGCTTTATTTTAGCTAGATATGAATATTATGTCTACAATACAATGAATACATGCAGAGGAGAACGTAATTCCCCTACTGTGTCGTAGAGTGACTCCTCTGTTTGAGGATAAATCCATCAAAACTTGCTAGTACAGGGTTCGATCCCCTTTTTTCCTTTGGAACTGCCTAACTATGGCATAGAGCAGGTCCTCAACTAGAAATGCTGAAGGTCCACAAATATCTTTTGAATAAGACCATGGTCCAGTCTCATGCGCACTACAATTGTGGGTCGCAGGCCACGTGGGCCCCACGGGGTGGGGCTGCCCCCCTCGCCCCCAACCCCTAGAAACAACTATGCCTTTTTAGTACAGTCAAACCAAGCTATACAAACCGGGTCCCATTCCAACCAACACTGGGGTGGCAGAGTATGAAAATATATGTTTTCACTTTGACAAATATTCAGACAGACAGACAGACAGTAGGCTGACAGACAGTAGGCTGACAGGAAATGGGGAGAGAGATGGGGGGTCACTCCCGCTGAGCCACGGCCCAGGCCTTTTCTCTTTATTCTATCATTTCTCCAGGGTCCGCAGAGAGGTGTGCCACGGTCCGGTAGTGTGCCGCGGTCCGCCTGTTGAGGACCACTGGCATAGAGCCATAGATAGTACTGTGGCATAGATTCAACAAGAACCATTGAAAAGGCAGGATGGATCCATTCTTCATGTTGTAGATGCTATACAATCCCAATGTCGCAGAGGAAATAAACACTCACTAGACTAACTGGGCACTCTTCTATTGTCCAGTTTCCTGACGTGTTCTGCCCAGTGGTTTCCAAACTTTTTTAGCTCAAGACCCGCGACCCAAACAAGTGAAAATAGCATACGTTATGAGATTGTAGATCTGCTATTTTCACTACTTAATAATGAGAGAGAGAGAGAGAGTTGAATGGAAGACAAAAAAGGGGATAATTACTCGCGACCCATACAAAATGATCCGCGACCCAATCATGGGACCCAACCCACTGTTTGAGAAATGCTCCAATGGTGTGTGTGTGTTTCTTTTTCTCCTCCGCAGGCAGAAGTTGGTCCTCCATGCTAGCAAGGCCAGGTCTCTGTTCACAGAGGAGTGTGCCATGAAATACCGCCTCTTCATCTCCAAGAGCGAGGAGTGGATGAGGTGAGTAGTTCCGCCAACTGGGCCTCAACTACTGCTAAACATAGGCAAGCACATGAGATGATACTACTGAGGCTGACGTTAATACAACCGCTATCACTTCCAACACGGCAACGACGCACGTTGGGGACGGCCATCAATGCTATGTGGAATGAAAGTTACCTTTTTGGGTGGTTTTCATTATTTTTACATTTAAAGCACAGCCCAGAACATGTTGGATCATATTTACTGCGTATAGCTGGAGTTACATGTAACCTGTGAATGATCTTGTACTGTGTCTCATGAGTTCTGTTAGAACATGTAATTTGTTTTGCATTTAGCAAGATTCTTTTCCACTTTTTAGAATCAATTTGGCACCCAAAATCCTCTGCCCAAAATGTTTTACTACTTATATTTGTGGTTTTAATGAACATTTGAGAGTATATATAGCTTATCACCGTCTTCTTTTAGGAAGAGGCTTTCATTAATATTTGTTCCAAATTGTTTTCCCTCGCCTCTCTTTTGTAAAATGGTACAGATTGAATATAACTCCTAAATTGTAGATACCTGAAGAATTGTACTTGAGGCAAATTAAATTAATTCCTAATTTGGCAAAGGATTTTAAGGTTCCACCCAGAAATAGATCTTCTCTTCCTCTTTCCAGGCTCTGAACCCAACATCTGAACATGATTGAGCAAATTCAGGATTACAAAAAACAGGAGCAAGAACTGAGTATGTATTAGTAATACCAAAATGTTTACGTATTTGATTCCAAGATTTCAAGGTATTTCTCACGATAAAGTGTGAAATAGCTCCGTTTATAAATGGCAACTCAGAAAGAGCGGACAAACATCCAACACCCTCCAAGTCAAGAAAATATGAATTTGTATCATTTTTACCCACTCTGCTATATATCTGATTTGTGATGCCCAGTGGTAATACATTATGTTTGGGAGCGCTAATCCCCCTTCTATCTCTGGTACCTGTAATTTCTCTAGTTTAAGCCTGGGACGTTTGCCTTTCCATAGTGTTTTATTTAGCTGCCAGGGGCAGGTGGGCAAACCTTAGTGTTTTATTTAGCTGCCAGGGGCAGGTAGGCAACCCTTATTGTTTTATTTAGCTGCCAGGGGCAGGTAGGCAACCCTTAGTGTTTTATTTAGCTGCCAGGGGCAAGTGGGCAACCCTTAGTGTTTTATTTAGCTGCCAGGGGCAAGTGGGCAACCCTTAGTGTTTTATTTAGCTGCCAGGAGCCAGTGGGCAACCCTTAGTGTTTTATTTAGCTGCCAGGGGCAGGTGGGCAACCCTTGGTGTCAACACCTGTGACTTGTACTCAACTGTCTGGTTTGTGCATAGTGTTTTAGGTGGATAACTACCTCCCCTCCATCTCTGCCTCCATCAGTCTGGTTCCAGAGCGCTACATCTGGAGGACGTGCATCGGGCTCCACAGCGCCCCCCCCGCTATCTGATCACCGCCTCTTACTGCATGTTATACTGGCGACGCAGCAGCAGCCTGACTGACCGCCTGCTGACGGCCGCGGTGTGTCTGTGTTCTCTGTGTGAGAACACTGGACTGTTACTGCTAACGTACGTCTCCTCCACAGAGACATACAGTAAGTATTATTATTATTATTACTGCTAACGTACGTCTCCTCCACAGAGACATACAGTAAGTATTATTATTATTACTGCTAACGTACGTCTCCTCCACAGAGACATACAGTAAGTATTATTATTATTATTATTATTATTATTACTGCTAACGTACGTCTCCTCCACAGAGACATACAGTAAGTATTTACTGACCGCTGTGGTGTCGATATATATGAATACAACCTGTAGTCACATCTGTAATGAAAGTACTGTCTTGTCTGTGGCCCAGATATAAATACAACATGTAGTCACATAAAATAGCCTTTATATCCAATCCGTGTTGGACTGTACATCTAAGATCCTTAATGAAACCAAACCCTTTTCAACCGTCTGGGGCCAAAGGAAATGTAGTCGGATCTGCTTCTTGTACATTTGTCTACAGCCAAGTATATTAAGTCCATAAGAACTCTGTTTATGTATCGTGTGTGTATTTCAGGGTAATGTATTGTGTGTATTTCAACTAGTAGTGTGTGTATTTATACTATATTATTGTGTGTATTTATACTATATTATGGTGACCACTGGAGAGACGGGTGACAGCCGGAATGTAGACTGCTGGTTCTCCCAGTCCCGGCAGAGTAGTTCCGGAGCAACGTATTGTGTGGCCCTGGTTTTTCCCTAATGGGACTGAGCGAGGGGTACAGACTCACGTCTTGAAAATCATTTCACATAATATATTTTAAACTACAATCTAATTAACTTTCACCACACATCATGTCAAGCTTTCGTGTTTGGACATGCCCCTGTTTCATAATGTCATACATGACGAAGACCCATAAGGGGTCGAAACGTTGTCATCCTTTATTCAAATACAATTGCCAGTGGGAGCTACTCAACAGTGTGCGGACATTTTCTCCTTCTCCTGTTTCATAATGTGCCACTTAGCGGCATGAGCTAAGATAAGTCTACTTAGGAGGTGACACGCACGCATGTACACACACACATAAATCAGTTTATTAGTTATTAGTTTTACATGGTTTTGACTGCATCTTAACTTACGCCAAAATCAGAGCTCACCCGTTGAGATACAGTAAAACATTAGGATATAAGGATAACAGTAAGTAAACAGTGTTTCATTTAGCTGCCAGGGGCAGGTGGGCAACCGTTAGTGTTTTATTGAGCTGCCAGGGGCAGGTGGGCAACCCTTAGTGTTTTATTTAGCTGCCAGGGGCAGGTGGGCAACCCTTAGTGTTTTATTTAGCTGCCAGGGGCAAGTGGGCAACCCTTAGTGTTTTATTTAGCTGCCAGGGGCAAGTGGGCAACCCTTAGTGTCAACCCCTTGTGACTTATACTCAACTGTCTGGTTTGTGCATTGTGTTTTAGGTGGATAACTACCTCCCCTCCCTCTCCGCCTCCATCAGTCTGGTTCCAGAGCGCTACATCTGGAGGACGTGCATCGGGCTCCACAGCGCCCCCCCGCTATCTGATCACCGCCTCTTACTGCATGTTATACTGGCGACGCAGCAGCAGCCTGACTGACCGCCTGCTGACGGCCGCGGTGTGTCTGTGTTCTCTGTGTGAGAACACTGGACTGTTACTGCTAATGTACGTCTCCTCCACAGAGACATACAGTAAGTATTATTATTATTACTGCTAACGTACGTCTCCTCCACAGAGACATACAGTAAGTATTATTATTATTACTATTATTATTATTACTGCTAACGTACGTCTCCTCCACAGAGACATTCAGTAAGTATTTACTGACCGCTGTGGTGTCGATATATATGAATACAACCTGTAGTCACATCTGTAATGAAAGTACTGTCTTGTCTGTGGCCCAGATATAAATACAACATGTAGTCACATAAAATAGCCTTTATATCCAATCCGTGTTGGACTGTACATCTAAGATCCTTAATGAAACCAAACCCTTTTCAACCGTCTGGGGCCAAAAGAAATGTAGTCGGATCTGCTTCTTGTACATTTGTCTACAGCCAAGTATATTAAGTCCATAAGAACTCTGTTTATGTATCGTGTGTGTATTTCAGGGTAATGTATTGTGTGTATTTCAACTAGTAGTGTGTGTATTTATACTATATTATTGTGTGTATTTATACTATATTATGGTGACCACTGGAGAGACGGGTGACAGCCGGAATGTAGACGGCTGGTTCTTCCAGTCCCGGCAGAGTAGTTCCGGAGCAACGTATTGTGTGGCCCTGGTTTTTCCCTAATGGGACTGAGCGAGGGGTACAGACTCACGTCTTGAAAATCATTTCACATAATATATTTTAAACTACAATCTAATTAACTTTCACCACACATCATGTCAAGCTTTCGTGTTTGGACATGCTCCTGTTTCATAATGTCATACATGACGAAGACCCATAAGGGGTCGAAACGTTGTCATCCTTTATTCAAATACAATTGCCAGTGGGAGCTACTCAACAGTATGCGGACATTTTCTCCTTCTCCTGTTTCATAATGTGCCACTTAGCGGCATGAGCTAAGATAAGTCTACTTAGGAGGTGACACACACGCATGTACACACACACACACACACATAAATTAGTTTATTAGTTATTAGTTTTACATGGTTTTGACTGCATCTTAACTTACTCCAAAATCAGAGCTCACCCGTTGAGATACAGTAAAACATTAGGATATAAGGATAACAATAAGTAAACAGTGTTTTATTTAGCTGCCAGGGGCAGGTGGGCAACCGTTAGTGTTTTATTTAGCTGCCAGGGGCAGGTGGGCAACCGTTAGTGTTTTATTTAGCTGCCAGGGGCAGGTGGGCAACCCTTAGTGTTTTATTTAGCTGCCAGGGGCAAGTGGGCAACCCTTAGTGTTTTATTTAGCTGCCAGGGGCAGGTGGGCAACCCTTAGTGTTTTATTGAGCTGCCAGGGGCAAGTGGGCAACCCTTAGTGTTTTATTTAGCTGCCAGGAGCAGGTGGGCAACCCTTAGTGTTTTATTTAGCTGCCAGGGGCAAGTGGGCAACCCTTAGTGTTTTATTTAGCTGCCAGGGGCAGGTGGGCAACCCTTAGTGTTTTATTTAGCTGCCAGGGGCAGGTGGGTATGCCTGTGACTTGTACTCAACTGTCTGGTATGTGTATTGTGTTTTAGGTGGATAACTACCTCCCCTCCATCTCCGCCTCCATCAGTCTGGTTCCAGAGCGCTACATCTGGAGGACGTGCATCGGGCTCCACAGCGCCCCCCCGCTATCTGATCACCGCCTCTTACTGCATGTTATACTGGCGACGCAGCAGCAGCCTGACTGACCGCCTGCTGACGGCCGCGGTGTGTCTGTGTTCTCTGTGTGAGAACACTGGACTGTTACTGCTAACGTACGTCTCCTCCACAGAGACATACAGTAAGTATTATTATTATTACTGCTAACGTACGTCTCCTCCACAGAGACATACAGTAAGTATTATTATTATTATTATTATTATTACTGCTAACGTACGTCTCCTCCACAGAGGCATTCAGTAAGTATTTACTGACCGCTGTGGTGTCGATATATATGAATACAACCTGTAGTCACATCTGTAATGAAAGTACTGTCTTGTCTGTGGCCCAGATATAAATTCAACATGTAGTTACATAAAATAGCCTTTATATCCAATCCGTGTTGGACTGTACATCTAAGATCCTTAATGAAACCAAACCCTTTTCAACCGTCTGGGCCCAAAAGAAATGTAGTCGGATCTGCTTCTTGTACATTTGTCTACAGCCAAGTATATTAAGTCCATAAGAACTCTGTTTATGTATCGTGTGTGTATTTCAGGGTAATGTATTGTGTGTATTTCAACTAGTAGTGTGTGTATTTATACTATATTATTGTGTGTATTTCAGGGTAATGTATTGTGTGTATTTATACTATATTATTGTGTGTATTTAGATATTATTGTGTGTATTTCAGAAGTCCATAAGAACTCCTTCATCGTGTTTATCGGTGGCTCTCTGCTCCACATTGTTGTTTACATGTAGACTGTGGTACTCTATCCAAAGGTACTCTCTACACACAGAGGTAAAAATACTCTACATACTGCTCCACATGTTTACATGTAGACTGTACTGCTTCACATTTTTACATGTAGACTGTACTGCTTCACATGTTTACATGTAGACTGTACTGCTTCACATGTTTACATGTAGACTAGACTGTACTGCTTCACATGTTTACATGTAGACTGTACTGCTTCACATGTTTACATGTAGACTGTACTGCTTCACATGTTTACATGTAGACTGTACTGCTCCACATGAGCTGATACATCTCCCCCCCCCTCCTCTCTCAGGAAGTGACATCATATCGTTGGAAGCTGCGTGTCTTCCTGTTCAACGTGTCTTGTTGCCTAGCAGCGGGATACTTCTTCAGACGACACAACAAGTTCTGTGAACGCCCCCTGAGGACAAGAGATACTGACCTCACACGCACGCACACACACACACACACACGCACACACACACACACACACACACACACACACACACACACGCATATATCTAAACGACGGAGCGGTTTGCGCAAAGACCCGCCCGGCAGCACTGTTTAATGCAAGTATTTTTTTGTTGAATTACTCATGACAAAGTTGTCAACAGTCAACAGTATGTATATCCATAAAATAAGCAAGCAGCACGCGCAGACAATACACTAGTTCTGTCTTTCAATAATTGTATTATTTAAGAAGAATATGATCAGGTAATAATAATAATTATAAAATGATTGAAACAAAGAACTAGTGATGTTTATGTTATGGACATACATACTGTACAACTTTGTCATGAGTAATTCAACAAAAAGTACTTATAACACGTGCTGCCGGGCAGGTCTTTGCGCAACCGCTCCGTCATTTAGATATATGCACACACACACACGCGCACACACACACACACACACACACACACGGAACCAGAACACACACACACACACACACACACACACACGGAACCAGAACACACACAGCACAACACATTCCATGATGGTTCTATTGATTCCAAAGACCAGTTGGTTTTCAACCATTTTGGTCTCCATTTGATGACATTTAGCCTCTCAGACCCATTTGAGCCACGGACCACCGTTTGATGACATTTAGCCTCTCAGACCCATTTGAGCCACGGACCACCGTTTGATGACATTTAGCCTCTCAGACCCAAAACTAAAGAATATTTTGTTGTTGTTGGATCAGATTGTGTCCACAGCTCCATGCTGTATTGATGTTGGTACCATTAGGAGAGATAAGAGGCTAACGTTGATCAAAATAACAATTCTTCTACATTCTCTAATAGTGTAGACTTCTTGTAAATAAAGTAATACAGATTTTAACAATAATTTAACTCTTGAGTGTAAAATGAAAGTGAATCAAGAGTTAAAGATCTATAAATAAGGGTCCATTTGGTTACCAACTCTGGAACCCCCTCAAGGACCACTGGTTGAAAACCACTGCCAAAGACAATCTGACTGAATGAATGACTTCAAGAGTTAACGAATTAATGAATCAGTTGGGAAATCACCCACATTAGTTAGTTAATTAATTAACTTGTATTATTTATATGTTTACTGTATGCCGGGGAACCGCTGGGCTCCTCCTCCCGCCTCAGGCCGGTGTGCTCCTCGTCCAAAGATTTGGCCTTGTTTTTCGAGCCCTTCGGCCGACCTCTGGGCCTCTTTGCTGCCGGGGAACCGCTGGGCTCCTTGGCAGAACTCATGTCGCACGTCGTCAAACAGGTGTCTCCGCCGCTCTCTTCCACTCCTCCAAGCTTTTCGCTAGTCGGCATGGGGCTCTCACTCTTGGTGCTACTAGATTGTACCACCTCCGTTGGTCTGGGAGGGGTGCCGTCAGCTATTACAGCTTGGTCTTGCTCAGATGTGCTGGACAGGTTCTGCAGCGAGCCACCAGGAACAGAATTGGCAGATGCTTCAAGGCCCGTTACATCGTCGCTGTTTGAGTGGGTGGGTTTAAGAAGCGCATCCGTCTCTTGGCTGACAGATTGTGAGTGGGCGTTCAACAGCACCTCTGCCTCTTCCTGTGCAGGTTCACAGTTGACCTCAGGATCAGGGCAGGCTGCAGAGTCTGCTTGGCTGGGGTCAGAGAGCGTGACCTCAGCTTCACTGGAGCCCAAACCGATCGCAGAACCGGGAGAGCCACCATCGGGGAGAGTTGCAAGGATCTCTGTTCCTGCCATGGAGACCTCGGTTGAATGTGCCTGAGCTTGATCCTGTACACCCTCCTCTTCCTCCTCCAATACAGGCAGCAGGCTGTTGTCCTCCACCACTGCTTTAGCTGCCGAGGTCTGGCTCAGACTCTCTGCAGCCATTTGTGATTCACTCTCACAGGCAACAGCATTGATGTTCTCAGCCATGGGGGAGGTGAGGTATGGCAGAGTGGATCACGTCTCTCTGGACTGGCTGCATACAAATCAGGAACGGGGATGAGTCCTGCAGGTCCAGCTAAGTGTCCACAACAGACAGCCGCACACAATCTCCAAAGAAATGAGTGCTCATAAAACCAATGGTTATAAAATAAACAATGCAATATTCGCTTTTGGGCGTAGCAGTAGCTCAAGAAAAAAAATCTTCTGCCTACCGCTTCTGAACTTAAAAGGAAGTGTGTATTCGACGAAGGATTCTTTTATACTCTTTGTTTTACAGGGCCTATAGAGCGTCGCAGTCCCGCCCCCCTTTCATGACGACGCCAGGCCCAGGAAATAGTTCCCAATGCATTTTTCCCTCATAGACATTTCAAAACGTATTTATTTAAAGACCTTATAAGCGTCGTACGAAGCCAACTCTTGAAAAACAACAAAAAAAGTGTTGTAACCTGCTGTTTTCAACTTCTTTCTAATTATTTGTTCAGCCCGAAAAATTGTGTTTGTTGTCATGATTTGTCACGACAAGAGTTGGCTTTGTCGGCGGCGTAAATGTCTTTAAATAAATACTTTATTTATTTTCCGGTTCTCTTGAGGGGGGCGGGACTGCGACGCTGCTCTATACTGTAAATATTATGGTTGCAACACAGCTGAACAAAGTCTTTGATTTAATCTAAAATCTAAAATAGCCACCCTTGTACAACGACTCAATTTGTTGTGGAGAGAAAAAAAGAAAACAGCTTCTCGGTTATTTGATTAACCTACTAGATTAAGTTGGTTATTGCTTCTAAATATCTGTATCATTTTGGTTCTTTAATTGCCCAGCCCTATGTTGTATAAACAGGTGGTTTATAATAAGGAAATGGAAACATGTCACATGTGATTCCTAAGATGTGACTACTGACTAAATTTGACTGAGGGACTGCCATTGGATTTTTTTTCTTTTTTCGTCATGTGAAAGCAGGGACTCCCAGCTTCAAATTGACATATTGGTTGTTCAGTTTGGCCTACCAGTTTTGGAGATATGGCTTATAGAGTAATGTCTGGCAGCGAGTTGAGAAAACAAGCTTGAAAGGTTCACTTCTGTGGACTCTAACATTACACCTAGCTACATGTTTAAGCATTTATTTCATATTTACATGTCTTCTGTGGTCTCTAGCATTACACCTAGCTACATGTTTAAGCATTTATTTCATATTTACATGTCTATTTCAGCTCTGACACTTATTTCAGACATGCTCTACTATGTGACGAGTCTGCCTGTGCTATTAACTCTTTGTTTTTTTTAAATAAGCTTTTCTCCATTGGTGAAAAGCTGGAGTTTGCGCGATGGCAGCAGGCTCTCAGTCAAATCTGGTCACATATATTATAATTATATAATGTATACCATATATTATGATATACAATGCATATTATGCCAATCACTGTGTTGAGTCAAACTATTTCACCTTTCTATGTTGCCGTATACAGTTCAATAAATAGTGAAATAATATTAAATATATAAATACATAATGAATAATATTTTAAATTAGTTGGTTTATAGTTATTTGTTTTCGTTCATTTGTTATTTTTAGTTAGTCAGTTATTTTGCATGTGTTTAATATTATATATAGATAGAAACTAATAAGAGAGATAACAGATAATGTATGGTGAGACATCTAGATATGTGATATAATGCTTCCGGACTAATAGGAGAGATAACAGATCTACATCTAGATGTATGTAAATCTAGATAAAATGTGTAGAATGTGATAAAGCTCAAGGACCAATAAGATAATAGAGGGTATGCACGTCACGTGATATCATCATAACTTTAAGTTATGCAGGAATGCCCACTGCCCCACTGAGTGGCAAAAAACTACTTTCTGGCCTTGACAGCCCATACATCCAAACAGAAAAGTCCTATTTGACTGCATTAAATGACTTTAAACAACCTTAAATTAACTTTGTCACTCAATTTTCCACTCGATTTGCCATTCACTTTATGCATGTGCTGATGTGCATACCCTCTATAAGAGATAACGAGCAAACTTTGATCAATACAATATGGGTCCATTTGGACACACGCACGAACACACACACACACACACACACACACACACACACACACACACACACACACGTTGCTTCGCCACAACAATGACTAACATTTAGAACATACACGCAAAATATTTGCCGCCTTGTGGTGACCATGGACACATGCAGAATACACAACTATGCATTCTAGCTGCTGGTGTTTATAACGATACTAATTATATAGCCTAACTATGAAGTTTATAACGATAATAATTATAAAACTATGAATTCTACTCGTGTTTATTTGGGGGTCCTTGACATGAAAAGGTTTGGGAACCACTGCTTTATGGTGTCGTCCACAGTTAACAGTTTTGTTTTGAGTTGTGCTTGAAATGTAGGCTACTGTAATTCTGCAATATGTCAATGAATTAATAAACAAACAATCAATCAATCAGACAGGTCCATTTGGTTCCATTTGTACACTCAGAGTTAAATGAACATTGATATTACAATGTAAATGGGGGTCTCAGAGATATAAATGCCATTAAATGGGGGTCCGTAGACTAACGCATGTAAAACCGGGGGTCCTTGAAATGAAACGGGTTGAGAATCACTGCTAGAGCCGTAAATATGGAACCAGTGCTTTGAGCTGCGTGTGTTGCAGAATGCATGGAAAAGTGGGTATTAACGCCATCTGGTGGTGGAATTTTACTGACAGAGGTAGAACTATACTTCTTCCGTACAACAGTGTTTTACAGTCAGTCCGTCAAGTCGGTGTTTAGTCAATTTATCTATCTTCATGGGTATTAATACGTGTTTAAGTGTTTTATTGTTGTTCTAAAAAATAGAAGATTATTTAACACAAACTGTCGATTCAAATAAAGAAAGTTTTACAACAAATAAAGTGTCTTTTTTACGTCATGAAGACACAGCTACTAGCTAGCTGCTCAGCTAGCGGCTAGCTGGCTAGCTAGTCTTCTGTGACTCGGCACTGCGGCTGCGCAGTCGTCGAAAACAGCCGAAGTACGAACCCTAAACATCGGCTGTTTTCGACGCGCGTCACCGTCGTACGGATGAAATACACATCGGCTGTTTTCGACTCCCTCCATTTGGTAGCACAGAATAGATACAGCAGAATGTAGTCTCTGATGCCACCTGGTGGTGACAACCGACAACTGCAGGACTCCGTCGAATGAGCAAATTTTGAATTTCCTGTTGGAGAGCTAGCAAATTTAAGACATCCGGTTGCCTTCAGAATAAAATAATAATAATTCGACAGTGCTGTGACGGGCCTAGCTAGCCAGCTAGCCGCTAGCTGAGCAGCTAGCTAGTAGCTGTGTGTCTTCATGACGTAAAAAAGACACTTTATTTGTTGTAAAACTTTCTTTATTTGAATCGACAGTTTGTGTTAAATAATCTTCTATTTTTTAGAACAACAATAAAACACTTAAACACGTATTAATACCCATGAAGATAGCATAAAGCTATCGATAGCTAAAGCTAACTTATTGTAATTAATGTCCTCACTGTATTATTTACTGCTATTATTTTAATGTTTTATTCCTGCTTTTCTTTTCTTTTTTTCTCTTTTTGAGCTGCATTTCATTTCATTTCATGAAAGGTGCTACAAATAAATAAATAAATACATTTTATTATTATTATTATTTAGTTTTATTAACAGCCGAGTGGCTGTTTCCGGTGGGGCGGTTGTATTTTGAAAGGAAAGCGGAAACACTTGAAGAATTAACTTGACACGTCGCAGTACCTTTTATTTTGTAAAACCGGAAGTGAAGACACACAGCTACTAGCTAGCTGCTCAGCTAGCGGCTAGCTGGCCAGCTAGGCCCGTCACAGCACTGTCGAATTATTAATTATTTTATTCTGAAGGCAACCGGATGTCTTAAATTTGCTAGCTCTCCAACAGGAAATTCAAAATTTGCTCATTCGACGGAGTCCTGCAGTTGTCGATTGTCACCACCAGGTGGCATCAGAGACTACATTCTGCGAATTACACTAGTCGTTATTTAATGTATAACTATCAATAATGAATGGATGTGAATTAGACTAGTTATTAACCTACTAATAATGAATGGATGTGAATTAAACTAGTCGTTATTTCATTTATAACTATTAATAATGAATGGATGTGAATTAAACTAGCTCTTTATGTGAATTAAACTATAGTTGTTTATCTCATTTAACTACTATTTTGTGAATTAAACTAGTTGTTATTTCATTTATATAAACTTGGTTACCTGATGTGTTTTAATATTTATATAAACTTGATTGATGTGTTTTATGTATACAAATTTGATAACATGATGATTGTCAGTAAATAAAAAGAGAATAAAACATTTAAACATATAATTTAGAGAAAAACACAAGCAGACTTTTGGCAACGCCACTTCAAGCCTGCTTCTGATTGGCTCGTTTGCCATGAGTGGAATAGTTAGAGAGTGGCGACCCGCTTTGATCTCTATGGGCTGTAGTTCCACACGTTGGAACTATCCCATTGAGATAGAATGAGCACTTCCGCATTCCATTATTACAATGGGGGGGTCAACGCTACTGACGTCATCTCTCTCTCTAGATTACTCTGGGTCGGCGATGTTGGTCTTCCGGGTTGATGACGTCGGCAGCTCAGCCTAAACAGCTCGAGGCAGCCGGATGAACCGTTAATTTATTTACTTTTATAGATGGAGTAATTAATCAATGACGTAGAATTGATCCTTAATTGATGTAAACAGTCCACGTGTGAAGCCGACAGTCTGAATAGAGCATTAGTATTCATAATAAGTGACATCATCAGTTCTGTTTAGCTGATTATAGCTACAGTAGCTCATCTTACAGCTGGAGTCAACAGAGGATATCCATATTAATAAAGTGATGAGTATTAATGACATGAAGTCATATTAAAGTCCATGTGATTGGCTCACATGGAGCTGCAGTTGTGAAGGTTGAAGGTAAGAGCACTTATCTGTTATAACATTATAATTATTGATTGAAGTATTTGTTAACAGTTTGCAGAATTACAGTACATTTCAAGCACAACTCAATACAAAGACCGTTACTATATGACTGGACGACACCATTAAGTATTACACTTGTTTACAAGAGGGTCCACCATGTTCAATTAAATTGTTGTTTCATCTGAAAAGATCACAGGATCTATTGAATGTGACAAACTGACATATTGATCTTAGTGAAGTATTTAGACAGGTACATGGGTATCTTAGTGAAGTATTTAGACAGGTACATGGGTATCTTAGTGAAGTATTTAGACAGGTACATGGGTATCTTAGTGAAGTATTTAGACAGGTACATGGGTATCTTAGTGAAGTATTTAGACAGGTACATGGGTATCTTAGTGAAGTATTTAGACAGGTACATGGGTATCTTAGTGAAGTATTTGGACAGGTACATGGGTATCTTAGTGAAGTATTTGGACAGGTACATGGGTATCTTAGTGAAGTATTTAGACAGGTACATGGGTATCTTAGTGAAGTATTTAGACAGGTACATGGGTATCTTAGTGAAGTATTTAGACAGGTACATGGGTATCTTAGTGAAGTATCTAGACAGGTACATGGGTATCTTAGTGAAGTATCTAGACAGGTACATGGGTATCTTAGTGAAGTATTTGGACAGGTACATGGGTATCTTAGTGAAGTATTTATACTGTACACATATACTGTATGTGTATAAATACATGTGTATATGTGTGTACTCCAGGATGGTACACGCGGGGTACATCGGGCTGGAGAGGGACCGTCCTCTCATCAGAGTCCCGTTTCCCCACCTGGCCGTAGGGACGGTTCTGTTGGCTCTGACTGGACTGATCCTCTGTCTGGTTCTGTCTCTGATGTACCACTACTCTGAGAGTACTTATACTCACTGTCTGGTACGTACACTGTACTGTACTGTACTGTACACTACACTACACTACACTACACTACACTACACTACACTACACTACACTTATGTATTTACGTGCCAGGGGCAGGTGGGCAACCCTTAGTGTTTTATTTAGCTGCCAGGGGCAGGTGGGCAACCCTTAGTGTTTTATTTAGCTGCCAGGGGGCAGGTGGGCAACCCTTAGTGTTTTATTTAGCTGCCAGGGGGCAGGTGGGCAACCCTTAGTGTTTCATTTAGCTGCCAGGGGCAGGTGGGCAACCCTTAGTGTTTTATTTAGCTGCCAGGGTTCAAGTGGGCAACCCTTAGTGTTTTATTTAGCTGCCAGGGGCAGGTGGGCGACCCTTAGTGTTTTATTTAGCTGCCAGGGGCAGGTGGGCGACCCTTAGTGTTTTATTTAGCTGCCAGGGGCAGGTGGGCAACCCTTAGTGTTTTATTTAGCTGCCAGGGGGCAGGTGGGCAACCCTTAGTGTTTTATTTAGCTGCCAGGGGCAGGTGGGCAACCCTTAGTGTTTTATTTAGCTGCCAGGGGCAGGTGGGCAACCCTTAGTGTTTTATTTAGCTGCCAGGGGGCAGGTGGGCAACCCTTAGTGTTTCATTTAGCTGCCAGGGGCAGGTGGGCAACCCTTAGTGTTTTATTTAGCTGCCAGGGTTCAAGTGGGCAACCCTTAGTGTTTTATTTAGCTGCCAGGGGCAGGTGGGCGACCCTTAGTGTTTTATTTAGCTGCCAGGGGCAGGTGGGCGACCCTTAGTGTTTTATTTAGCTGCCAGGGGCAGGTGGGCAACCCTTAGTGTTTTATTTAGCTGCCAGGGGGCAGGTGGGCAACCCTTAGTGTTTTATTTAGCTGCCAGGGGCAGGTGGGCAACCCTTAGTGTTTTATTTAGCTGCCAGGGGCAGGTGGGCAACCCTTAGTGTTTTATTTAGCTGCCAAGGGGCAGGTGGGCAACCCTTAGTGTTTTATTTAGCTGCCAGGGGGCAGGTGGGCAACCCTTAGTGTTTCATTTAGCTGCCAGGGGGCAGGTGGGCAACCCTTAGTGTTTCATTTAGCTGCCAGGGGCAGGTGGGCAACCCTTAGTGTTTTATTTAGCTGCCAGGGTTCAAGTGGGCAACCCTTAGTGTTTTATTTAGCTGCCAGGGGCAGGTGGGCGACCCTTAGTGTTTTATTTAGCTGCCAGGGGCAGGTGGGCGACCCTTAGTGTTTTATTTAGCTGCCAGGGGCAGGTGGGCAACCCTTAGTGTTTTATTTAGCTGCCAGGGGCAGGTGGGCAACCCTTAGTGTTTTATTTAGCTGCCAAGGGGCAGGTGGGCAACCCTTAGTGTTTTATTTAGCTGCCAGGGGGCAGGTGGGCAACCCTTAGTGTTTCATTTAGCTGCCAGGGGCAGGTGGGCAACCCTTAAGGTCATTACACACTGGCGAATTAGCGACGCGATGCGAATAAGCGATCTGAAAATGCGAAATATTGCATGTTGCAGTTCGCCTGCGAATCTCTGCAAAATACGACACCAGAGCGAACAAATAAAAGCGAAAACGGTCGCATTTTCGCACATTCGCACATTCGCCACTGATGTGGAAGCTTGCATGGACTTCAATAGTTTTTTTTTAAATGCGAATTATTCGCACGAATATATCGCGTCGCTAATTCGCCAGTGTGTAATGACCTTTAGTGTTTTATTTAGCTGCCAGGGGCTGGTGGGCGACCCTTAGTGTTTTATTTAGCTGCCAGGGGCAGGTGGGCAACCCTTAGTGTTTTATTTAGCTGCCAGGGGCAGGTGGGCAACCCTTAGTGTTTTATTTAGCTGCCAGGGGCAGGTGGGCAACCCTTAGTGTTTTATTTAGCTGCCAGGGGCAGGTGGGCGACCCTTAGTGTTTTATTTAGCTGCCAGGGGTAGGTGGGCAACCCTTAGTGTTTTATTTAGCTGCAAGAGGCAGGTGGGCGACCCTTAGTGTTTTATTTAGCTGCCAGGGGAAGGTGGGCAACCCTTAGTGTTTTATTTAGCTGCCAGGGGATTCATTTACCTGCCAGCAGAGCCGTAAGCCAACACAAAGTGACTTGATTAGCTGTCATTTCTCCCAAAAAGAGGTTAAAAGTCAGCTGTGGTCTACTACTATAACAGCTGATCTGTTTGGTCTGTGTGTGTCTGTTAGCATGCAGGTGGACGTGAAGCTGATAGACCTGGATGAAACCAGCTCCTCGCCACTCGCCACTCGCCCACTCGCCACTCGCCACTCGCCCACTCGCCACTCGCCCACTCGCCCTACACACTTGCCCTCGATATGCGCGTTCACGCGAGGCTGCGCCATATTAAGTGTCGTCTGAAACCAAGCAGCCTTGAGTGGAAGTGGCTTATAAAGCCCTCAAGAGCGAGTCTGTGCCGATCTAGACTCGATTGCCTTGTGCAGCCCTGCTCTCTGTCCGCATGGAAACCGCCACCTACAAATGTAAGTACCACCACAAATAAATGATAAATAAACTCCTCCTAAACAATCTTCATCTGATGCAGAATAGACAACGCTCTAACTGATGTTCACAAGGGCTCTTTATTTACCCCACCGTGAAAAGCTATAAATGAAACCACACAAACAAAACAACTTTTAACAATGATTTATAAACACCGTTACACCATGGATGTATATGACATGTCATTTTTGACAGTCACGCTGTATTTCCTTTTTCCATATTAATGAAATCCACATGTCACACAAACGTACACGATGCAATGCAATATAACTGTACAAACAAAATAACAGGTAACACAATTGCATGATGGTAACCATGGCAACGAATGGTGTCTGTTTCCTGTTTCTGCACAAGGAGGGCGAGTGTATTTCCAAACTGTTTTTTATACCCAGGACCCTAATCAAGGGAACTTGATTCAGCTGGAGGGGCACTTCCTGACGAGGGAACCTCCCGAGAGCACTTCAAGTCAAGCGACTGGTTTCAGAAAGGGCCACGGGGAGAACATACAGTCTTCATCATGGCCCCTGAAGAGCCCCAGGAAGTCAGGAACCTGATGGATCAGAGTGCCCTGCTCACTACAGGTAAGATGCACGCTCGCACGCAACACACACACACACACACACACACACACACACACACACACACACACACACACACACACAGGAGATGTTTATTGTTTATACATTTTGAAAACTTTAAAAATGGCACATTCCGTAAATATGAAAATGTCTAGCAGGGGGAGTGTTTACTGGGTAGGTACCCTCACATGTTCTCCCCGTGTCCCCTAGGGTAGGTCCCCTCACATGTTCTCCCGTGTCCCCTAGGGTAGGTACCCTCACATGTTCTCCCCGTGTCCTCTAGGGTAGATACCCTGACATGTTCTCCCCAAAAACATGCAGTAATCCTGGTCTCTAAACTACCTCCCCCTGGCCAGTCACATACATGGAATGCAGAGAGACTGCATATAGATATATATAGAAGACAGAGTAGAAATAAAAATATGTGTGTGTGTGTGTGTGTGTGTGTGTGTGTGGGGGGGGGGGGGGGGTATGTAGGGAAAGCCAGTTTGAAAAGGTGGGTTTTGAGTGTGCTTTTGGACATTTCGGCTTACAAGACACTCACAAAATTGTACATACATAATGATACATATACACAAATAGACAGTTACTCATGGATACATCGTTCTCCAACGTAACTGCCATGCCTTCTCTACGAATTTTCTTAAAACAAAAACTTCATTACTGAACAACCAATTTAACATAAAACATTCAGACAAATCTGGGTACTTATCCTGAATTCTTTCAAATAAAGAGTTTCTTAAATCATGGTATAGTGGACAATAGAATACAACATGAAACTCATCCTCTACAACTCCCAGGTCACAAAGAGCACACAGTCGCTGCTCCTCAGGAATGCCAGTATATCTGCCAACCTCAACTGCCAGAGGTAAAGCACCACATCTTAACTGGGCACAGAGGGACCTCTGTCCTCTTTTTAAATAAATGCAACATAAGGGCCGATTCATACTCCTATTTTACCGCTGTTTCGGCGCTGTAGTGCCGAAATGATTTCGGCTCGTCAGAAATTTTCAGTAGCACCGAATAGCCGACTTATAGCACAATGTCCACCCTCCATTTCTGCTGATGTAACTTAGACAGTTTATATTTTACTGTATTAATGTTACAATGAAGGTTATTTAAAATGTTTAAATCAGAAAGTGAGAAAATTGAGGAGACCTCTCTTATCCACGGATGATTACATATTTTATTCCAATTAAATATAATTTTCGTAATGCTCCTTTCCTGGCAGTTGGATAAGGCGATTCCATAATCTGATCATTTCACATCTCTGCCTTGTCAGGCAGCTTTCCCAACCTGTGTCACCTTCAATGGTCAACTTAGTGGAAAAATTTGTGGAAAAAGAACATTGAATGTCAAATAGTCTAGTCCCTGATTATAATACGACCCAGTTATTTCCATTAGGAAAAAAACATTATTTCAGACCAATATGATATGTGATTTCAGTATCTACTATGTTCTATCTGTTCTTAACTAATATTCTGCTCTCTCCTGTTCAAGGTGTAATGGAGTGGGACATGATTGCAGTGAGTGGAGCCAAACAAACCAGAGATGAGAGCTCAGCCCAGCATGAATTGATAGTCAGGTTTTCTCCAGGCTAGCGGAAAAACGGCGACAGCTGAATGTCCAAAACGGGTCTAAGTCCACCATGGTTATTTTATTTATTTTCCTGAGCACAGAGCATGATTTGAATCGTTTTATATAGGAGCATGCAGCACATATTTCACCACATATGAGTGTGACGATGCAGTGAGCCTCGTCACACTCATTCAGCCAAACGTTAGGCCATAATTGTCGTACTCGTTCAGTGCTAACCAGCACTTTGGTGGACTTAAAGTCTGCTACAGCTCAGGAAGACGTCCAGATTGAAACACACCACACACCACACATTATAACTGAAATGTATCATTGTTACAGCTTGTGAACCAAACATGTTTATGGTTAACAAATATTATGTTATATTATTATTATACAAATGTAGAATCTATGATCCTATGTCCTAGGATAGGTGGTGGTGTAGCAAAGATTAGGCACAACATTTGGAATAGAATTATACCGTTTTATATTCTGTGCTTTATTGTTGCTACACTGCCTGTCTTTGGTTTAGGGTTAGGGTTAGATAGGGTCATTGTTGCACATAGGACTAAGAGACTATCAAAAACGAAATTACGTTTCTCCTAGTGTCTTTTTAACTAGGAGAAACGTGATTTCGTTTTTTTCTGCTGCTACAGTTGGGAAGAATGACAAAATAAAGCAATCAATCAATCATTGCACTGAATTATTGTTACATATTCCTGTAAATGTTTTGGAAATGCATTGGTAAAAATGTGTGGGAATCCTGCGACACGATCATAGTGCCCTTAAATTATTTGATCTGTGCTTATTACTACAGTCGAGTGCTGATGTTTTATTGTGTATCTTTGTTTTATCCAGTGTTTTATTGTCCACTAATTGTCAGTAGATTAGTGTAATGCTTTTTTTAACTTGTAGTCAGCTCAATGAATGAACTGGTTGGTGGTGACGTGTGATATTTCACCACTACACCCATAGGTGTCCCTGACAGACTTATCAAAGTTCCTCTCCACCTGTAAACAAGAAAGTGCTCCTTGGCGTTGCTGAAATGGTGAATATTTTCAGCTCCATCCATAGTTTTAAAGAATTAAATGTTTCTTCTGTATTCTCTTTTTTTGATAGCTAGAGTCTGGTGTTCATAAGAAAATAATAACATGCTTCTTTCTCTGTTGGTGTCAACAAGCAGCCTAAATTACAATGGGTTCAATCTATGAATTAACCTTCAGGAATGAAATAATGTAACTATAATTCATGGGTTAATTATTATCCATTTAAGTTTTTTCACGGTACATTATGTGGTCTGTTATATTGTAGGCCTATAGTTATTTTAACCCTATTTTCAAATATAACTTTCCTCATCAACTCTACAAAAGGCATCAGGGGAAATGGTTATAGAGCTGTTACTGATTTTGTCCACTTGAGGGCGTCAGAGACCCTATTTTCCTTTGAGGGACAAAGGCCGTTGAATAAGAA
Source organism: Protomyctophum parallelum (assembly GCF_964188405.1). Classification (NCBI taxonomy): domain Eukaryota; kingdom Metazoa; phylum Chordata; class Actinopteri; order Myctophiformes; family Myctophidae; genus Protomyctophum; species Protomyctophum parallelum. The sequence goes on along the minus strand of NC_139698.1, from coordinate 299,751 downwards.
CAGAACTCAGAACTTTGCAAGGGTGATAATGAATATAATGCTTTATGAAAACAATAGCAATCTCTAGCAGTCACTTTGGGACAAATAACATTTATTTCCCCTCAAAACTATTTAAATAGTAGTCTAGGCCGCACACGCAGTCACGCACACCTAGGTTCCATCCTGGAGGCTAATCTTTCCGGTGATAAAATGGCCACCAACGTAATCAAAAAAGTCAATCAAAGAACAAGATTCCTTTACAGGATCTCCTCACTGGTCAGCAAAAACACCTTGAAGACCTTAACAGGAGCCCTCGTACAAGGTTTCTTTGACTATGCATCCACCTCTTGGTACCACAGCACCTCAAAGGCCCTTAAAACAAGGCTCCAGACCTCCCAAAACAAACTGGTCAGGCTCCTACTTGGCCTCACCCCCCGAACCCACCTCACCCCTGCCCACTTTGACAGGCTGGGATGGCTTAGGGTCGTCGACAGAGTACAGCATCTTGCAATGGGTCTGGTCCACAAGATTCGATACACCACCAAGATACCCATGTACCTGTCTAAATACTTCCTTAATGTAAACGAAGTCCACACCCACAACACCAGAGGGAGTGCAACAAACCATGTACAACCCAGATTCGGCACAAACAAGGGACTAAATTCTTTTCGCTCCTATGCCACCAAAATGTGGAACGCCCTACCAACAGTCATTAAGACATGTGAATCCCTTGACTCCTTCAAAACCGCTCTCAAAGGGCACCTACGGATGGCTGCAATTCGAAACTGGCCTCTGTAAAATCTGAATCCCCCCCACCCCCCCACCCCATTTCCCTCACTGTATATTGTATATTTTCCCAGTGCTTGTATATTTTCCCTTTTTTGCTTCCCATATGATGAATTCCTGTTGTTCTTTAACTACATAGAAATGTCTATTTGTATGTCTCTAAATGGTTGTATGTCTTTAAATGTTTTGATGAATTGAACAATGTGGACCCTGTTGTAAACAAGTGTAATGCTTAATTGGGTCGTCCACTCACAGTTGACAGTCTTTGTATTGAGTTTGTGCTTAAAATGTACTGTAAATTCTACAAACTGTTAATAAATATTTCAATCAATCAAAAAAACACACGTACACACAGGTACAACCCAGCCCACGGCCCCGCCCCTACTTGAATAGTATGTCACTCCATTCATCCATCCTGTTTTAGGAGCCTTGGTTCCAAGTCCAGCAGACTTAGGAACAGCTTCTTCCCCTCCACTGTCATCTACCTAAACTCCTCATCCACTCCTTTCCCTCCCCCAGTGCCAGCCCCCCCTCCAACCCAGACTCATCCTAGTCTGTAACACTATGTGGACTCATGCGATATGGCCACTGGACTTGTGGAATATGGTCTCTGGACCTTAGTTTAGCACTGGGCCACGTGCAATAAGGGCTACGTGCAATATGGACAGATCATGTTTTTCTTCTTCCTCTCTTATCTTATTTATTACTTATTTAAATGACTACTGCTCAGTTCATTACTACTGTAATTAATGTATCCTCCTTGCTGACATGTTTGCACTATTGGTGAGATGCGAAAAAACTTTTCGCTGTGCTGTACTTGTACTGTACATTGACAATAAATTGAATCTCATCTCTCATCTCGTCAGCCAATCACATCGCGTCGTTCTCCGCACGTGACCTGCCCCGCGTCATTTTGATTGAATGATTGAAAGCATTTGTGTCGGCGTCTTATCACGGCTAGGAGGAGGACCGACCATGTTGAATGAATCCTTTTCCACTCACGTCAGCAGGTTAACATTACAAACCATCCCTGACGGACCAGCGGCGGACCCCCTGGCTGTAGCCATTTAAACCCTGTGCTAACCGTACCTGCTACTGGTAAAGGATTTATCATTTTAGAAGGGCTTTCATAAATGGTGGATTTATTGCGTGGTTTGACAGAGGAACTGTTTTAAGTTGTTTTTTTGTTTTGAGAGAAAGGTAGGATATCGTTTGAACTGTGGAACATTTAGGAGTGAGCCTCTTGAGTTGTGTGAATTTAATCATTTCGTTTGGTTTGTATGTAGAAGGTTGCTGTGAAATGTAAGGTATTTAAACCAAATGTGTTGGAAAAAGTAACCTTTCAGTTGTGTTGACACACTGACGCCACACAGCTGAGTCAAATGACTAATTGGCATCACCAGTGCAATGGGATGAATCTAGAGTTGTAAATGCATGCCGTCCATTGACAGCCCATTGATCCACATTGAATTTACAATCTGCTTGTATTAAACAATGCTAAACTCCCCAACGTTGCAGCTGTAGGGCAAGCTTGAATTATAGCCTACTCTCAATCTGCAAAGCAAATTTGTTTCATAAAAATACACCGTAGACGTGTTGTAAGTGACGTTGAGCTACTGGAAGCACTTGTTTTTAATGAATGGGTAGTGCTGCTGCCTCCTGCATTGTGACAATTCGAAACAGGTGGTAGGCATGGCTGTTCAGTGACTTCCAAAAGTACTCGACATTACTTGTAATTTGTATTTTAAATTGCTTTCTAGAAGCGGATAAGATATTGACTCTACAAACTATTGTGCATAGGGTTACATTTTGATATTGCACTTTTAAATATTCTTTAAAGGATCCCTGGTTAAAGACAAATAGGCCTATGCCTTAAGACATTATACTTAACCCTCTATAACAAATCTTAAAATGGAAACTATTTTATTTCTTTCATAAATAAATAATCTTTCACTTTCACTGCTCCTGTTGCAAGTTGATTATGTCATGTCCATATGGTCTAGCCCTATGGAATGCATACCGTATGCTAATAAACAGCTTAATACTTCCTAAGATTAATATAAGCATCAAAGCAATATTTTAAATACTTTTTTATGCATTCCATGGCGCTGGACCACACATGGACATCATCAACCTGCAACGGGAACAGTTCCTATGGAGTAAAATATTCTCTATTTATGAAAGAAATAATATATTGAAGGTGTTATGTTACAGAAGGTTTATTTTTACATTTTAGTTATAGATGTCTTAAGGAATATTTGTCTTATGTTTCTATTACTGTGAGTGATATGGTCAGCTTCTGATGTCTTTCTTTCTTTCTAGATGTGGATGGAGATGACCATAGATGCCCTGGTCTCCTGTGTCCCCATGTCTGAGTGGCCTCCAGACCGACCACCCCATCCTGGCTGCTAAGATGTCCATGTGAAGGTCACCAGGGTTCTGAGTGGCCTCCAGGCCGACCACCCCATCCTGGCTGCTAAGATGTCCATGTGGACATTATGAGTGTTTGTATAGAGAGAAGCATGGCTGAAGAGCTTTGCATATCAGTCGTTTCTTGCTGCTGCCAAAGTCAAATTGTGATATCTGTAGTGTTTAGTACATGGCCGCTTATGAGATGTAGATATAAGTACACCTGACTGGTGGAAATAGCCTTGTGATACATACTGGGTGTGCTCTTTGGTCCTTCACAAAACAAAAAAACTAAAGTAAACAAAATGCCACAAACTCACTAAAAGCTGCACAAAATCACACAAATCAAGGGATGTCCGACAGTCCGTGTCAAACTCCTAATTGCCGATATCAACAGATATATATATATATATAAATATATATATAGGCTTTTTCCAGTGGTGGAAACATAACTCAAATGTTTTACTTAAATAAAAGTAGGCTATAAATACTGCAATATAGAAATACTCCGTTACAAGTAAATTCAACATGTACTCGAGTACAAAGGTTTTGGTATAAAAATTTACTTAAAATACCAAAAGTAATTATTAATAATTACTCATGCAAAATGTCTCATCTAAAATGATCTAATCTCTCATCTCAAGTTTTCAAATGTATAAAAATCATTTGAAAATAGCAGATCTACAAGCTCACATGTGTCTTATTGTATTGTGAGCTTGTAGATGTTTTTAATGTAAAAAAATAAAAATAAAGTGAAATTAAGGGTTAGGGTTATTAATTTGTAATGCCTTTATCGACCGATAATATCGGACATCCCTAACAAAAAAATATATCATGTGTCAATACATTTCAAAGTGCCACTAAAACTTCACCAATAAATAAAAAAACATCCACAAGTTCCATAAATTAAATGCCACAAAGGTTTGACAAACGTGCCGAAAAAATGAAGAAATTACAAAAAATACGTTTCATAAACATCTTCTGCCGTATGTCCATAGAACAAGCCAGTACAGTGTGTCATTGTCTAGGTCACCTAAGCCACGATCACCATTCGGTGGCCGGTATTTGGGGCAAATGGTCATTACGTGTTCCACAGTCTGTAGTGGATCCTCGCATTCACAGTGGGCACTGTCCGAGATGTCCCACTTCTGCTTTGAGGGTTGTCCACTCCTTGCAGGGGAGGTGCTGGCAAAGAACATATTTGGGGTCCTCAATGTATTCCACTGGTCCCTCTGTCTTGCCTTCACCCAGGATGCCTTGGAGGTGTCAGCTGGTGTTGTGTGGCGCAGTTCTTGGGCCTGTGTTGGCAAAGGGGCACCGTGACTTGAGGCACGTGTGCTGTGGCAAAGGGTGCCGTGACTTGGTGTGTGTGTGTGTGTGGTGGCAAAGGGCACCGTGACTTGAGGCACGTGTGCTGTGGTGTCTCTGATGACCTTGTGGAGGAGATGGCTGGGATTCACTCAGCTGTGCCTTCCCGGTGAGGGCCAGCGTGGCTGCTTCTCGTCTGACCTCTGTTGGAGTGATTCCAGCGAGAGCAGGCAGGCAGTTTGTTTGGGGTGGCCCATCCTGTGTTGAGGGCAGCATCCAGCTTCTTGACATGAGAGCTACGGCTCCAGACTGGGGCACAGTACTCTGGTCGTCTGCATAGCCATACTACATTGATGTTGTTGCAGGGAGGTCGTGGATGTAGCTGTTGAACAGCAGTTACTGGTGTGGAACTGAAAAGCTTCACAAACATGCCAAAGATTTATAGTTTTTAATCTAGTTTATTTTCAAATAAATTTGTTTTTACTTCTGTTTTGTGAAGCAACTTTGGGTACCTTGAAAAGTGCTATATAAATTGTATGTATTATAAAAAAACAGCAATTGTCGCCACACAGACATCCCAAATTCCTATTGGCAGCAGCAACAAGTGAGTGATGTGCAAAGCTCTTCAGCCATTCATAGACTATAACCACCATGTCTTCCTTCCAGATGCTGAGAGGCTCAACCGGAGCCCCTACAGGTGGATATCTGCAGTTCTCGCTGTCCATGGATGAATCTGCATGGGGGGCTCTGAAGGCGGCTCAAAGTAAGAAACCACTTAGACTTTTCTATTACTGTGAGTGTTATGGTCGGCTTCTGTTTTAAATGTTCTCTATACATTTTGTGTATGATGTGAAAGGACACAATGTACGTATATCTGGCTCTTGGTCACTTTAATTAATCTTTCTTTCTTCCTTAGGGTGGATGGGTCGTGGTAGACGTCGTGGAAGGACAGAGATCCGTTTCAAAGCTTCCCTCCCGGAGGACTTCTGCTGTGAGTAGGAATATTTCTTGTTGGGATGGATATCTGTTGTACTGTTATGGTATGAAGTATAGCATGGCAGTATGATGCCTCCTAGTGGCACTGTGGTTGAATGTCTGTCAGCTCTCCAAGCTAATCAAAGTCTTAATGACACTTTTGTTAACTACTTCAACCCCAGCATCTCTATTCTGGGGGAAGCGTTCAGCCAAATTAGCAGATCTACAAGCTCACACTGCGTTGCAACGTGTTGTGAGCTTGTAGATCTGCTATTTTTGGCAAATCAATTTGTGTAGAGTGAAATCGGAGCATATACCAAATGCTCTCTTTAAAGGTCTGTTTTATCAAATCTATAGAGCGTTTAAGTGGTTCTGAATATGCAGCTCAACAAAAGCTAATTTGGTCTTTATTTCTTTCTTTCTTAGGACGGAGATCTGTGTAGATGCCGGAGGACTTCAGACCTGGGCCTGCCCGGTGAGGAACCGCACAGTAAGAACCACTCTAGGCCTTTCATGATTATGAGGTTTCTTTTTACTGGACGATTATTGTCGCTTAAATAAATTGCAATTAAATATTTAAGTGTGGCCCGGATGGTTAGCTCAACTGTCTGGGCACCTAGGCTGCCAAGCCAGCCGGATGGCGTGCTGCGGGTTCGACTCCCGACGGCCTTTGCCGCGTGTCACTCCCCATCTCTTTCCCCCTTTCCTGTCTATATACTGTTCACTATCAGTAAAGGCATAAAAAGCCCCAAAACCAACATGAGGGCTACGGCTCCAGACTGGGGCACAGTACTCAGCGGTGGGGAACACCAGAGCCTCGGTACCGGCTAGACGCCGTATCGGTGCGGCACAGGCGGTGGTCTTTCTCTTGACGCTGTCAGGTGTTGTTTAAAGGACAGTGTTCTGTCCAGCTTCACCGCAAGATATGATGGGGAGGAGTGGGACTGTAAAAATATTAGTGGTGGGCATAGATTAATTTTTTTAATCTAGATTAATCTCACTGCAATTCTGGAGTTAATCTAGATTAATCTAGATTAAAATGGCTCATTTGAACTCTGCCGAAGGCATTGAAAATATGTGTGCGCTACCTAAATAATGACCAGAAGTAAATCCTTGAACGGGCCACGTGGCCCATTAGACCAGGAGCCCTATCATAATTGGTAATGAAAATATAATAATGTTCAATACGATGTACGTGTGTTATACATTGTTTATTCAGTTAAACACGAATAACCATAAACACGTTACCATACAGGCAATTTGGAACAGTGGGTGCAAGAACAACCCCCTTTTCTGGGATATGACATTAATTAAACTGTAAACCTAGAGGTGATGAAGAACTGTTTACAGTCAGTAGCTTTGTGACATGACTTGAGTCCAACCTCTACCTCTTCCACCAGTCACTCACCTCCAGTGTGGGGCGTCCCAATCCCAACCCTGGGGCTTCCTATTCCCTCTCCTACTGTACCTCATCAGTACTGGGGTTTCCTATTCCCTCTCCTACTGTACCTCCATCGGTACTGGGGTTTCCTATTCCCTCTCCTACTGTACATGATTTGAGTCCAACCTCTACCTCTCCTTCTTCCACCAGTCACTCAGACACACCAGCTTGTTCACATTGTCTGGTGACAAACTAGATCTTTTTTTCTGTACAATGTGGCCTGCTAAAGAGAACAGTCTCTCGCATGGGACAGTTGTGGCAGGAGTCCCCAAGTACTTCTGGGCAATGTGGGCCATCTTACCATAAACAGCAGTGTGCTCTGACCACCACTTCAGTGGACACTGATCTAAACTGGCACTGGGCTCTACCTTGTACCTCTCTACAACATTGTCTACTACTGGTATCTCGTCTTCTGACTCTGACTCTGATCCCATCAGTAGTAGGGCTGTCTTCTTTTGAGGTGGCTCAGGGTTCTCCTCCCTGGGCGGCTGCAGAGCAGGTTCTTCTGCCCTCACCAAGTCACTCAGCTTTCCCCACACTGGCTCCCTCTCTGCTCTGGGCAGGCATTTGAGATCTTTGAAGCGTGGGTCCAGAGCAGTGGCCACCTTTTGATGAAAAATAAAATAAAGATTGATGGAAGAAAATGTAACTTTCAAAATCCTCCATATTTCTTCATGACTCATTCATCTATCCATTTATCAATCTTCTGGCTTAACGGTCTATAATGGTCAGCCAATACAGTTATCTTCTGGTCAGTACGTGTCACATACCTTCAGCCATTCCAGGTTTGTTTTCTCCCTCCGCTGGTTGAGGTCTTTGATGAAGGCAGTCTTGAAGCGCACAATGTAGGCAGGATCATCATCAGAGATCTTCATTGCTCGCAGGAGATGACACAGGGCAGGTAAAACGACAGAGCAGGAGACATACTTTTCCCCACCAAGGAGCTCAGTGACGTACCTACACACACACACACACACACACACACACACACACACATTAAGAGGGGTGAATTGACACCAAAAACGACGCCACAATGTCACAGCAGGACACACGCGCACACACACACACACACACACACACACACAGAGCATAGCACACAGACAGTACACACACACACAGACATCACAGCCCCAAACACAGCACGGCCACACACAGACAGCACAGCCCCAAACACAGCACAGCCATACACACACACACACACACACACACACACACACACACACACACACACACACACACACACACACACAGAGCAGTGTGCACTGTGCACACACACACAGCCACACACACACAGAGCAGTGTGCACTGTGCACACACACAGCCACACACACACACACACAGAGCAGTGTGCACACACACACACACAGCAGTGTACACACACACACACACACACACACATAGAGCACAGCACAACACACACTTACTTGCATGGCTCCAGCAGTTTCTCCAGCTTTGCCAACTTCTCATATTCAGCATGTGTTGGGAGGGCCAGCTTGTGGGTCTGCTGAGCCAGCGTTGCGTGCACTGCGTCTCTGTTGCGCCTCAAACGTGTGATCATCGCTAGGGTTGAATTCCAGCGTGTTGGAACGTCTTGCACGAGTGACTCCTGGTCTTGTTCAAGGGATGCTTGCTGGGCATTCAGCTCGTCTGAGTTAGCCGGACTGTGTTTGAAATGTCCGACCACTTTTCGACACTTGGCCAGTACACCATCAAAACCACCATCCCGAAGTGACATTACAACGGCCCTCTGTACAAGATGAGCAACGCAGGGCAAGTGCTCAAATGGTAATATTCTCCCTGCTGCTATCATGTTGGGAGCGCTGTCGGTTCCAATGGTGGTGATTTTTTCAGCTATGCCCCACTGATTAGCGACGTCGAGAAACTGTCTGGCACAAGCTTCTGCAAAGTGGCGCTCCTCCGTTTTAATCACACCTGACGTTATAGGAGAGACAAAGTAGATCAGAATAAGTTTGCTATTAATAGGAGACTTACAATTAGCAGGCTGGCGTTGTTGGGGCTAGCTAGCAAACGTATAATGTTGGCTGGTGGTAAAATAAATCAATCGATCCCTGATAACGTTAGCTAAAGCTGTGTAAATGTTAGGCTGAATTAGCAATATTACATGCCGCGGTGGGGTTGGTTTCAGGTTGGATATTCAGCCAGGATGGCTGGGTATCCAGCCCGAGACCAACTTCACCGTGGTAAATTAATTTAAATTACATAACGTACCTAAGGCGAACGAGTGAAGTTCCCAGCTGACATCGATGAGGTGTACAGTAACGCCAAGGTAGTTGTCGTTTTTGACAGATGTCCAATGGTCCCCAGTCAGTGCTACACACGCCGCCCCGGCCAACTTTTCATCTTTCGCAGCTTTCTCTGCGGCGTACTGGTCATGGATTCTCCTTGTGATAGTTCGTCTCGCAGGTAGTTTGTAAGATGGGTCGCCTGTGGCCGCCTGGAGAAGAAGCTCGAGCCCATCATCTTCAACCACACTGATAGGCCGGCAGTTGATGGCAATCCATTGAGCTAGGAGGTTAGTTAGCTTGGCTGATAGAGTTGGGCTGACGGGCTTGCCACGGTTGCACTCAAACATTGTAGTTTGACGAACACTTTTCCCCGGAGCCATATTAGTGCTTGGCCCGCCGGCAGCTTCGCTATCATCAACCAACGCAAAGGGATGCTTGTGCGTTAGGTGATACTTCAGACTTGAAGAACTCCTACAGTAAGCCATTTCTGCTTTGCACAGGGTGCAAACCACCTTGTTCTTGTCGAGGTTTCCATTGGGAAGCTTCTTGTAAAGAAATTTCCCCTGAAGCAAACCTGGGTTCACAGAGTCCTGCATGCTGACGTTTGATGTGGCACGCCGCACTGTTCATTAATTTCACCCGTGTCCGGTTAGGTTAGGATTTGTTACCGCCCCGCTCTCAGAGTAATTTATTTCACCTTGTCCCTGTTAGGTTAGGACTTCTCCCTCCCACAGAGTAATTCCGGCGTCCGCCAGATAAAACTATCAAAGTGAAATTCCTAGTTTGCTTGCTTTATGCAGTCAATGCAGACCCAGCTCTTAGACCCAACTTTGAGAATAGATTAATGGCGATAATTTATTTGACGCGCGATAATATTCTCGCGTTAACGCAGCACGTTAACGCCGATAACGGCCCAGCATTAAAAAATATACAAATGACACCACTGCTATCACCGAAGAGCACACCCTAATTGATCACGTCTAGGAATTTCAACAATTTAGGCAGTTATACTTTATACAGAGTGACTTACAGTAAGCAACAACGACACATAGTAATACATCAAATTCATAAACAATTGTCATCAAGAATAAGAAGTAATCTAAGAACCTAACAGTAGACTATTGGCAGCAACAACAAGGGAGTGATGTGCGAAGCTCTTCAGCCGTTCATAGATGATAACCGCTATGTCTTTCTTCCAGATGTACTGCAGGTCTCCCGCTGTCCAGGAATCTGCATTCCTCTGAAGACGACTCAAAGTAAGAGACCCTGTTAGGCCTGTCAAAAAGAACCCTAACTTAAACGTTTATTACTGTAAGTGATATGTTTAGCTTCTGTTTAAATGTTCTCTATAAATAAAAGTTTGATGTACTAGGATGTATATATGTTGTGACAGGATAGAATATATATCTGGCTCTTGGTCACTCTAATCAATCTTTCTTTGTTAGGATGAAGATCGCAGTGGATGTCGCTGGAACGCCGTTGCTGGACAGGGGGCGCACACACATACACACACACATACACACATACACACACGGAAAGGCTAATTTGGTGTGTTTTTTTTTTTCTTTGTTAGAATGGAGATATCGATAGACGAGCTGATGTTCCCTGGACAGAGATCCGTTCCAAAGCCCCCCCCCTGGGGGCTTCCTCAGAGGACTCTGATGAGCTGTGAGTAGGAACAGTTCTTGCTTGTTTCTGAGGATGGATAACTGCTTTTGTTCTGTTATGGCACGAAGAATGCCATCATTTACAGTAATCCAAATGTTTTAAATATTTTATGATAAATCTAAATGACTCCGCACAATAGTTTGAGAGTCAATATCTCATCTGCTTTTAGAAGCACTTGAATACAAATTACAAAAGATGTTGAGGACTGTACATGTGTTGATGCCTCCTAGTGGCACTGGTTGAATGTCTGTCTGCTTTCCAAGCTAATCAAAGTCTTAATGACACTTTTGTAACCACTTCAACCCCAGCATCCCTATTCTGGGGGAGCGTTCAGCAAAAATAGCAGATCTACAAGCTCGCACTGCGTTGCAACATGTTGTGAGCTTGTAGAGCTAATGGTTTCTTTCTCTCTCTCTCAGGATGGAGATCATAGTAGACACAGCTGGAGCCTCTAGAGATGGAGATCTGCAGGTCTGTCCATGGATGGATGGGAGGACGGAGATCTGGGTAGACGCTGGAGGACTTCAAACCTGGGCCTGCCCGGTGATGAACTCAACGGTATGAACCGCTTTAGGGTTAGGGCTTTTTTAGGCTTAGTAAAAAGCCAATAATCGTCCGTTGCCGATAATTGGTCGATCCCTATTCTTAAACGTTACTGTAAGTGCATGTGTATGTTGTGACAGGACACGCACACACACAGCAAAGCTAATTTGGGGTGTGTGTGTCTTTCGTTCTTTGTTAGAATGGAGATCTCAGCCGATGCCCGAGATCCGAAGCTTTCCCCGGGTGTTTCCGCTGAGGACTTCTGGGTCGCTGGGAGGCTCGGACGGAGCTGGAAGGTTCGGTAGACGCCACTGGAACCCGTTTAGGCCTGTCAGAATTTGAGGTTTTATAATGGCCGATTTTAATTGTTGCTCAAATAAATTACAAGTAACAATTGAATTGCGTCATACTAACATTCTAAATAAAACTTTGGCTTTTGTAGGCTTTGTAAACAAAAAGCTGCACATGGCATAATTCAATAACTTTATACACTAAAAAAAAGAAGTAAATTACAAAGTGACACATTTAGAGCTTGTAGATCGGTTGCTTCCATTATTTCTTTAAAATGTTTGAAAATATATGAACATTTTCAACATGGAGACGATTATGACTATTATCCCTAAAAAAGTATCTCAAATACTTGGCGATTGGGTAATTGTGACAGGCCTAAATCCTTCTAGTTGTGTTTTTTTATATCATGTTCTGTAATCAGTTAGGGTTGACTATAGACCTTTTTTAGGAACAAGATCATCATGCCGGTGAAGAGCACGTTTCTAGCCAATGGAGCAACTATTTCTGATCACCTTTGGAGTTGCATCACAGCAAGGTAACTATACAACACGCACGCACGCACACACTATGATCATGACATGACATCAGCTTGTGACTGCAACTTGTTCCTGTTCGCAGATGACTCGGCACTGCTAGTCTCGGACAAGAACAAACTGCAGGTTGAAAAGGCCCTCAGCTCTGAACTCGGTAGAATCTGTACCTGGCTCGCTGATAACAAACTATCCTTATACCTGGGAAAAACTGAATCCATTCTCTTTGGATCTAATAGTAATCTCAGCAAGGCAAATGGCTTCTTGGTTAGAGCTGGTGACAATGTTATCACACGTAAAGATGAAATTACCTACCTAGGTTCCATCCTGGAGGCTAATCTTTCCGGTGATAAAATGGCCACCATCGTAATCAAAAAAGTCAACCGAAGAACAAGATTCCTTTACAGGATCTCCTCACTGGTCAACAAAAACACCTTGAAGACCTTAACAGGAGCCCTCGTACAAGGTTTCTTTGACTATGCATGCACCTCCTGGTACCACAGCACCTCAAAGGCCCTTAAAACTAGGCTCCAGACTTCCCAAAACAAACTAGTCAAGCTCCTACTTGGCCTCACCCCCCGAACCCACCTCACCCCTGCCCACTTTGACAGGCTGGAATGGCTTGGGGTCGACGACTGAGTACAGCATCTTGCAATGGGTCTGGTCCACAAGATTCGATACACCACCAAGATACCCATGCACCTGTCTAGATATTTCCTTAATGTTAACGAAGTCCACACCCACAACACCAGAGGGAGTGCAACGAACCATGTACAACCCAGATTCGGCACAAACAAGGGACTAAATTATTTTCACTCCTATGCCACCAAAATGTGGAATGCCCTACCAACAGTCATTAAGACATGTGAATCCCTTTTCCCCCCTCACTGTATAAGTTTATTTTCCCTTTTTACCTCCTTTATGATGAATTCCTGTTCTGTTCTTTGACTATATAGAAGTGTCTTATTTGTACGTCTCTAAATGTTTTGATGAATTGAACATGGTGGACCCTCTTGTAAACAAGTGTAATGCTTAATTGGGTCGTCCACTTACAGTTAACAGTCTTTGTATTGAGTTTGTGCTTGGCATGTACTGTAATTCTGCAAACTGTTAATAAATATTTCAATCAATATTGTTTTATGAACAAAGTAGTAATGAGCATTTCTTTCTTTTCTTTAGGACGTTGCTGGTCTCCTGTGTGGCTCCATCTGGAGGTCACCAGGGTTCTGAGTCACTCAGATCCTGACTGGTAGTGGTGATATGTAGATGTGATCAATCAGGGCTCTTTGAAAATAATAAACAATAAAATAATAAACTAATATAAATAACTAGATAATATAAATAAATGGATAAAACGAACAATAAAAAATAGATTATAGTAAAATAAAAGTAAATTAAAATAGTAAATAAAATTAGTAATACATAAAATAAAATTAATGGATCAAATAAATATAATTAGTAATATAGACAATAATACATAAAATAAATTAAATTATCAATATAGTAATGCATAAAATTAGTAATAACGGTAATACATAAAATAAATGTATAAAAAAATAGAATTAGTAATAACAGTAATGCATAAAATAAATAAATGTATAAAAAATAGAATTCGTAACCGTAATACATACAATAAATAAATGTATAAAAAATAAAATTAGTAACCGTAATACATAAAATAAATAAATGTATAAAAAATAGAATTAGTAATGACAGTAATACATAAAATAAATAAATGTATAAAAAATTAAATTAGTAATAACATAGTAATACATCAAATAAATCCAATTAGTAATAAAGTTATACATAAAATTAGTAATAACATAGTAATATATAAAATACAATTAATACAATAGTAATAAATACAATTACTTTGTATTGTAATTATATGACTTAAAAATACAAACGATATCAATCACATCTACATATCACAACCAGGCTATATTGCCAGCAGGCAGGTGGACTGTAGACTCACTACAGCTGTCACAATGTGGTAAACTGTGTTTTGACCCAACTGGCCTCCAAGGAGAGGCGAGCATGGAGCCGGACATCTGATGATACACGAGAGAAGACGCCATAGTAAAAAAAAAGAAATGTAATAAAAGTAATATGTTTCATGTTGATTGTACTTTATTCATGATGCCATATATCTGTAAATCATTATTTTCTTGTTAATAAATTATTGCATTTATACCCGGGTGTCCGTTATGGGTCCATTACCCCTAGATCAAATGGTTCATAATAAGGATGAGGAATACAGTGGTACTATTTACATGTTTAAGGAATATTTAGTTATAGTTAATGTATTTTACACATTTAGACCTTCTAAAACCTAGCCTAAGGTTTTCTGAAAACCTTAAAATTCTTATTGAAACAATAAAGGATGTAGACGGGTGGATCCCGGCATGAATGGTATAAGGTATACAATTTACAATTTAGGCATTTAGCAGACGCTCTTAATCCAGAGCGACTTACATTAAGCATGGGAATACATCACAAAAAAAGCATTCATCATAAAAACATGCGTAAGCTAAGAAAGTAACAGTGGAATATCTATATTATGAGACTATACATATAAACTATATATATATATATATATACTACTATGCTCTACATAATTATGTACTATGGCGTGCTATGACTATATACAATGCAATTATAGTGCTGTCTACATAACATGCTATAAGTTTGTATCAATCAGATGCTATCTAAGTCTACAGAAATGCTGTCTAAGGGGGGTAGGGTAAGTGCTATGGGCCATGATGGAGTGTATAGGTTTCACCAGGTCTAAATGGGCTAAAAGGAGGCCTCAGGTATTCAAAGGTTTTCACCCCAAGGTCTCTACAGAATTACCTGGCTTATTAATATTAATGCTGACAATCTCCCAGAACAGAGCCATGCCACCAAACATGAATGTTGTATTACATTTTTTACCACGAAGACCAGACTGAATTTTAAGTAATAAGACTGTTTGGCTTGTTCTTGTAGTGTGGTACTTTTCCTCCAGGAAATGACTCTGTACTCCTTTGAAAACGTTAGAAATTAGAATAACTTTTAGTTATTAAATGTTCTGATGCAAATGGACCTCAATGTAAACAAGTCTTTAATAATGTTTTTCTTTAACCAGGCAGAACAAATAATGTAATAAAATATAATTTAACAATCTAATGAATAGATCTAGATTATTAATAGAAAAACTAGTTAGATAATACAATAAATAATAGACAATGTGTTTATTTTCTTAAATAAATACATATTTAAAATGTATTCATAAATAGAACTAGTTTGAACTTAATGGAACAACTAGTTATTTAATACAAAGAATACTACAATTATGTTTATTTTCTTAAACCAGGCAGAACAAATAATTAATAAAATGTGAATTAATGGATCTATTTTATTAATAGGACAATTAGTTTTTAGTTATTTTTATTAGAAGTTATTTAATTAGTTTCCGGTGTGTTACATT
The DNA here is from genome assembly GCF_964188405.1 of Protomyctophum parallelum. NCBI lineage: Eukaryota > Metazoa > Chordata > Actinopteri > Myctophiformes > Myctophidae > Protomyctophum > Protomyctophum parallelum. The sequence continues at coordinate 284,106 of NC_139698.1, read as the reverse complement.
GAAGTCGGTGAACCTATAGAATTCTGTGACTCTGTACTGCCGATCTTCAAGCTCAGAACATCGGCTGTTTTCACACCTGCTAGTGATTACATCAACAAACAACACAGGGAGTTACAGCTGACGTACGTGACGCCATTATCATGTAGCTGCCTGTAACCAAATGCACCCTGTAACTCTGAAAGTATTCAGAGTAACACATGGAACCAAATGGACCCTTACGGGTCTGTAACTCGTGACAAGGAGCAGTGCATGGGGATTTAAACAACAAACCTTTTGTGAGTGAGTACCGATACGGTTGTTTATAAACTGGTACAGTGTGGCTTTACAATGAGTTTAACTGTCGGGTTTTATGCAACGTGCTGAAGGGCTTTGATAGACTGGGAACTGTATTGGAACTGAACTGAAAGGTGTGGAGTAAGTAGCTCTGGTCCATAGCTCTAATGCATTGCATTTCATTAGAGCTATGGACCAGAGTAACTAGCCCTGAAACATGACTCTCAAACGGGGTTCGTTTGGGAAATCCACAGTTGCACACCGAGTGCCACCCTCCTCCCGACCGATAGGGGCGCGTAGTTGAAAGCCAATGGCAAAATAACAGCTCGGATAAAAATGCTTTTTATTAAACAACGCGGGATGCAGCAATGCTAATCGCTGTACCAACACATTTCTAACACCCGTGGCACATGTGGCGAGGACTTTATATTTGGAATCTGAGTGTTTATGTACACGTTTGGACTGTAAATGTAGCGATTGCGTAAAACAGGCTGCAGTTGCGCCATGACTGTCATGATAATCATGACAGTCATGTTTCAGGGCTAGAACAGAACCAATATCTTTGACTAGGGCCTTCAAATACAGTACTTTTCTAACAGACGGAAGGCAATTGATATTTTTACTTTTGGAAATGAATATGGAAGAAACACATTTTTTCAGACGGGCAGCACTGGTTGGCAGGTATAAATACACTTTAAGACCAACATATTTGTGCCAGCATTGTGATTAGATTTATTTTATTTTTCTAAACAGTCTACAAAGTAATTTGAGCTAAAGTTGTCAAATAATTGTCTGAGCTTGTAGATCTGGTATTTTTGAAAAGTCAAGAAAATGTGGCGCAGATCTTTGAATATATATTCTTTTAACTCATATCTTTGCTTCTGGGGGTCCCTGGAACAACATCTTTTCAGATGGGGGTCGGCCGCCATCATTTTTGTCACAGGCCTGCTGCCGCTCGCCGTCTACCACTTCAGAGTGACCGCGGTCAACCTGCCCACCTCTCTGACCCCGTGGTCTGCACTGACCCCATCGGTGAACTCTGACCCCGTGGTCTGACTGCAGAGACCCTATCGGTAAGTCAGTCGACGCTCGTTAAATCGATAAATGGCTAAACTGTTGAAGATGGAGTGTAAGTGATGTGTTTAAAGCCAGTCTTCATTTTGCAAATTTCATAGTCCTTTGAATAAAAAAATTGTCATATTTTTGTCATCTAAAATGTTTTAGTGTGTCTACTGAATATCAAGATTTTAGTTGATTTCATTCTGCTGTGCAATTTTCGTCTACAGTTGAATTTGTTGACAAAACAATGTATTTTGGCAGGCCTTAACCCATTTAGGCCTGACATCGAAATGTAAAGAATGTCTTCTAAATTCTGACAGTTTTCTGAAATAACTATGTTTCTGTATCAGTGGTGCTCCATATTTCATGTCAATGACCCCAAAAATGATATGTAATTGGCCACCGACCCCCATCTGAAAATATGTTGTTCCAGGGACCCCCCCAGAAGCAAAGCTTTGAGTTAAGAATGTTCGCTCTGAAAAGAGTTGTGCCACATTTTCGCGATTTTTCAAAAATAGCAGACCCACAAGCTCGTAGTGCGGCACTCGGTGCCGCGCTATGAGCTTGTGTGTGTTTTTAATTCAGCCAGTGTTCCCAGGTGGAAGATGGAATGACCCAGAACCTCCTTAACCTTTTTTATTTTTTTCTTACCAGCTGACGCCCAGGGCAACCTCACAGAGGAGGAGGAGATCAGGGAGCAGATGAACTTCCTCAACTCACGCTGGGAGAGCCTCCGAGTGGCCAACATAGACCGACAGGCCAGGTACACACACACACACACACACACACACACACACACACATGCGAGCACAGACACACACACACACACACACATGCGCGCACAGACAAACACACACACTGTGGCGCTCTGTGCCTTTAACACTACCCTACGTCACATGCCCGCGCACTACGAGAGCGAGAATGAATGAACGGAACGGGCGAGCGCTTTGAGGAGTTTGCTGTTGTCAGCTGTCAGCTCAGCTGTCCGCTGCTCGCGTCCGTGTGTAACCTACCTCTGGCTTGTGAGAGAAAAACGTTCTGTAGTTTGTAGCCCGCTGTGGGTTAGTCGACACTCACACAATCCAAGAAGTGAGTTGTAGTAATTTCCCCAACGGAGCGTGGCTGCTCGTCCGACGCCCGGTTTCATCCCAGAAGGTTTCGATGAAGAAACGGCAACCTGCATCAACTGTCAATTTACAATTTACAATTTAGGCATTTAGCAGACGCTCTTAATCCAGAGTGACTTACATTAAGCAAGAACAAAAAAGCATGGGAATACATCACATATATAAAAAGCATTTATCATGAAACATGCGTAAGCTAAGAACGTAACAGTGGAATATCTATATAATGAAACTATACATATAAACTATACATAATACTACTATGCTATACATAGTATACATATGTACTATGACGTGCTATGACTACATACAATGCAATTATAGTGCTGTCTTCATAACATGCTATAAGTCTGTATCAAATGCTATCTAAGTCTACAGAAATGGTACCATTACGAGAGATAACAGGCCATGTTGATCAAAATAACATGTTTTCTAATTGTGTAGACTCACTGGGAGAGAGAGAGGGGGGGAGAGAGGCGGGGCTCACTGACTGCCTGCATTCACATGCATGCGTCTCTCAACCATTCTGTCAAACTTCACAGTGCGTTAATCGCGCATTAAAAAAATTAGTGCCGTTAAAAGGATTGTGAGTTAACTAGTTAATAGTGCGTTAACTTTGACAGCCCTAATTTGAACATTATTGGTTCACACTTGAGTGACGCGGGAACTGAACATTGACTGCAAGAAAACATTTGAACATTCATTATTTGATAGTTTCGTGACTTCACTATGTCTAATGTAAACTAACTGGTTAATCGATCGATAAGGCTACCAGTGATCAATGAATGATTTAATTGATAATTGACATCCCTACTCCCAGGCCCTGGCCAGCCTCTCGTGGCCCCCAGGGGAGTTCTACCAGGCCGAGCCCAGACACCTGCTGCCTCATGTGGGATGGAACTCTGAGCGCGTCAGACCCTGCTCAGCCTGCAGATCCCAGCCTGGCACCCAGAGCCTGCCTGCTACGGTCAGTGCAGTTTATTCATGCATACGCAGGCACGCACAGACTACACACAGACAGACCATTGAGTCACATCGCTACCGCACACTTTGAACTGGCCAAATATGTACAGGTGTATACACACACACGCACACACATACGCACACACACTACAACACACACAATACCAGTAAGACACCTGAGGGCGAGAAGCGACCTCGAGGTTCCGTGCACGCATCCACCTGGGTGACAGCATATCTTAATTTTCGGACCTGTTGAGAACTCTAGTTTTCGCCGGCTGCCGGACACGGCTGCACTAATAACTTTTGGGCAGGCCCGTCTAGAGTTTAATGGACAGGTATCAGTCAACAGGCCCGTCTAGAGTTTAAATGGACAGGTATCAGTCAACAGGCCCGTCTAGAGTTTAATGGACAGGTATCAGTCAACAGGCCCGTCTAGAGTTTAAATGGACAGGTATCAGTCAACAGGCCCGTCTAGAGTTTAAATGGACAGGTATCAGTCAACAGGCCCGTCTAGAGTTTAAATGGACAGGTATCAGTCAACAGGCCCGTCTAGAGTTTAAATGGACAGGTATCAGTCAACAGGCCCGTCTAGAGTTTAAATGGACAGGTATTAGTCAACAGGCCCGTCTAGAGTTTAAATGGACAGGTATCGGTCAACAGGCCCGTCTAGAGTTTAAATAAACAAGTATCAGTCAACAGGCCCGTCTAGAGTTTAAATGAACAGGTATCAGTCAAAAAGGAGACATCGAAGAGGAAGGATGGATGGGGAAGGATCAACATATGGAATGTCAGAACAGGTCAGCTCCATATATGGAGATCTAAGAGTATGAGTTTTGAGGTCAGATGTTGTTGGCCAATATTGATGACATCAGCGATCTCCATCCCTGATGATGAAACGTGATGTCACATGCTCTCTCACCCTGGGTGTGACTAACACACACTGACGGGAAATGCACAATTCTATTTCATACCTACTGACCGCCAGAGGGCGGTGTTTTCAACACCTGGATATACATCGCGCGCATGCGCAGAGGTCGAATATTAATACCAACAATGTCACTCGTGACCCCCTGTGGGCGTACCGATATAGGTGCCCAGTTCACAGGGTTCATCCTATTTCATCTTTTCGCTTTTGAGCGCAGGTCGATTTAATTTTGAGCTCCTGCTAGTCCTTCGAGGCTGCATGCGGGGGCTCTCGACGCTGGCCATGCCTACGGAGCCTCAAACCGTTCGGTTGGAGCTACCTTGCGTCCTCCAGAGGCTGCATGGCTGGCGGCGATAATTCCCCGCCGGCTCCCTGGTCCAACTATTATGTTGGACTTTGTTTTCTACAGGTAAGTTGTGTTACTTTACTTGCCCGGCGGGCGTGCCTACTACAGCCTTGCGTTATCTTCGCTTTGCTGTTTGGCGTTACATTGGGTTGGTGACAGTGTTTGCTCGCTGAAATCCAACTTGTATGATTTGTTGAATTGTCGGTGGCGGCGGTGGCCGTCCATCCTCCCGACTAAATGCATTAAGGAATAGCAGTTTCGCCTCGAAAAGCGCATGTCGTTGAAACTGAAACGGCTATGCTTTTGTGTCTCGAAACCAACACGGTTAGGAGCTGCCTTGTGCCCTCCAGAGACGCGTGGTTTGTTTTCATTGTTTTTCATGACTGGGGTTCCCCCCGTGCGTTGTTGTGTGTTCACTAACCGAGCTAACTTAATGTTTCGTGGTGCTGTTGTTGTGGCTCGCAGAGAGAGGTGTGCTTCGCCTCGACAGCGACCGCGGCGGCGCTTATTGACTATTAATCAATACTCATGTTGAATGGCCGCACGATGCTAAATGAGCAACAACAACGTTTTATGGCGTCGGTAACTATGGGCTCGTAGGTGTGCTTCGCCTCGATAGAGCGACTGCCGCGACGCTAATCATGTTGAATGACCACTCCTCTCCACGTGTTTTCTGCAAGAAGAGTGTGTTTCGCTCTGTCCCAGAACGTGCAATCTACCACATATATGTGGCGCTTGGTTGCACTTGCAACGATGCCTACCAAGAAGAGGTTTGTGTGGTCGTGACGTTAATGAGCGCTCCTCCCCAGACGATTTCTGGTTAAGGAACAAACTTTTTCAAAGTGCATGTCAAGTTGTAAACGCAGCTCAGTGCTGACTTGCTAGTTTGTTTTGCTCGTTACCGTATATCAAGCAGGAATATGACAATGTTGTCACTGTGTGCGGCGTGCTTAACGTCACAGCTTCATTTGAGTGTGATCCGCTCAGCTGCTTTTCGGGTAATACCCGTTTGTGCTTGGCAGTATAATTACTAATATAATGGTTCAAGCTTCTATCGCTTTACCATTGCGTGGTTATCAAACTACGTCTGCATAGTATTGGTAACATGTACTGATAAGTTGAGGTGAAGAAAATGCCAGCACTCATTGTATGTCCTTTGCATGATTTTTATTTACCTCTGATGAGAGTGAACAAACGTACGCGTTTCGTATAACATGTACTGATAATCAATAGGCATATAATGCTGTGCTTATTCCTATTTGGACTAGTCCTCATTAGCTGCCTTTGCAGCGACTGCCCTGACAAGACAACAGAATACAGTGACTAGTACATATGTAGTGTACTTGATACTGTAGCTTGAGTGATCCATGCTCTTTTGCTGCATCATCACTGGCACTGGGGGTGTGTTTCGCTCCATTGCTGTCATACCGTGTGCTTGAAACTGGCTTGAGTGGCCTTCGCCATACATAGTATTGTTGACATACTGTGTACTGATGGTTATTTTTCACTAGCACCGAGGGCATGTTCCGCCCCGCCACTGTCATATTGTGCACTTGACACAGGCTTGAGTGATCCCTGCTCTTCGCCATGTCGGTATAGTACTAATGGCATACTGTGTACAGATGCTTGGCTGTGTTATCACTGGCATTGAGTGTGTTTCGCTCTGCTGCCTCCCACCGTATAACAGCGTGAAGGCTGCTGGTGTGAATACTTTGTGGTATCCGGTTAACTCGTTCAACGCAAAGCGCTGAGTTAACTTAATTCTTATTAATTGCTCGCACTATTGGGCATTAATATAGGCCTTGAGAGTGCTTTAGCTCTGCGGCCTGCCACCGTATTTCAGCGAGGGCTGCTACGGTGTGAATACTTACTGTGTACTACTGTGTACAGATGCTTGACTGTGTTATCACTGGCATTGAGTGTGTTTCGCTCTGCTGCCTCCCACCGTATAACAGCGTGAAGGCTGCTGGTGTGAATACTTTGTGGTATCCGGTTAACTCGTTCAACGCAAAGCGCTGAGTTAACTTAATTATTATTAATTGCCCTGCACTATTTGGCATTAATATAGGCTTTGAGAGTGCTTTACGCTCTGCGGCCTGCCACTGTGTCTCAGCGTGAAGACTACCGTAGTGCCCATATAGGCATTAAGAGAGTGTCCCTCGCTCCGCTGCCTGCTGTCGTGGTTCAGCGTGGGAACTACTGTCACGATGTGCCATTGACTAGTATAAGCACTGAGTGTGTCTCGCTCCACCGCTTCATCTAGTATAAGCAGAGTGTGTTTCGCTATGCTGCCAGGCCCATTCTCTTATATACTTAATAGAATGTGAGGGTACTTCTGTTGCCCGCGCCCAAGTTGGACGCGCCCCATAGCGAACTGCCGAGGGCTAGATCTTCGTATAACCACGGCATTGTGTACCTGGTACTCACTACTGCTTCGACATGTGCAGTATACTGCTTGCTGTCATAGCTTGAGTGTACATCACTGCTGCTGTTCAGATATTACTAATATGCTTGGTATTAAAATGGTTGTATATGACAGTCCAAGTGTTTGGCTTTGCCACTATACTAGGGCACTATTGACACTGTAGCTTGAGTGATTCTCGCTCTTTCGCTACAACTACATAACCAGTAGTATACTATTTAGTGTCTCGCTCTGCTGCCGTTCATGGATTAGTGCAGCATGCTGGTCCTCTCTGGTCCCACAGAGGAGGTCCATTACTTGCGCTTGTAGTCGTGTTTCGACTTGGGTGTCGGACACAGGCTATGGCTGTGGTTCATTCTTCCATCCATCTCCAACCGCTTATCCGTAGTCTGGTCGCGAGGGAAACGGCCATTTTGAAGACATTGATGTTTTGGCTGCATACTGCTGGCACATATGTCAACTGTGTTGGCCGTGGTGGTGGCTGATTTGCCTCCCACGGCGATGCTAGCGTTGAGCCCTTGTGAGATGATGCTCTCTCAACTAGGGGAAATTTCAAGGTGGTACTGTTGGCCACTAAGTTGCTCAGGTTGAGAACTTCTTAACCCATCTTGGGCCGATGCTGTAAACACCTTCAGAATCCTGACCTAAGTCTCTGAATGATTTCAAATGTCTATTTGAAGAACTGAGAAGAGTATACATGTGGATATATACTTACATAGCAGCGGCAACCCAGACTTGTTCTTGTCTTAATGGGTTGATAAATGGGTGCTGCTCTTTTCACTGCTGTTTGCAGAGCCGCTACTCATGGTCTGTGATGAGTAGCACTGACCTTTTAGATTGCCTTCTGTGGGTGACCGAGACAGGGTCCCTAACCCTGGACCTAATGCCAGCATTCAGGGCTTAAAGTTCTCAGTCCTGGGGACTGATTTCAGTCCTGAGGATCTCATAGGGGTCATTTAATGAGATCAGTGCAGATTTGCAAAAACACATTTTCAGTCTTGGGATTGTTTTTGGCTTTAAGCCCTGCAGCATTGCTTCTCTCACTAGATGAAGCCTTTGAGCTAGTATGGCTATTGCCCATGGCCGCACGCAGTGTATAGTCACTGGTCTGCCAACTAGATCCATGCCACGGCAGCTGGACTGGGACGTTTTAAACGGTTTCTTAATGGTCACCTCATCCTGGCCCTCTGGCCTGGATGGCACGGCACCTATGGATGATGCTTGTTCTAGGCGTTAGCTTACGTGGTAACTAACTACCCTGATGATGTTGGGGCCTAGTGTGGCCCCGAGGGGCTGCCATGGCGGGTTAGTGAGCCCGCCTGGCGACCTAGAGCCCCTGGATGTCCAGGGTTCAATGCCAGATCCGGCCAGCAATATGTCCATGTGTGTCGCGGTCTGAGCTAGGGCTGCAACTAACGATTAATTTCATAATCGATTCATCGGCCGATTATTTAAACGATGAATCGATTAATCGGATTATGGCACCTTTTTGCAATTACTTAAAAAAATTAGCTTCAAATTATTTTAGGCATGTTGTAACTAACAATAAAGACAATAAAAATGAATACTCATTCAAAATTAATATTTTACCCCCTTTTTTTATCCAATTTGATTTCATTGCCATTCCTACTTGTAATGATACTGTAATCTGTAATGTTGACCGTGTATAGCTGACTGTCTCTTTCCATTTCTATCTCTGGGACCCCAATTTTTATTTTTTAATTTCTATGGTAAAATCAATTGTGAGTCCATTTGGTTCCATTTTTGCACTCTCTGTTACAGACCCTTTATGGTCCACTTGGTTTACTTCCTAACTATCTATAATGTAGCTGGAACTCCCACTATGAGAACCACTGTCCTACACAGTCTGTGTGGACACGCACGCACGCACACAGTCACACACACACACACACACACACACACACACACACAGTGCACACAAGTTACAAGTAGCATGCTGATGCTAGCTGATAGGGGAAACCGTTCTTATAGCAGCCATATTGGCATGTTCTCTAGGGTCTAGGCCAGGGATGTCAAACTCAAATACACAGTGGGCCAAAATAAAGAAATTGGTACAAGTCGAGGGCCGGACTGTGTTTCAACACACGGGCCATTTTTGGGGAGAGGGGTATAGCTGAAATTTGACCACAAGTGATCTACTTTCACTGCTGATCAATAGTGAAGAGAAGACGCATGCTTGCGCTTGCGGGCCCTCGATACACGTGTGACAATGCACTCGCAGTGCATTGTGGGACTTGTAGTATTAAAGTGGTCCGTGCAATATACCAGAGGGCCAGTTCTAATACTAATTAAATATCATCCCGCGGGCCAAAGATAATTCATTCACGGGCCTGATTTGGCCCCCGGGCCTTGAGTTTGACATATATGGTCTAGGCTCTAGTATCACATATTGCTAAAGTTAAACAGCACTGAATAAATCATTAAGCAAAAACGTTCACTTCACGGAGATTTTTGCCCTGTGCCCACTTCAATGCGCTGCTGTGATTACACAGGTGGAACCAATGAGGAGCTAACGATCGTTAGCAAGCTACACTGCTATAGTGCTCGTCGTAGACAGCCTGCAAGCTCACAGACCCAGACATTGTGGAGCATTTTTTGTCATAAGACAAACAAATATGGACAGTGGCCGTGCTCACAAATGCCATGTTTTGGGACCTGTTTGGGGCATTTTGCAAGCAGATCATCGCAGCCACAGAGCTGACGCTCTCCCTCTGTGTGTGTGTGTGTGTGTGTGTGTGTGTGTGTGTGTGTGTGTGGGGGGGGGGGGGGGAGACTGAAGTTAGTTGGGAGAGAGAGGGGTAGATGCGGACCGGGCGCTCTGGTTACGTTCAAGACAATATTGTGGGTGCGTTTGGAAATGCACACCGGGAGCGCACTCGCCTATTAGTTTGCATTGCACAGTGCGCTCAGTGCGCTATTTCCGAACGCACCCTGTGTTGTGTTTATACCGACCCGTTGCATATTGTTCGTTCAGCCTAGTGCCGTTACGGAACGGTAAAAAGAAAGCAGCTTTACGTTACATTTTAATGTTGGAAAACACCCGCGATAATAATCGATAAGATAATTCGTTGGCAACGAATTTAATTATCGATTTTTATCGATTTAATCGATTCGTTGTTGCAGCCTTAGTCTGAGCCCCTAATTGCTCCCCGAGCGCTGCTCATTGCTCCTAATAGCAATAGGATGGGTAAATACAGGGGCCACATGTTGCGTATGTGCAACTGTACAGCTGAGCTAGCTTGCACATCGATTATAGACTCAGCATTCTAACAGGCCCCACTTCCAGGGAAGTACAGTGGGACACTTAACACCCTGCCTGTCGTTCCAGGCCGGATGTTTGGGCCTGCTACCCAACAGACCTTGCAGCATAGTGCACGGTGAACAAGCAGTTTGGTTCAACTGAAGGTTTCTCCTTGACTCATAGTGTGACTGAGGACGGTGGTGGTTTTCGCCTGATCCTCGATCTCAGACCTACCAGCTGCCTCTGGTCATGTATGCTGGGCAGTGGGCACAGTGGATGTGCTCCAGGCGGTGCCAGATTGAGAATGGTCTGCAATCATGGCCTCTCTCTTAGAGTTAATGGGGGGCTGCCGGACAGCTTCCACTGACCTGTCTCGTCTTGGACGAGTACAGTGCTGCCAGCCAGTCCCTCTGGTTGTTGGGCACACCGAAGCGACATAGACAGTTGCTTCTCTAGGGCTGCTTTCATTGCACCCCTTTTACATGTCCTGTCTATAATTTCTGGGCCTCAGACCCCAGAATTCTGCCTACCACCGTGGATACGGTTGGGTTACTGTTTCAGTTATGTACAGGCATTTAAGTAAGAGCGTGCTTCGCTCTACTGCCTACCACCTCCAGCCAGTGTCTGTGATGTACTGGGCCAGTGTGCAGTGGACTTGGCCCTTGGAATGTTTAGACTTTGTTCTTAACATAATATGTCAACAGTCTATCTTCCGACCCACTAAGGGGTCGCTCGATCCAGTCAGTCTCTGCAGGAGGTCTTGCCTCATCTTGCTGGTTTCATAACAATGCTCTTGTTGGGTATACAGTCCAGGTGGCGGACATGCTTCCCATTTAAGCCTCTTGGATCCGATGATGTTTCGTATCACTGGGCATATGTACGGCAGGGCAGGATCTTTGGCCTTGAGCGCTTGGCGCATGGCCAACTGTAGCTCTCCATTCCGGCACTGACCGTTAGGGCAGGACACTCTGGCCCACCCCTGGCCAGGCGACTTCTTGTAAGTCTTCTCTACACTGCCACTTTTGGTGCAGTGTATTCTTCACAGGATAGGCAGAGGCAGTCGCACAGTAGTATGGTGCCACCATACCGGTCAGGAAGTATGAGTTTCCATGTTTCCGCCTCAATTCGTTTTTCATATTGTGTGGGCTATACGCGACTAGAGGTTCGTTCTGGTTACCACTGCAGCCGAATCATCTACTGCAGCTTCTCGATGAAGTGCTTTGGCCTCCCCACAGAGACAGAATCCCCTGTCACAGTTTAGGGAGAGGGTGCATTCTCACCCGGGTCACCTTCGGCTGCGTAAATTGACCACTGACAATCATGCCCTACTTGATTCTGGTGCATCCTGCACCAGGGCATTGCACGCCAACACGAGTAAACTGTGGTCTAGTTGAGACAAAGCACCACCGTGCTGCTCTGTTTTCATGATACCTGCCTGCGATATTGGCAGCCTTAACCTCTCCACCAGGAGAGTAATTGTGATTGAGAACTGTTGTGCCCAGTACGGAGAGCCTATTATGTTAGACCTACCATGTGCATTTGGTGGTCAGAACGGCTCTTCATTGGCTATGATGGCTCTAATAAAGGTTGCGCTTTCTCTGGACAGCGCCTGTCACACTTTATTGTGGTTATGCCATCAGCCACGCTGACGGGGCGAGTAATCGCCCCCTACCATCTGGTACGAGGTACCACTCTACCAGGTTTGGGTGGACTTTGTCCCCAGCCCTTGGATCGGGCCGTTCTCAAATGGCTATCTGGAAGTACCATTTGCCCTCACTGCGACCCTACGGAAGTGAGTAGGTTGTCTTCATGCCCTGCCCAGTGCCTGAGACTGGGATGCCGATGGGTCTGGGTTTACCATTTGCCAATCCCTCTTATGTCGTCAAGGACTTTCTGCCTTGTACGTTGGCTAGCCTATCACTTTTAGTTTGCTCCACAGCCAGGCATGGAGCATTCTAGTACCTGCCTATTGTGCCCTGTCCGGGCTCCGTGGCACGGCATAGCTGTGATGGCTGTTTTGTTGTTCTTTGTCTGTGATGAAGGGCACAGGAAGGGCTGTGTCTTGATTCAACAGAGACAAACGCAACACTTAGAGGTACTTTGATTGTTGCGTTGAGGTAGATTTCTTGAGTAGGCCTCAAGGTCTCCCCAGAGGCATTTTGACATGCCAGACCAGGGGGTGGACATCTGTGCTGCAGTGCAGCCAAATGGGCTCCATCTGTTTTGGGCTTTTGCCAAGAGTCAGCCAACCGGACTCTCCCTCACCCTGTGGTGACGGCTGTTTGGCTGTCCATTAGATCTGCAAACCGAGCTCGGTAAGCGCAGATTCCTCGTGACCATGTTGGTATGAGTCATCCAGGTGTTGAAAACACCGCCCTCTGGCGGTCAGTAGGTATCAAATAGAACGCAAGTTATGTATATAACTATGGTTCTATGAATACCGGATGACCGCCAGAGTTCATTGTCACTCGGAATCCTGACGAAAAGATTTCATGAGGATGAACCCTGTGAACTGGGCACCTATATCGGTACGCCCACAGGGGGTCACGAGTGACATTGTTGGTATTAATATTCGACCTCTGCGCATGCGCGCGATGTATATCCAGGTGTTGAAAACACCGCCCTCTGGCGGTCATCCGGTATTCATAGAACCATAGTTATATACATAACTTGCGTTCCATAGTTAACTGCGACACACACACACACGCACGCGCGTCCTATCATTCATTGGAAGGACAATATCAGTCACCAGAAGCAGAGACGTGTGTTTTCAACATGGAGTTTGAAGTTGAATGGCCTTTGGCTTTAATAGATCAAATGAATATTAAATACTTAATCAAGCAACTTCACTGCAATTATATATTGTATTTTATTTCGGACAGAGAGGCTATTCAGTGTTTTAGATAAATGAGAAGAGTCTGGGACGTGTGGAGCGTTGTCCAGGGTGTTTTAGAGAAGTGAGAAGAGTCTAGGACGTGTGGAGCGTTGTCCAGGTTGTTTTAGAGAAGAGTCTGGGACGTGTGGAGCGTTGTCCAGGGTGTTTTAGAGAAGGGAGATGAGTCTAGGACGTGTGGAGCATTGTCCAGGGTGTTTTAGAGAAGGGAGAAGAGTCTAGGACGTGTGGAGCGTTGTCCAGGGTGTTTTAGAGAAGGGAGAAAAGTCTAGGATGTGTGGAGCGTTGTCCAGGGTGTTTTAGAGAAGTGAGAAGAGTAGAGAGGACGTAGATCAAGGCAAGAAATAAATAAGAAGCTCGTTCCACACAGGTTTCTCTTAGTGGGTCTCTCTAATCTTATTACAATACAAATAAGGGTTTTCCAGATGTATACAAGCTTGTTTCACAAACGTGCTGAACGTGTTGAGATCTTCTATTTTCGGTAATTGTAAGTATTTGAAGTGATCAAACTAGCAATAGAATACAAGTTTTGAAGCATCTTCCACAAACACGAATGGTCTCAGTTAACAGTTCTACTGCGTTAACCGCTATTTAAGCCGTTCGGCCTAAAATATAATCTTTGCATTTTCAGTCTTGAGATTTTATTTAGCTTTCATACACTGTCTTAGAATAATTACTAAGAATCACCCTAAAACTACGTTAATGTTGTGTGAACTCAGCCATCCACTGTCTTATAGGCAATTCACACTATGGTCCCGGGTGCGCACTCGGGACCACTTGGCTGATGTTGTGGTAGTGTGAATGATGCGTACTGTTCCCGGGAGCGGATTGCCCAACCGTCCCCGGGACCGCATGGGGGGTGGGTCTCTGGACCGTTGAAGTGTATTCAGATACGGATAGTTCCAATGTGAATGCATGCGTACCTAAAGAAGGAAGTGGACTGTTTTTTTTAAAGAACATGACATAATCTCTAGTCGACAAGCCAAGCATCAACAAACAAAAAAACACACAGCCGCTGCAGTGCTGCACAACGCGTAACACCAGCTCATTTCTCAACGCCGCCCGTCTCCTGTTGAATCTGCGTATACGCGCAGCACCGCAGTACGCGCTGATCTTATTACATGTGGCTCTTGGGCTTTGCTTGGCATAGTTTCCAAAGTAAAACAAAATAATAATAATGCTAAAGTAGAAATAAATCCATAGCAAACTAATATCAAACACGACACTGGAGCACAGAACTGACTGACACAGTGAATAGCAGGCAGGCTGACAGACAGTAGTATAACGGCAAAGAGGCAATGCAATTCAGTATGTCTGGATTTATTTGAGACAATGTCGCACAGTTGATGGTCAGTGTCCGTGCGCGCCAGCCATCAAGCACACCGTCATCAGGAGGATTAAAGTGTGTTATGCAAGTGTACCCGGGTGCGCTGTTGAATCTCGGGTAATGTGAATCATGGCCATCGGGGACCAGGCAACCGTATTCGGAAACGGTTCCAATGAAACGGATTCAGTCCGTCTCAGTGTGAATTGCCTATTAGACCAGTGGTTTTCAACCCTTTTCACATCAATGTCCATTATTTATTTATTTATTCAGAATTTGAGCTACGGACCACCATTTGAGGACATTTAGCCTCTCAGACCCGAAACTAAACAATATTTTGTTATCGTTGGATAAGATGTTATCCACAATTCCAACTCACAGGTCCTGCACTGCACCTGGTGAGAGCAGGAGTGGACCTGGCGAGACGTAGGAGGGGCCCGGACAGGAGACATCCCACAGATTCTAGTCCTTCCACAGGCCAGACCTCCCAGTCCTGGCAGAGTGAGTAGTTCGGGAGCAGTGGACTGTGTGACCCTGTCTTTCCCTAATGGGACTGATCGAGGGTAGCTACTGGGACGTAAGTCGGGACTTGATCACCCCGGCTGGGTCACCTGAGTGATGTTGGGAGACCAGAAACCCTGATGACCTTGGGACACATCAATGAGCATACGTCCCAGGTGCATCCATGCCATGTTTTTTAGTCCATGCAGTATTGATGTTGGTACCATTAGGAGAGATAACAGGCAAATGTTGATCAAAATAATTATTCTACATTCTCTAATTGTTTAGACTTTCTGTAGAATTGTGTAAATTAACTGATGCAGATGTTTGACAATTTAACTCTTGAGAGCATCAAGTGAAACCAAATGGATCCGTACGGGTCCATTTGGTTTCATTTTATGGTCTTAAGAGTTAAATATCTAGTCCATTTTGTTAGCAACTATCCATCATTTAGCATGGAGACCACCTGGAACCCACCCAAGGACCACTGGTGGTCCCCGGACCACTGGTTGAAAACCACTGTCTTAGAGTAATTACTGTTTCTGTCTCACTCTAGTTATAATCTCACTAATAACTGTTAGGGTCTCTATCATGCAAAGACTCAACTTATGTAACTAAGATAGCATTTTATGTAGACAATAGACATAGCACTATATTTATATGCATAGTTTCATTATATAGATATTTCACTGTTAGGTTCTTAGCTTGTACTTATGGTTGTGCTTATGGTTCATGTATGTGATGTATTACCATGTGTTGTTGTTGTTGCTTACTGTGAATCGTTCTGGATTAAGAGCGTCTGATGAATGACTAAATTGTCTCTCTGGCTCCCTCCCCAGGTGGACCCCAGCTTTGCCTACACCTACACTCTGCTCTGACACAAGTTTGTTTTGACGGAGGAGTTGGACAAAGCCTTATCCTGCTGCAGGAACGCTATTAGTCAACAGTAGACATTACAATGCCTGGTAATTATTACAATTATTATTAGAGTCCACATTAGACACTGTCCCCTATAGGGTAGGTACCCTCACATGTTCTCCCCGTGTCTCCTAGGGTAGGTACCCTCACATGTTCTCCCCGTGTCCCCTAGGGTAGGTACCCTCACATGTTCTCCCCGTGTCCCCTAGGGTAGGTACCCTCACATGTTCTCCCTGTGTCCCCTAGGGTAGGTACCCTCACATGTTCTCCCCGTGTCCCCTAGGGTAGGTACCCTCACATGTTCTCCCCGTGTCCCCTAGGGTAGGTACCCTCACATGTTCTCCCCGTGTCCCCTAGGGTAGGTACCCTCACATGTTCTCCCCGTGTCCCCTAGGGTAGGTACCCTCACATGTTCTCCCCGTGTCCCCTACGGTAGGTACCCTCACATGTTCTCCCCGTGTCCCCTAGGGTAGGTACCCTCACATGTTCTCCCCGTGTCCCCTAGGGTAGGTACCCTCACATGTTCTCCCCGTGTCCCCTACGGTAGGTACCCTCACATGTTCTCCCCGTGTCCCCTAGGGTAGGTACCCTCACATGTTCTCCCCGTGTCCCCTAGACACGGGGAGACACGGGGACACTCATGGGGCGCTCTTATCATCGTACATCATCATGACGTAACATGTCGATTTGCTCAGACACAAATTCTCCTTTCTTTGTCAATGGCAAATGTGACACGAGTTGGGACATAAAGCAGTATATAGGAGGGGCTAGCGCCCCTCAAAAACATGCAGTAATCCTGGGTTCTGTATTGCCTCCCCCTGGCCCACCGGGATGCCTGATGGAGGGGAAAGCAACTGGTTGGAATAACGTGTTCCTTCCACACGCTACGTCCAACTGGGGAAACTCCCTGCTGTTGGGTGAAAAGAAGCGGCCTGCTCACTCATCATGCATTGAAGGAAGCATGAGCTCAGTGTGTGTGTGTGTGTGTGTGTGTGTGTGTGTGTGTGTGTGTGTGTGTGTGTGTGTGTGTGTGTGTGTGTGTGTCTCTCTCTCTGTGCGTCCGTGCGTGTATGGGTGTGCGTGCGCTATAGGTATGGTTTAGGGATGATCTAAGCAGGAGAAGTTCAACTTCGCAGAAATTCACTTCAAGAAAGCTCTGAGTATCAACCCTCAGTCGTCAGTGCTTCTGTCATATTGGCGTGGTATGTATGATAATTATAATGACTAGTCCTTATACCTATTTGAATATATAAACACGCACGCACACACGCACATGCACACATACGCACATGCACACATACGCACACGTGCGAGTCCGTGACCTGTCGTTGCAAGACACACAAGCAATGTGTGTGCAGACGTTCGCTGCATCACGGTCAGTACAGGAGAGTCTGGGGGGTTTTTAGGTCGGAGAAGTTGAAACAAATCGTTCCCAAAGAGTCTCTGGTTTACTTCCTCATCGGCAAGGTAACATGACCTTTGAACTCTAACCCATTCAGGACGGGAACTAGTGCTGCACCATTCTTGCCTCTTTTGTTGTTGTTTTAATAATCTGTATAAAAGATCGGTTTCTCCAGATAGGGTAAATGCTGAATATTGGCTGATCACTGATCAGTGGCCGGTTATTGGAGCATCTCTAATTTGAAGTGATCAAACTAGCAATAGAATACAAGTTTAGAAGCATCTTTAACTGAATGGTCTCAGTTAAATGTAATAAAAGCAACCTTAATGATCTCTTCAGCTGGTCGGCCTAAAACATCATTACATCTTTAGATTTAGTTATGCTTTATTCCATACATCTGGCCCTGATGACCTTTGAACTCTGACTTTTACAGGTGTATAAGAAGCTTTGCCACACCCACCTGTCCCTGACGACCTTTGACATGGTAACGAATTCTAAATCAATAAAATGTCTGAAACCCCGACTTCACTTCCTGCTGTCTTCTTCTGTGGTGTTAATAAATGGTAAATGGTGCATTTATATAGTGCCTTTATCCAAGGCGCTTAAATATCCTGACCGTTGTTCTAATTCTCTATGTTGTGATTAGGGATGTCGCTAACGGATCATTTTCCATTCGGTTACCCCATAGCTTAATTAACGATTTTATTTATTTTCTTTTAACCCAAAATGTATGTAATCTATCTAGTGTTCTCTTGCACCTCCCTGAGTGTTTAGAATGATGACATCTCTCCATAACTAAATAACACCATCAGGAACATACATTTATTATTTTTAAAGTTAACCGTGAAGCCCATAAGTTTATTCAGATTTGTTTTAACGGCTATCCGGTTAGCCATTGACATCCCTTAGTGTGTATCGTCTATTTTCAGCATAGAGGGAAGAAAGAGCAGACCACGTACCAAACAATGCATTGCACTGTGAGCTTGTAGATCTGTTGTTTTGGCTGAATGTTTATCAGAGCTTGTAGCTCGGTTATTTTGGCAGAATGTTCACACTGAGGAGATGTTCTACACACTTCAGCCAGCCAGAGGACAGTAGAAGGTCGTCTGTGATCAACAGGTACAGCATGTATGATTGATTGATTGAAATGTTTATTTCACAGTATGTAGAATGGGTACATTTCAAACAAAAGTATACAGGTCAATACAAAATCTACTGCTACGACGATAAAACCAAAAAAAAACACTTGTTTACATTAGTGTTGATTTCGTTGACTAAAACTAAGACGGAAAATGTTCGTCGACTACCTTTTTTCACTGACGAAAACGAAATGGAAACTAAATGAAAACTAAGCTATGATTACTAAAACTGATGACTATATATACTAACAATTTTGTCCAGTATAAGTCATTTTACACTTGATTGCATGCTGAAAATAGCTGAGATCTACAAACTCGTGTGTCGCAGCGCAACACGTGAGCTTGTAGATCAGCTATTTTCAGCAAGTGTAAAATCAGTCATTACGACGGCATCACGGCTCACCAAAGTACATTTTAGTCTACTAAATCAACTGTGGATTTAGTCGACTAAAATCTTATGATATTTAGTCAACTAAAACTAGACTAACACTAAAACATTCCAGGTGACTAAAATGTGCCTGAAACTAAATTAAACTATTGAGAGAGTAAGAGACTTTGACTTTCGTACTGACTTACAGCATGATGAAATTGAAACTGTGTGGGTTGAATTAATTTTCAAAAATGCTAAATCAGTATTAGTTGGCACCGTCTATAGACCGCCCGATCAGAATGGGTTCTATGATATACTTGAGGGGTGCCTAGCTGGGGAGGAATGTGTAGAGAAAATCCTGATTGGCGACTGCAATACGGATATGCTTCGTAAGGAAGCACCTGTGTTTAAGTCATTTAGTCGGTTTTGTGATCTGCATGGTGTCAGTCAGCTAATTACCCAACCCACAAGAGTGTGTGATTCTACTCAAACTGTCATTGATCTCATTCTGACCTCGGACAAATCCAGAATCTCCAAGAAAGGGGTTATTGTATGTGGGCTCAGTGATCATTTTATGATTTTCTGTACCCGCAAAATACAAAAACTAAAGTTTGACTGTCACAAAACAGTCATATCTAGGGACCTCAAAACATACTCTAGTGAGGCCTTTAACCTTGAACTGGAGAGTCTGGATTGGTCCGATGTGCTCAGGAGCTCACTAGTCGAAGAAGCATGGCTTGGCTTTAAAACCAAATTTACATCAGTACTAAACATCATGGCTCCTTTGAGAACCATCAGGGTCAAAACCCGCTCGGAGCCATGGATGAATTCGGACATACTGACTGCAATGAAAGCCAGAGACAACAAATGCTCTGAACTTCTTAAATGCAAGTCCATGCTAGCCAAGCGCTTCGACAGTAATCTCCAAACCAAACTGTGCAACCTAAAAACCCAGTGTAACAAGCTAAGAAACGGTGTAATTGCCATGACCAAATCTGCCAAATGTAACTTTATCAATGATAAAGCCGAGGAAATCAAAAACAATCCTCGGGAACTCTGGAAGTTACTAAACAACCAACTAGGCTGTGGTCAGAAACTAAAAACCAGGTTTACTAACATAAACATCAAATCGAATAACACCCTCATCACTGACAAGCTTGATGTAGCCAACCACCTGAACATCTTCTTTACAAACATTGCAACAAAGCTGGTTAGCAAACTGCCCTCCCACTCTGGGCGTTTTGGTGTAGAGCACATCAAAGCCTTCTACAAAAACCTTGGTGTTTGTAAAGATGATTTCAAAATGGCAATGGTAACAACCGAGGAGGTACTTAAAAAACTGAGTGCCCTCCAACCCCACAAGGCCACTGGCCATGACAATATCCCCTCCAAATTTCTCAGAGACTCAGCCTTTTCCATAGCTCCAGTCATCACCCACATAGTTAACCTCTCCATCAAACAGGGACAGGTCCCCCAAGATTTTAAACTGGCCAAAGTAACCCCCTTGTACAAAAAAGGGAGTAAATTAGAACCCGGCAACTACCGCCCTATTTCTATTCTAAGCTCCATCTCGAAAGTGATGGAAAAAATAGTCTATGAACAGGTTGAAAAGTATCTTGCCACTAATAAATTGCTGTACGAGTTCCAATCTGGTTTCAGAACATCCCACTCCACCGACACATGCCTCCTCTATTTGAGTGACCACATCAAACACGAGGTGGACGCTGGAAAATACTGCGGCATGGTCATGCTGGACCTCCAAAAGGCTTTTGACACCGTGAACCACTCCATACTGGTTAACAAGCTTAAAGCTATTGGTTTTGATAGCACATCAGTGAGCTGGATGCAATCCTACCTGGAGGGGAGAGAACAGATGGTGGAGGTGAACGGAACACTGTCCCCTCCCCTCCCAGTGAGCTGTGGCGTCCCACAAGGAAGCATACTAGGGCCTTTACTGTTCCTAATATATGTTAACGACATGACTTCAGCTTGTGACTGCAACTTGTTCCTGTTCGCAGATGACTCAGCACTGCTGGTCTCGGACAGGAACAAACTGCAGGTTGAAAAGACCCTCAGCTCTGAACTCGGTAGAATCTGCACCTGGCTCGCTGATAACAAACTATCCTTACACCTGGGAAAAACTGAATCCATCCTCTTCGGATCAAATAGTAATCTCAGCAAGGCAGATGGCTTCTTGGTTAGAGTGGGTGACAATATTATCACACGAAAAGATCAAATTACCTACCTAGGTTCCATCCTGGAGGCCAATCTTTCCGGTGATAAGATGGCCACCAACGTAATCAAAAAAGTCAATCAAAGAACAAGATTCCTTTACAGGATCTCCTCACTGGTCAGCAAAAACACCTTGAAGACCTTAACAGGAGCCCTCGTACAAGGTTTCTTTGACTATGCATCCACCTCTTGGTACCACAGCACCTCAAAGGCCCTTAAAACAAGGCTCCAGACCTCCCAAAACAAACTGGTCAGGCTCCTACTTGGCCTCACCCCCCGAACCCACCTCACCCCTGCCCACTTTGACAGGCTGGGATGGCTTAGGGTCGACGACAGAGTACAGCATCTTGCAATGGGTCTGGTCCACAAGATTCGATACAACACCAAGATACCCATGTACCTGTCTAAATACTTCCTTAGTGTAAACGAAGTCCACACCCACAACACCAGAGGGAGTGCAACAAACCATGTACAACCCAGATTCGGCACAAACAAGGGACTAAATTATTTTCGCTCCTATGCCACCAAAATGTGAATCCCTTGACTTCTTCAAAACCGCTCTCAAAGGGCACCTACGGATGGCTGCAATTCGAAACTGGCCTCTGTAAAATCTGAATCCCCCCCCCCCCCACCCCATTTCCCCTCACTGTATATGTATCTTTTCCCTTTTTGCTTCCTATATGATGAATTCCTGTTCTGTTCTTTAGCTACATAGAAGTGTCTATTTGTATGTCTCTAAATGTTTTGATGAATTGAACAATGTGGACCCTGTTGTAAACAAGTGTAATGCTTAATTGGGTCGTCCACTCACAGTTAACAGTCTTTGTATTGAGTTTGTGCTTAAAATGTACTGTAAATTCTACAAACTGTTAATAAATATTTCAATCAATCAATCAAAAAGACTAAAACTAAAATAAAAATTTGCTGCCAAAAACAACACTAGTTAACATCAGGGTCCATTGCAGCTGTCCGTAGGTGCTCTTTTTGAGAGCGGGTTTGAAGGAGTCTAGGGATTCACACCTAACTTTATATGGCATAGGAGTGAAATGCATCACAGTTTTACAAGTACATGGGTGAAGTTTGTTTTTGTGCATAGTTCCAACATTGTCTGTCCACCTATCATTAATTCATTCATTTAAATTAAACATTTATGAATATTCATATATTTTTAATGCTTATGAATATGATCACTGGATAAAGCCTGATAAATGGATTAATGCCTGATAAATGCCTACATTGTAATATAAAGTAATAATAATAATAATAATAGTAATAATAGTTGTAGTTATATATAATTTAATATTATACTAGTTTAATTCACAAACATTAATTTAAAGTTTGTATAAATGCTGTCATTAAAATGCTTACTATCAAAAAATACTAAAACAGCTAAAATACTAACATTCATGGTCATAAGCTCATAAAACAATGCATAGTGATTCCATGATTCATAATAAAGTAACAGAGCAGGCTCTGAATGAGAAGAGCCGCCGGGCGAATCCCCGTCATTAAGAACGGACGCAGAACGGATCGTTCACGGAAGTGACCGGATCGGTTTCGTTCACCAAAAAGAACTAGTTCTTTTGATTCGTTCGTTCATGACCGACTCATCTCTGACTACACTGGACCATTGATTGATTGATTGATTGAACACAGCTGGTGCAAACAATTCGTCTCACTCAGGAGTCTGTACACTACTATAATATATTACTACATAGCCTACATAGTTACTGTACTATACTATAACTCTACACTTGCAGCTTATATTGTTAGTGTTTAGTTGTTATTTATAATAAAAATAATAGTTATTATATATCGCGGTGCTAACTGCTAAAGACGTGTGGAGCCATGATGGAAGGACACGCTCAGAACAAGAAGTAAATGTAAAGAACGTATTTTCCACAACGAGAGGCCAAACGGGTAATAATAATAATAATAATAACAATGGCGGTCAACGTAACAAGGTATTTTATTTTAGAGTTCTGTGTTGTGTTTACTTTGAGGGACGAGTTCAGCTTCTACATGTTTTCTATTTACACATATGTGTGTTTGGTCAGTCTAATATTGGACCGTTCAGCTGCGCATTATAGGCCTACATGTTTTATCAATTTACACTTTTCTACTGTATGTATGTCAGTAATATTGGGCGCGTTCTGAAATGAGCAACAATACAAACTAATAGGCGATTTAATGCTTTAGCTCCGAGAGTCAGAGGAGGGTCCGTGTCAGGATATCCCTGAGCAGGTAGAAATGGAGTCGAGCCGTATACTTAAAACATCAGGTTTTCACCCCAAGGTCTCTACAGAATGACCTGGCTTATTAATATTTATGCTGACAATCTCCCAGAACAGAGCCATGCCTCCAAACATGAATGTTGAATATTGTAATTAAATTACTGTATGCAAATTTAAATTGTATTAAGCGTGTGTTGAACTGTGCTTTCTACAAACTGTTAATGACTGTGACTTTTAGGCCAACACTTCCCTCTAGTGGTTACTCAGAGTAATGACAGCCTTACGCGTTTCACCAGGCAGAACAAATAATGTAATGAAATATCATTTAACAATCTAATTAATATATTTATTAGGAAAAACGAGTTATTAGATAATACAATAAATAATAGACAATGTGTTTATTTTCTTAAATAAATAAATATCATTTAAAATGTATTAATGAATAGAACTAGTTTGAACTTAATAGAACAACTCGTTCATACAATAAATAATACTAGACAATATGTTTATTTTCTTAAACCAGGCAGAACAAATAATGTAATAAAATATTAATTAATGGATCTATTTTATTAATAGGACAGACGGAAGGCAATTGATCTTTTGGAAATTAATATGGAAGAAACTGTTTAATGTGTGTACCGTCACTTTATTACCATTTCTTTAAAGACAGGCAGCGCTGGTTGGCAGGTATAAATACATATATAAAGACCAACATATTTGTGCCAGCATTGTGATTAGATTGATTTTATATTTCTAAACAGTCTACAAAGTAAGTTGAGCTAAAGTTGTCAAATAATTGTCTGAGCTTGTAGATCTGCTATTAGTGAAAAGTCAAGAAAATGTGGCGCAGATCTTTGAATATATATTATTTTAACTCATATCTTTGCTTCTGGGGATCCCTGGAACAACATCTTTTCAGATGGGGGTCGGCCGGCATCATTTTTGTCACAGGCCCGCTGCCGCTCGCCGTCTACCACTTCAGAGTGACCGCGGTCGACCTGCCCACCTCTCTGACCCCGTGGTCTGCACTGACCCCATCGGTGACCTCTGACCCCGTGGTCTGACTGCAGAGACCCTATCGGTAAGTCAGTCGACTAGGGATGTCAGGGGTTAACCGGTTAACCGGTTAGCCGACCGTTAAGAAACATCCGGTTATTTTTATCAGCTTTAACGGTTAATTTGCATAATAATAAATGCGTGTTCTGATCTTAAATCCCTATATTTTAGATCGTTTTTAGTAATAGTACAACATAAACATTACAGAGACTGTAGTTGTCACTGTACAATACTTTAAAACAGTTGTCATGTTGCACACATGCCTAAAATTGCTATTTGCGCCGCCCAGCTTGTCGCACTCCAGGCTGCATGAACAGCGCTCGGGCTCTGTTTTCTGCCCCCTCAATGTTGTACTTCAATGGCTAGTTGGCTACAAGTTACAACGGTAGCTTTGCGGTAGTCAAAATGTAAGCGAGTGACGGCGAGACGAGATGAACACATGTCGACCGTATCAATGCAGAGACCTACATTATTAAATCCATTATTGGCCATTTGGCCTGGAGGGAGAACGTTTACAGCCGCCGCTGCCGCTTCCTCCTCCTTCTCCTCCTATCCGTCTCCACACTGGCACGGTTTACGGCTATCAAAAGTTAGCCATGTGCTATCGATGTTTGAGGGTTTTCTCGTCAGCGAAAAGTCAACAAACGGAACACGGTGACATGCATGCTGATCTTCCTTAATAATAAAAAAAGGCTTAGCCCATGCGTCCAGTGGCTTTATAGGTATAGGTTGCTCGGATCTGGACTGGATTTATTTATGTTTTGTTGGACTAGAACCGGCGGACCTCTGTACTGTAGACGCGCAGATGCATGCATCATGCAGATGCGATGCGTTGTTTATTGATGATTAAGCCAGAAGCCTACAACAATTTATTTATATTGTTAAATGTTGCTTTTTTGTTTGTCTTTTATAAAAGGAGCATAAATAAATGTATGCCATTCGTCTACCAACTTTAATTATGTAGCCTGCTATACATGCATATTACATTTGGGGTAGCCTATTAAAAAAAGAAAAAAATCAACCACTATCCGTTAATCAACCGGTTACCCGTTCGTTAATCCTAACGGGTAACCGGTTGGGAAACTATCCGTTACTGACATCCCTACAGTCGACGCTCGTTAAATCGATAAATGACTAAACTGTTGAAGATGGAGTGTAAGTGATGTGTTTAAAGCCAGTCTTCATTTTGACAGCAAATTTCATAGTCCTTTGAATAAAAAAATTGTCATATTTTTGTCATCTAAAATGTTTTAGTGTGTCTACTGAATATCAAGATTTTAGTTGATTTCATTCTGCAGTACAATTTTCGTCTACAGTTTAATTTGTTGACAAAATTATATTTTGGCGGGCCTGACAATTTAAGCTCTGAAAAGAGTTGTGCCACATTTTCATGATCTTTCAAAAATAGCAGACCTACAAGCTCGTAGCGCACGCTTGATTCCAACTCATGAACTGTTTTGCAACGTGATTCTCTCTGCAGGACTACATGGTGCACGTGACAGATGGAAGGTGCCTTGGCCATAGAAGTGTGTGGTCATCTCTGCGCCGGGAACGGATGGTCCCCCTGGGAGCTGGACGCACTGCAGGCCAAGACGCACACGCTCCAAGACAGGTGTGTGTTTATCAGGCAGCCTTATCAATAATATCTCTCAATTTTACAAGTGGGAAAAGTACTAAAATAACGAGTAAAAGTATCAATACCGGCCGCTATGTAGAAATACAAGTAAAAGTCCAGAATTCAAAATGTACTTGAGTAAAAAGTATGCACAATGTCCCAATTCACAAATCTTCAAAGGTTTTGAAAATAGCAGATCTACAAGCTCTCTCTACTATTTTCAACTGGCTAAAATGTATAGGGCTGACGGGGTTATTGTATGTTTTGTAATATTAATCTACAAAGAAAACATTTCTAATAATTGTAGTGGAGTAAAAAGTACAATATTTGACTGTGATGTAGTGGAGAAGAAGTAAAGGTATCAAAAATTGGAAATACTCCAGTAAAGTAAAGAATACCTCAAAATTGTACTTTTAAATTTAGAAAATGTCTTCTAAATTCTGACAGTTTTCTGAAAAAAATGTTTCTATTTCAGTCGTTCTCAAACATTTTAATGTCAAGGACCCCACAAATATATGTAATTGGCCACCGCCCCCCATCTGAAAATATGTTGTTCCAGGAACCCCTCAGAAGCAAAGATTTGAGTTAAAAACGTTTGCTCTGAAAGAATATACATTCAAAGAATTGCACCGCATTTTCACGATTTCTCAAAAATAGCAGATCTACAAGCTCATAGCACGGAACTCGGTGCCGCGCTATGAGCTTAAAAAAAATAATACTTTCATTACCTTATGGGTGGACTAAAACCGCATTGCTTTTATTTTGAAGCCCATGTATTCTCACAGTGCACGCAATCTGCACGTCAACTGTGCACGTGAATTGCATGTGATTGAGAACCTGTCTTCCTTCCTTCACCCCCCTCATATGCCAAAATGTCGGCTTTTTGGATTTATTGGCGACAACGTCGGTGAATGAAGCCCAGCTGAGCATGCAGCTCCACAACACGGTAGGAGCATGATTACCAAACTTCCTCGCAGGAGGACAAGTTAAATCCCATTATGCTTTATTGCTTTATTTAACCCCCTCTAACCCGCCTCGCCAATAAAGTTAACTTAAAAGGTGTGTTAAGATGCTGCATCGTAAGGCGGTGTTGCGTCCTGAATGTGTCATGCTTCTGAAGTTCAGAACGCTTGGGCGATGTGCCGTGAGCTTGTGGATCGTCTGTTTTCGGCACACGAGTCGACACCGTTGAACCACAAAGTAAATATGGCAAAACGTGCACACATCAATGCCTGCCAGGCTGCCAAGTCTCAACAATATAATCACTGGTTGGCTTGTTATTGTGTTTTCAGAACGTGGTTGTTTAATGGTTGTCTCACTCATCTCATGGTGATAGTAAGCAGCGTGCCATGTAGGTTGTGAAAGTGGCACGTCCAGGGTCCTCCTTATCGAAGAACAACTAAGAGAGCTACCTCTAATGTTGTCATTATTAAAATAAAATGCTAGTATTTACATAACTTGTAACTTCACTGTGTAAAGCAGTTGAAAGGAGGATTTTCAAATGTCCATAAATCGTAATCCAGGAGAGCTGTCATTGGTGGATCTTCTGCCATTCAAATTTCTGATTTAATTGTACCGTGCCTTTGTACCGCGCCGTCCCGACATGTAAAAGCTTCTGACGAAAGTTATACTAAAGTGTGTGTGGGGGCGGGGTGCGGGCAAACTCCGACTGTTAAAGTGAACGAGTATGGTGGCACTGGGAACTTCATAAATTCTAACTTCTAGCCGGCAATAAAATAATTACGATGAACGATGAACGATGAACACGATGCAGTACAGAAGAAAACCTTCACGGAATGAATAAATGCTCAGTTCTCCAAGGTAATCTAAAGCCTTTTCCGGTTATTACTGTATCATTTATACAGCATGGCCTGTATTTATTGTACACTTCGCTGCTCCTGCGTATGATTGTGGCTTTCATGTGTAAGCATGTCGATGGCAAATCAAATTATGTTGAACCTCGAAGGTGAGACGTCTTAACTGGGTGTCTCAAAGCTGGACTGAACTGATCAGCGAAATGATTTGAGCACACTGGCAGTAGGCCAATACAAGGAAGTAACCAGCCCACACACACCTTTTACATTTTGTTTTACAGTGGTTGGATCCGGATGAAATGTTGCATATAGTCCTATATACGGTACCTCATAGTTGACTTAAGTCACTGACTGTCCATGCGAAGTTGGAGATTCTCACAGGAGTGAGCCATGCTGTTATCTTGTTATTTGAGGGGTGCTAGCCCCTACAACGTCTGGATTTCAGACATGAAGTCAAGCCAAGTTTTATTCATGCCCCACCAAAACATCAGCAAGCCCCCAAAAATCATCATTCCCCAAATACATGGGCGTCATGTGCAGCCAAGACTATAGACCACCGAAGTCTGACAAAATGTATACATCCTAACTGGCTCCCCCATTCTGAATCCCAATAGAATTTTCTTATATCTTGTCAAATAACTGTTTTCCAAAAATAAACAAATGATCCCAGCAGTTTCACTCATATGGGTATGAAGCTCCCATATGAGTTATGAACTCCCACAGGCAAGCTATCTGCAGAAATATGTTAAATATGTTAAAATTATTTCACTAATTGGTCTTATGTAAACATCATGTATGGGCTCTTTAGACAACACAACACTCCCTCACTGTGTGTTGCTGTTTATCGCTGCAGCCCTTGCTCCTTCTGTTTCAGTCCTTTGATAGTTCCAAATCACCCGTTGTTACAGCGGAGAGCGGAGATTGTCTGTAAATGTAAACACTCAGAACACGCATGTAATATTTCATAATACATTTCGATTTCAGCTCTGACATTACTTTTATATTCAGACATGCTCTAGAATGTGAAGAGTCTGCCTGTGCTATTATCTCATTTTGGCTTTAAAAAATCATGAAAATGTGTGCAAATCTTTGAATATATATTTTCTTTGACACAGAACGCTTTTTACTTAAATCTTTGCTTCTGGAGGTCCCTGGAATAACATATTTTGAGATGGGGGTCAGCGGCCACTAAATTGAAACATAGGTTTTTCAGAAAACTCATGATTTAGAATTTTGTAAAATCTGGTCTCAGTCCTAAATGGTTTTACCGCCATTTGCTGCTATCCTTCTGCAAGTAATTTCCTTCCAAAATGCAAAAGCTAAAATTGTCCTTTCCCTTTCTCCACAGACCAAAGAGCGCGGCTCCACCAGAGTTCACGCTCTGAACAACATCAACAAAGTACTTCAAGTCCTGCATCAAAACAACGTGAGTGCACTGATCACATCTCTGGCCTGTTTGTTTCATCGTCTGTCTCATTTCATTCAGTCAACAGATGCTGTAATCTAATTTATTTGTTATTAACATATGCTGGATTCAGCACAAATGCACGCATGCACACACACATTTACTTTGTAGATTTGGATTATTATTGCAAAACATACATTTACCACTTCAGCACTATACACATTTTGGTCATTTGCAAATAGCCGATCTACAAGTTCACAATGCATCGCGATGCAAGGTTTTTGTTGAGTGCACAGGGGTTAGGGTTACACACACAGGCTAAACACTCAAAAATAGTCATAGGAAACAGTAGCAAAACAATGTGTGTGTTTTCACAAACCCTCAAAGCTGGACATAGAAGGGGCTAGCGCCCCTCAAACCTAAATATTGATGGGATATAAATGGGATAATAGATGGGATATAAATGGATAAAGTGTTTAAAATTATTGTGATGCTGTATTAACTACTTTTTGCTGGGGACCCCCTGGAACCCCCCTGCAGTGTTTTATTAGACTAAGAGTAATGTTAACTCCATAGACGCATATAAAAACAGAAAAAGAAGAAAGAAGTTTACTTGTTTTTTAATCCTTTTTGTATTTATTTGTTTTCTTTTAAAGGAAAATAATGGCTGGTATCCTGGAACGACAGCGGTACAGGGTGGGAGAGGTTCAGATGTGATCAGGTGTGTAGGGTGACCCTGCCTGTGGGAGATGGGCTAGTTAGGCTGACCCTACCACTCCCTCAGGCACGCCCGGAAGGTCCCCTTCCGTGCGTGTGATGATCGGACTTCGCTGTCTGGTTGTCCACGCGGCCCTTACTTACACCTGCCATCTCGTCTGGAAGTCCCTTGGTGTCCATGCGGCCCTTACTTACACTTGCCATCTCGTCTGGAATCCTCCAACAGAGC
This sequence comes from Protomyctophum parallelum, assembly GCF_964188405.1. NCBI lineage: Eukaryota > Metazoa > Chordata > Actinopteri > Myctophiformes > Myctophidae > Protomyctophum > Protomyctophum parallelum. Next base: position 253,883 of record NC_139698.1, on the reverse strand, counting down.
AGCCTCCTCCTCTGAAGACAACTGATGGTGGAGACAAAGTACGAACCCCCTTAAGGAACAAAAGTCACAAATCCGGACTTGAACTGTCGCTCAAAAAAAATGTGATTAGGTTCAGGTTCAGGTTAATTTATTTGTTTGTCCCCGAAGGGCCATTTGGTGTAGAGTAAAGCATAACAGGCAGACCCATTAAAAAACCCATGAATCACATAAAACACAGTAAAAAAAGAAAAAACATGGTACACATAGGAAATATGTGTACCGGCGGGGGCAGCGGCTGTCCACCTCTGAACAGCGCTCAGTGGGTCAATGGAGACCCAATTGGTCTCCGGTTCCAACTCCGATGTTGCAGATTTACCCCCTTTACCCCCCTGCCTGGGGTTTAAGAGGATTTACCCCCTTAACCCCCCTGGGGTTTGAGAGGTAAGACATGATCCAGGCTACTAAAATTTACTCCAGCTATTTTTGAGGCCGTTCTCACAATCTGTTGGGTGTTATTTTCCCTTTATGTTCAGGTTTCCGTACCAGAAAATGATGGAGAAGGAGATAATTGACTCAATAAATGCACTGTAGAACAGTTTCATTAGAGATTTGTCAACCTGAAATTTGGCGAGCCTCCTCAAACAAAAGAGGTGTTGTTGGCCTTTCTTAAACAGCAAATCACAGTTTACATCGAATTTCAGCTTGCTATCAAATGCAAAAAAATGCCCAAGTATTTGTAGCTGGTCACCAGGTCAACTTGCTCACCATGGACAACACTGCTCTGGGGGGGATCTCCTATAATAATAATAATATCTGGGGCAAGTGGCATTTCTTCCTCAGCCTAGTGGGAATATGCATGCACAGTTTAACCACAATCGGACGCTGCGTTGAGTAGTTGTCGCGATTTGTACAAAACGGGTACAAAGCGGGCTACTCCTGAAAAGTTTAGAAGCCAATCCTAGCCAATGAGGGTGGATTATGAGAAATCAAACAAACCCATAATGATCACATGACTATGGAGAGCATGTGTACCGATTTGCGTAAAAAAATCACGGGAATCACACGATGTGTTCATGATTTGCAGCATTTTGTTTGAAACTGTGCACTTTGGACTTTGGAAGCCAATTTTAGCCAATCAGGATGTAGCCTGAGAAATCTGAAAGACCTGTTTCGTTGAATGGCTCTAGAGGGACTGTGTACCAATTTGCATGATGTTTGGACAAAATCTGTAGGTGTACTGTCCAAAAACTTGTTTTGCACAAAGTGGCCTCCTGGTGGCACTACTAACAGGCCGTTCTGGAATTTTTGGGGCAGAGGTTCATCGTTGGCATCCAGGGAAAATTTGGCATCGACCGGGTTAACGGTGCCGGAGATTAGCTGTTCACAGACGGACCGACACAAGTGCAAAACATGCTCTCCCCATGCCTTCGGCCTGGTGGAGACAAAAAGCTTGTAGATCGGCTATTTTTGCTACGACAGTAATATGCAACTTGGCCCTCTGGATTGAGTGTGGAACTATAGTGGCCCTCTGGAGTGAGTGTGGAACTATAGTGGCCTCTCTGGAGTGAGTGTGGAACTATAGCGGCCCTCTTGAGTGAGTGTGGAACTATAGTGGCCCTCTGGAGTGAGTGTGGAACTATAGCGGCCCTCTGGAGTGAGTGTGGAACTATAGCAGCCCTCTGGAGTGAGTGTGGAACTATAGTGGCCCTCTGGAGTGAGTGTGGAACTATAGTGGCCCTCTGGAGTGAGTGAGTGTGGAACTATAGTGGCCTCTCTGGAGTGAGTGTGGAACTATAGTGACCCTCTGGAGTGAGTGTGGAACTATAGTGGCCCTCTGGAGTGAGTGTGGAACTATATTGGCCTCTCTGGAGTGAGTGTGGAACTATAGTGGCCCTCTGGAGTGAGTGTGGAACTATAGTGGCCCTCTGCAGAGGCGTCTGGGAGAAATGCGAGGCCCTGTGCGAGATGTCGGGGGAATAATAATGAATTAATACTTACTTTTGCCTTCCCTTTCCTACAAATATTATGCCCCTCTCCTCTCCTCTCCTGTAGGCCAGAGGTTGCCAGTACTAGAACCACTGGTGGTGTTTGAGCACCCTCTGGTGGTCCACAGAGGAGTCACACCTAGCTGTTAATAGAAGATTTGAGGACGGATTGATTAGACTGAGTTTAGTCAGAGCAGCAGAATTATTGTCTTATAGGAATGGAAAAATGAACTTACTCATTATGCAGAATGTCCCATTTAAAGTTTACAAATGTATAAAACAATAAATCGAAAATAGACGATCTACAAGCTCACAATGCGTCGCATCACGACGCATTGTGAGCTTGTAGATCGGCTATTTTCAATAGGCTGAAATGTATATAGGGCTGAAGTGGTTAATGTTGTAATAATAATTGTAATAATAATAATAATACAATCTACAAAGTAACTATAGTAGCTAAAGCTGTCAGATAAATATAGTGGAGTTACTGTAGTCTGTAGTAGTAAAAGTGGACATTGGAAATTCTCAAGTAAATCTCAAATATCTCAAAACTGTACTTAGTAGACATGTAAATATCCATGCCTTTATGAATAAATACGTTTATATCCATGCCTTTATGAATAAATACGTTTGTGGATGTTAGCACATTCTGGACGGGAACCACATTTGGTGTTATACTTTAGCTATTGAAAAATAGCAAATCTACAAGCTCATAGCGCGGCACCGAGTGCCGCGCTACGAGCTTGTAGGTCTGCTATTTTTGAAAAGTCTTGAAAATGTGGCACAAATCTTTGAATATATAATCTTTCAGAGCGAACGTTTTTAACTCAACTCTTTGCTTCTGCGGGCGGGAACAACATATTTTCAGATGGGGGTCAGAGGCCTAAATACAGGTAATTTTTGGGGTCCTTGACATGGAAATGTTTGAGAACCACTGACACAGAAACACGAGACAAATCATCCCCCCCGGCATGTTTCTATTGCGCTCCCCTAACCCTAACCCTTTCCAACTTTACAAGTAATTAAAATCGCGCAATTAAAAACAATATAACATGTTTACAATGTATTAGTTTGTGCTTAATCAAACAGTGCTTTACTGGCCTTGTTATGCAAGCGCACTTGTGAGATGATTTTGGAGCGCATGCGGTGATGCGGCATATGTGATTATGATATTATTTAAAAAAAGGCATAAATGGACTGCACGCCTTTATTTCCAAGTGACAATGACAAGCATACAGCTTGCCTATTTGTAGTAAGTACTAGCAGGCTATAGGCGTAAGGGGCTTAATCATTCACCATTTAAATAAGTGCTTAGACAGGTTTTGACAGTTTTGACAGTTCAGATAAAAGCGAGATCATTTTCGGGGCTCGGGGGAGGACGGGACCGCGGCGTGCGTCGCCAACACATACCAGCACACATGCAAGCAAGCCTTCATCCATATGTTTATGATTCGTTCATCAATGATCAAATCACTACATAAACGTTGATTATGACTGCCTTGACGACATGATAGCCTATCTCTCATGCAGGCATCACTGACACTCACCCACAGGACTTTAATATCACAGCAGTGCGCAGTCTCACGCCTTCGCCGTGCACTGCGCACGAATGGGTAAAATTAATATAGGCCAGCCCAAACGTATTCCATTCATGGCGATGCGATGTCGATGTGTCATGTAGGTGCGTGCGTGCGTGGACATGACAGCAAGGCAAGCGAGGTGAGAGGGAAACAGACAGGGTAGGCCTACAACTTTATTTAATTCATGCAGGTGTTCGTTGTTTTTTAAATTAACAACACACCAGTTAGTTGGGCTTGCAAGTTGCGTGTGCGTGCAGCGTGTGTGCGTCTGTGTGTGTGTGTGTGTGTGTGTGTGTGTGTGTGTGTGTATGAGAGAGGGGGGTGACTTGAGGCGGGCAGAAAGGCACGGTAACCATGGTTTCCAGATCGTATAGCAGTGTTTCAGGTCGCAAAAACGAGGGCGAGGCTTGAGTTCTTAGGGCGTGCAAGAGCAAATTCAGCCGTGACATTTATTAACGTGAGAACGAAATTAAGGAAGGATCAGCTGTTTGCGATCACTTTATAAATGCCGTGGCGACGTGGGTGTACTACGAAACCTGCACTCGAATCTGTGGCAGATTTTACACTCGATTGATAAATGAGGGCCTATGATCCTATAGTTTACTGTCTCTCTGCATTCTATGATCCTATAGTTTACTGAGACGCTACACTGTCTCTCTGCATTCTATGATCCTATAGTTTACTGAGACACTACACTGTCTCTCTGCATTCTATGATCCTATAGTTTACTGTCTCTCTGCATTCTATGATCCTATAGTTTACTGTCTCTCTGCATTCTATGATCCTATAGTTTACTGAGACGCTACACTGTCTCTCTGCATTCTATGATCCTATAGTTTACTGAGACACTACACTGTCTCTCTGCATTCTATGATCCTATAGTTTACTGTCTCTCTGCATTCTATGATCCTATAGTTTACTGTCTCTCTGCATTCTATGATCCTATAGTTTACTGTCTCTGCATTCTATGATCCTATAGTTTACTGTCTCTCTGCATTCTATGATCCTATAGTTTACTGTCTCTCTGCATTCTATGATCCTATAGTTTACTGTCTCTCTGCATTCTATGATCCTATAGTTTACTGTCTCTCTGCATTCTATGATCCTATAGTTTACTGAGACACTACACTGTCTCTCTGCATTCTATGATCCTATAGTTTACTGTCTCTCTGCATTCTATGATCCTATAGTTTACTGTCTCTCTGCATTCTATGATCTTATAGTTTACTGTCTCTCTGCATTCTATGATCCTATAGTTTACTGAGACACTACACTGTCTCTCTGCATTCTATGATCCTATAGTTTACTGTCTCTCTGCATTCTATGATCCTATAGTTTACTGTCTCTCTGCATTCTATGATCCTATAGTTTACTGAGACACTACACTGTCTCTCTGCATTCTATGATCCTATAGTTTACTGAGACACTACACTGTCTCTCTGCATTATATGACCCTATAGTTTACTGAGACGCTACACTGTCTCTCTGCATTCTATGATCCTATAGTTTACTGTCTCTCTGCATTCTATGATCCTATAGTTTACTGTCTCTCTGCATTCTATGATCCTATAGTTTACTGAGACGTTACACTGTCTCTCTGCATTCTATGATCCTATAGGTTACTGAGACGCTACACTGTCTCTCTGCATTCTATGATCCTATAGTTTACTGTCTCTCTGCATTCTATGATCCTATAGTTTACTGTCTCTCTGCATTCTATGATCCTATAGTTTACTGAGACACTACACTGTCTCTCTGCATTCTATGATCCTATAGTTTACTGTCTCTCTGCATTCTATGATCCTATAGTTTACTGTCTCTCTGCATTCTATGATCTTATAGTTTACTGTCTCTCTGCATTCTATGATCCTATAGTTTACTGAGACACTACACTGTCTCTCTGCATTCTATGATCCTATAGTTTACTGTCTCTCTGCATTCTATGATCCTATAGTTTACTGTCTCTCTGCATTCTATGATCCTATAGTTTACTGAGACACTACACTGTCTCTCTGCATTATATGACCCTATAGTTTACTGAGACGCTACACTGTCTCTCTGCATTCTATGATCCTATAGTTTACTGTCTCTCTGCATTCTATGATCCTATAGTTTACTGTCTCTCTGCATTCTATGATCCTATAGTTTACTGTCTCTCTGCATTCTATGATCTATAGTTTACTGAGACTACACTGTCTCTCTGCATTCTATGATCCTATAGTTTACTGTCTCTCTGCATTCTATGATCCTATAGTTTACTGTCTCTCTGCATTCTATGATCCTATAGTTTACTGTCTCTCTGCATTCTATGATCCTATAGTTTACTGTCTCTCTGCATTCTATGATCCTATAGTTTACTGAGACACTACACTGTCTCTCTGCATTCTATGATCCTATAGTTTACTGTCTCTCTGCATTCTATGATCCTATAGTTTACTGTCTCTCTGCATTCTATGATCCTATAGTTTACTGAGACACTACACTGTCTCTCTGCATTATATGACCCTATAGTTTACTGAGACGCTACACTGTCTCTCTGCATTCTATGATCCTATAGTTTACTGTCTCTCTGCATTCTATGATCCTATAGTTTACTGTCTCTCTGCATTCTATGATCCTATAGTTTACTGTCTCTCTGCATTCTATGATCCTATAGTTTACTGAGACACTACACTGTCTCTCTGCATTCTATGATCCTATAGTTTACTGTCTCTCTGCATTCTATGATCCTATAGTTTACTGAGACGCTACACTGTCTCTCTGCATTCTATGATCCTATAGTTTACTGTCTCTCTGCATTCTATGATCCTATAGTTTACTATCTCTCTGCATTCTATGGCCCTCATTTATCAACCATGCGTACGCCAAAATATGGGCGCACGCCGAAATTAACGACATTTTCGGGATTTAACATTTCCGGCAAAGCTTGAAATTGAACGTGACAACGTTCAAAACCCACGTCTGCTCGGGACCTGGCGTACGTTTTGTCCTCACCTGTTTTTCTGTCTTAGAACGGCGGAGCAGCATTGTTTGACCAGCTGAGAGGCTGTCACAGGCATTTAAACATATGTTTTCACTCCTAAAATGTTAATATAAAACGGTATGTGTATGCAGTAAAAAACAAGAGAGAGATTTCCAACTTTACAAGTAATTAAAATCGCGCAATTAAAAACAATATAACATGTTTACAATGTATTAGTTTGTGCTTAATCAAACAGTGCTTTACTGGCCTTGTTATGCGAGCGCACTTGTGAGATGATTTTGGAGCGCATGCAGTGATGCGGCATATGTGATTATGATATTATTAAAAAAAAGGCATAAATGGACTGCATGCCTTTATTTCCAAGTGACAATGACAAGCATACAGCTTGCCTATTTGTAGTAAGTGCTAGCAGGCTATAGGCGTAAGGGGCTTAATCATTCACCATTTAAATAAGTGCTTAGACAGGTTTTGACAGTTTTGACAGTTCAGATAAAAGCGAGATCATTTTCGGGGGTCGGGGGAGGACGGGACCGCGGCGTGCGTCGCCAACACATACCAGCACACATGCAAGCAAGCCTTCATCCATATGTTTATGATTCGTTCATCAATGATCAAATCACTACATAAACGTTGATTATGACTGCCTTGACGACATGATAGCCTATCTCTCATGCAGGCATCACTGACACTCACCCACAGGACTTTAATATCACAGCAGTGCGCAGTCTCACGCCTTCGCCGTGCACTGCGCACAAATGGGTAAAATTAATATAGGCCAGCCCAAACGTATTCCATTCATGGCGATGCGATGTCGATGTGTCATGTAGGTGCGTGCGTGCGTGGACATGACAGCAAGGCAAGCGAGGTGAGAGGGAAACAGACAGGGTAGGCCTACAACTTTATTTAATTCATGCAGGTGTTCGTTGTTTTTTTAATTAACAACACACCAGTTAGTTGGGCTTGCAAGTTGCGTGTGCGTGCAGCGTGTGTGCGTCTGTGTGTGTGTGTGTGTGTGTGTGTGTGTGTGTCTGTGTGTGTGTGTGTGTGTGTGTGTGTGTGTGTGTGTGTGTGTGTATGAGAGAGGGGGGGTGACTTGAGGCGGGCAGAAAGGCACGGTAACCATGGTTTCCAGATCGTATAGCAGTGTTTCAGGTCGCAAAAACGAGGGCGAGGCTTGAGTTATTAGGGCGTGCAAGATCAAATTCAGCCGTGACATTTATTAACGTGAGAACGAAATTAAGGAAGGATCAGCTGTTTGCGATCACTTTATAAATGCCGTGGCGACTTGGGTGTACTACGAAACCTGCACTCGAATCTGTGGCAGATTTTACACTCGGTTGATAAATGAGGGACTATGATCCTATAGTTTACTGTCTCTCTGCATTCTATGATCCTATAGTTTACTGAGACGCTACACTGTCTCTCTGCATTCTATGATCCTATAGTTTACTGTCTCTCTGCATTCTATGATCCTATAGTTTACTGAGACGCTACACTGTCTCTCTGCATTCTATGATCCTATAGTTTACTGTCTCTCTGCATTCTATGATCCTATAGTTTACTGAGACGCTACACTGTCTCTCTGCATTCTATGATCCTATAGTTTACTGAGACGCTACACTGTCTCTCTGCATTCTATGATCCTATAGTTTACTGTCTCTCTGCATTCTATGATCCTATAGGTTACTGAGACGCTACTGTCTCTCTGCATTCTATGATCCTATAGTTTACTGTCTCTCTGCATTCTATGATCCTATAGTTTACTGTCTCTCTGCATTCTATGATCCTATAGTTTACTGAGACACTACACTGTCTCTCTGCATTCTATGATCCTATAGTTTACTGTCTCTCTGCATTCTATGATCCTATAGTTTACTGTCTCTCTGCATTCTATGATCTTATAGTTTACTGTCTCTCTGCATTCTATGATCCTATAGTTTACTGAGACACTACACTGTCTCTCTGCATTCTATGATCCTATAGTTTACTGTCTCTCTGCATTCTATGATCCTATAGTTTACTGTCTCTCTGCATTCTATGATCCTATAGTTTACTGAGACACTACACTGTCTCTCTGCATTATATGACCCTATAGTTTACTGAGACGCTACACTGTCTCTCTGCATTCTATGATCCTATAGTTTACTGTGTCTCTGCATTCTATGATCCTATAGTTTACTGTCTCTCTGCATTCTATGATCCTATAGTTTACTGTCTCTCTGCATTCTATGATCTATAGTTTACTGAGACTACACTGTCTCTCTGCATTCTATGATCCTATAGTTTACTGTCTCTCTGCATTCTATGATCCTATAGTTTACTGTCTCTCTGCATTCTATGATCCTATAGTTTACTGTCTCTCTGCATTCTATGATCTTATAGTTTACTGTCTCTCTGCATTCTATGATCCTATAGTTTACTGAGACACTACACTGTCTCTCTGCATTCTATGATCCTATAGTTTACTGTCTCTCTGCATTCTATGATCCTATAGTTTACTGAGACGCTACACTGTCTCTCTGCATTCTATGATCCTATAGTTTACTGTCTCTCTGCATTCTATGATCCTATAGTTTACTGAGACGCTACACTGTCTCTCTGCATTCTATGATCCTATAGTTTACTGAGACGCTACACTGTCTCTCTGCATTCTATGATCCTATAGTTTACTGTCTCTCTGCATTCTATGATCCTATAGTTTACTGAGACACTACACTGTCTCTCTGCATTCTATGATCCTATAGTTTACTGTCTCTCTGCATTCTATGATCCTATAGTTTACTGTCTCTCTGCATTCTATGATCTTATAGTTTACTGTCTCTCTGCATTCTATGATCCTATAGTTTACTGAGACACTACACTGTCTCTCTGCATTCTATGATCCTATAGTTTACTGTCTCTCTGCATTCTATGATCCTATAGTTTACTGTCTCTCTGCATTCTATGATCCTATAGTTTACTGAGACACTACACTGTCTCTCTGCATTATATGACCCTATAGTTTACTGAGACGCTACACTGTCTCTCTGCATTCTATGATCCTATAGTTTACTGTGTCTCTGCATTCTATGATCCTATAGTTTACTGTCTCTCTGCATTCTATGATCCTATAGTTTACTGTCTCTCTGCATTCTATGATCCTATAGTTTACTGTCTCTCTGCATTCTATGATCCTATAGTTTACTGTCTCTCTGCATTCTATGATCCTATAGTTTACTGAGACACTACACTGTCTCTCTGCATTATATGACCCTATAGTTTACTGAGACGCTACACTGTCTCTCTGCATTCTATGATCCTATAGTTTACTGTCTCTCTGCATTCTATGATCCTATAGTTTACTGTCTCTCTGCATTCTATGATCCTATAGTTTACTGTCTCTCTGCATTCTATGATCCTATAGTTTACTGTCTCTCTGCATTCTATGATCTTATAGTTTACTGTCTCTCTGCATTCTATGATCCTATAGTTTACTGAGACACTACACTGTCTCTCTGCATTCTATGATCCTATAGTTTACTGTCTCTCTGCATTCTATGATCCTATAGTTTACTGAGACACTACACTGTCTCTCTGCATTCTATGATCCTATAGTTTACTGTCTCTCTGCATTCTATGATCCTATAGTTTACTGTCTCTCTGCATTCTATGATCCTATAGTTTACTGTCTCTCTGCATTCTATGATCTATAGTTTACTGAGACTACACTGTCTCTCTGCATTCTATGATCCTATAGTTTACTGTCTCTCTGCATTCTATGATCCTATAGTTTACTGTCTCTCTGCATTCTATGATCCTATAGTTTACTGTCTCTCTGCATTCTATGATCCTATAGTTTACTGAGACACTACACTGTCTCTCTGCATTATATGACCCTATAGTTTACTGAGACGCTACACTGTCTCTCTGCATTCTATGATCCTATAGTTTACTGTCTCTCTGCATTCTATGATCCTATAGTTTACTGTCTCTCTGCATTCTATGATCCTATAGTTTACTGTCTCTCTGCATTCTATGATCTATAGTTTACTGAGACTACACTGTCTCTCTGCATTCTATGATCCTATAGTTTACTGTCTCTCTGCATTCTATGATCCTATAGTTTACTGTCTCTCTGCATTCTATGATCCTATAGTTTACTGAGACACTACACTGTCTCTCTGCATTCTATGATCCTATAGTTTACTTTCTCTCTGCATTCTATGATCCTATAGTTTACTGTCTCTCTGCATTCTATGATCCTATAGTTTACTGAGACGCTACACTGTCTCTCTGCATTCTATGATCCTATAGTTTACTGTCTCTCTGCATTCTATGATCCTATAGTTTACTGTCTCTCTGCATTCTATGGCCCTCATTTATCAACCATGCGTACGCCAAAATATGGGCGCACGCCGAAATTAACGACATTTTCGGGATTTAACATTTCCGGCAAAGCTTGAAATTGAACGTGACAACGTTCAAAACCCACGTCTGCTCGGGACCTGGCGTACGTTTTGTCCTCACCTGTTTTTCTGTCTTAGAACGGCGGAGCAGCATTGTTTGACCAGCTGAGAGGCTGTCACAGGCATTTAAACATATGTTTTCACTCCTAAAATGTTAATATAAAACGGTATGTGTATGCAGTAAAAAACAAGAGAGAGATTTCCAACTTTACAAGTAATTAAAATCGCGCAATTAAAAACAATATAACATGTTTACAATGTATTAGTTTGTGCTTAATCAAACAGTGCTTTACTGGCCTTGTTATGCGAGCGCACTTGTGAGATGATTTTGGAGCGCATGCAGTGATGCGGCATATGTGATTATGATATTATTTAAAAAAAGGCATAAATGGACTGCATGCCTTTATTTCCAAGTGACAATGACAAGCATACAGCTTGCCTATTTGTAGTAAGTACTAGCAGGCTATAGGCGTAAGGGGCTTAATCATTCACCATTTAAATAAGTGCTTAGACAGGTTTTGACAGTTTTGACAGTTCAGATAAAAGCGAGATCATTTTCGGGGCTCGGGGGAGGACGGGACCGCGGCGTGCGTCGCCAACACATACCAGCACACATGCATGCAAGCCTTCATCCATATGTTTATGATTCGTTCATCAATGATCAAATCACTACATAAACGTTGATTATGACTGCCTTGACGACATGATAGCCTATCTCTCATGCAGGCATCACTGACACTCACCCACAGGACTTTAATATCACAGCAGTGCGCAGTCTCACGCCTTCGCCGTGCACTGCGCACGAATGGGTAAAATTAATATAGACCAGCCCAAACGTATTCCATTCATGGCGATGCGATGTCGATGTGTCATGTAGGTGCGTGCGTGCGTGGACATGACAGCAAGGCAAGCGAGGTGAGAGGGAAACAGACAGGGTAGGCCTACAACTTTATTTAATTCATGCAGGTGTTCGTTGTTTTTTTAATTAACAACACACCAGTTAGTTGGGCTTGCAAGTTGCGTGTGCGTGCAGCGTGTGTGCGTCTGTGTGTGTGTGTGTGTGTGTGTGTGTGTCTGTGTGTGTGTGTGTGTGTGTGTGTGTATGAGAGAGGGGGGGTGACTTGAGGCGGGCAGAAAGGCACGGTAACCATGGTTTCCAGATCGTATAGCAGTGTTTCAGGTCGCAAAAACGAGGGCGAGGCTTGAGTTATTAGGGCGTGCAAGATCAAATTCAGCCGTGACATTTATTAACGTGAGAACGAAATTAAGGAAGGATCAGCTGTTTGCGATCACATTATAAATGCCGTGGCGACGTGGGTGTACTACGAAACCTGCAATCGAATCTGTGGCAGATTTTACACTCGATTGATAAATGAGGGCCTATGATCCTATAGTTTACTGTCTCTCTGCATTCTATGATCCTATAGTTTACTGAGACACTACACTGTCTCTCTGCATTCTATGATCCTATAGTTTACTGTCTCTCTGCATTCTATGATCCTATAGTTTACTGAGACGCTACACTGTCTCTCTGCATTCTATGATCCTATAGTTTACTGTCTCTCTGCATTCTATGATCCTATAGTTTACTGAGACGCTACACTGTCTCTCTGCATTCTATGATCCTATAGTTTACTGTCTCTCTGCATTCTATGATCCTATAGTTTACTGTCTCTCTGCATTCTATGATCCTATAGTTTACTGAGACGCTACACTGTCTCTCTGCATTCTATGATCCTATAGGTTACTGAGACGCTACACTGTCTCTCTGCATTCTATGATCCTATAGTTTACTGTCTCTCTGCATTCTATGATCCTATAGTTTACTGTCTCTCTGCATTCTATGATCCTATAGTTTACTGAGACACTACACTGTCTCTCTGCATTCTATGATCCTATAGTTTACTGTCTCTCTGCATTCTATGATCCTATAGTTTACTGTCTCTCTGCATTCTATGATCTTATAGTTTACTGTCTCTCTGCATTCTATGATCCTATAGTTTACTGAGACACTACACTGTCTCTCTGCATTCTATGATCCTATAGTTTACTGTCTCTCTGCATTCTATGATCCTATAGTTTACTGTCTCTCTGCATTCTATGATCCTATAGTTTACTGAGACACTACACTGTCTTTCTGCATTATATGACCCTATAGTTTACTGAGACGCTACACTGTCTCTCTGCATTCTATGATCCTATAGTTTACTGTCTCTCTGCATTCTATGATCCTATAGTTTACTGTCTCTCTGCATTCTATGATCCTATAGTTTACTGTCTCTCTGCATTCTATGATCTATAGTTTACTGAGACTACACTCTCTGCATTCTATGATCCTATAGTTTACTGTCTCTCTGCATTCTATGATCCTATAGTTTACTGTCTCTCTGCATTCTATGATCCTATAGTTTACTGTCTCTCTGCATTCTATGATCTTATAGTTTACTGTCTCTCTGCATTCTATGATCCTATAGTTTACTGTCTCTCTGCATTCTATGATCCTATAGTTTACTGTCTCTCTGCATTCTATGATCCTATAGTTTACTGTCTCTCTGCATTCTATGATCCTATAGTTTACTGTCTCTCTGCATTCTATGATCCTATAGTTTACTGTCTCTCTGCATTCTATGATCCTATAGTTTACTGTCTCTCTGCATTCTATGATCCTATAGTTTACTGAGACACTACACTGTCTCTCTGCATTCTATGATCCTATCGTTTACTGTCTCTCTGCATTCTATGATCCTATAGTTTACTGTCTCTCTGCATTATATGACCCTATAGTTTACTGAGACACTACACTGTCTCTCTGCATTCTATGATCCTATAGTTTACTGTCTCTCTGCATTCTATGATCCTATAGTTTACTGTCTCTCTGCATTCTATGATCCTATAGTTTACTGTCTCTCTGCATTCTATGATCTATAGTTTACTGAGACTACACTGTCTCTCTGCATTCTATGATCCTATAGTTTACTGTCTCTCTGCATTCTATGATCCTATAGTTTACTGTCTCTCTGCATTCTATGATCCTATAGTTTACTGTCTCTCTGCATTCTATGATCCTATAGTTTACTGAGACACTACACTGTCTCTCTGCATTATATGACCCTATAGTTTACTGAGACGCTACACTGTCTCTCTGCATTCTATGATCCTATAGTTTACTGTCTCTCTGCATTCTATGATCCTATAGTTTACTGTCTCTCTGCATTCTATGATCCTATAGTTTACTGTCTCTCTGCATTCTATGATCTATAGTTTACTGAGACTACACTGTCTCTCTGCATTCTATGATCCTATAGTTTACTGTCTCTCTGCATTCTATGATCCTATAGTTTACTGTCTCTCTGCATTCTATGATCTATAGTTTACTGAGACTACACTGTCTCTCTGCATTCTATGATCCTATAGTTTACTGTCTCTCTGCATTCTATGATCCTATAGTTTACTGTCTCTCTGCATTCTATGATCCTATAGTTTACTGTCTCTCTGCATTCTATGATCCTATAGTTTACTGTCTCTCTGCATTCTATGATCCTATAGTTTACTGAGACACTACACTGTCTCTCTGCATTCTATGATCCTATAGTTTACTTTCTCTCTGCATTCTATGATCCTATAGTTTACTGTCTCTCTGCATTCTATGATCCTATAGTTTACTGAGACGCTACACTGTCTCTCTGCATTCTATGATCCTATAGTTTACTGTCTCTCTGCATTCTATGATCCTATAGTTTACTGTCTCTCTGCATTCTATGATCCTATAGTTTACTGTCTCTCTGCATTCTATGATCCTATAGTTTACTGTCTCTCTGCATTCTATAATCGATTGTTTACTGAGACTACACTGTCTCTCTGCATTCTATGATCCTATAGTTTACTGTCTCTCTGCATTCTATGATCCTATAGTTTACTGTCTCTCTGCATTCTATGATCCTATAGTTTACTGTCTCTCTGCATTCTATGATCCTATAGTTTACTGTCTCTCTGCATTCTATGATCCTATAGTTTACTGTCTCTCTGTATTCTATGATCCTATAGTTTACTGAGACACTACACTGTCTCTCTGCATTCTATGATCCTATAGTTTACTTTCTCTCTGCATTCTATGATCCTATAGTTTACTGAGACACTACACTGTCTCTCTGCATTCTATGATCCTATAGTTTACTGTCTCTCTGCATTCTATGATCCTATAGTTTACTGTCTCTCTGCATTCTATGATCCTATAGTTTACTGTCTCTCTGCATTCTATGATCTATAGTTTACTGAGACTACACTGTCTCTCTGCATTCTATGATCCTATAGTTTACTGTCTCTCTGCATTCTATGATCCTATAGTTTACTGTCTCTCTGCATTCTATGATCCTATAGTTTACTGTCTCTCTGCATTCTATGATCCTATAGTTTACTGAGACACTACACTGTCTCTCTGCATTATATGACCCTATAGTTTACTGAGACGCTACACTGTCTCTCTGCATTCTATGATCCTATAGTTTACTGTCTCTCTGCATTCTATGATCCTATAGTTTACTGTCTCTCTGCATTCTATGATCCTATAGTTTACTGTCTCTCTGCATTCTATGATCTATAGTTTACTGAGACTACACTGTCTCTCTGCATTCTATGATCCTATAGTTTACTGTCTCTCTGCATTCTATGATCCTATAGTTTACTGTCTCTCTGCATTCTATGATCTATAGTTTACTGAGACTACACTGTCTCTCTGCATTCTATGATCCTATAGTTTACTGTCTCTCTGCATTCTATGATCCTATAGTTTACTGTCTCTCTGCATTCTATGATCCTATAGTTTACTGTCTCTCTGCATTCTATGATCCTATAGTTTACTGTCTCTCTGCATTCTATGATCCTATAGTTTACTGAGACACTACACTGTCTCTCTGCATTCTATGATCCTATAGTTTACTTTCTCTCTGCATTCTATGATCCTATAGTTTACTGTCTCTCTGCATTCTATGATCCTATAGTTTACTGAGACGCTACACTGTCTCTCTGCATTCTATGATCCTATAGTTTACTGTCTCTCTGCATTCTATGATCCTATAGTTTACTGTCTCTCTGCATTCTATGGCCCTCATTTATCAACCATGCGTACGCCAAAATATGGGCGCACGCCGAAATTAACGACATTTTCGGGATTTAACATTTCCGGCAAAGCTTGAAATTGAACGTGACAACGTTCAAAACCCACGTCTGCTCGGGACCTGGCGTACGTTTTGTCCTCACCTGTTTTTCTGTCTTAGAACGGCGGAGCAGCATTGTTTGACCAGCTGAGAGGCTGTCACAGGCATTTAAACATATGTTTTCACTCCTAAAATGTTAATATAAAACGGTATGTGTATGCAGTAAAAAACAAGAGAGAGATTTCCAACTTTACAAGTAATTAAAATCGCGCAATTAAAAACAATATAACATGTTTACAATGTATTAGTTTGTGCTTAATCAAACAGTGCTTTACTGGCCTTGTTATGCGAGCGCACTTGTGAGATGATTTTGGAGCGCATGCAGTGATGCGGCATATGTGATTATGATATTATTTAAAAAAAGGCATAAATGGACTGCATGCCTTTATTTCCAAGTGACAATGACAAGCATACAGCTTGCCTATTTGTAGTAAGTACTAGCAGGCTATAGGCGTAAGGGGCTTAATCATTCACCATTTAAATAGGGTTTGTAGGGGTTTGTAGGGGTTTGTAGGGTTCAATCATACTTGTAAGATATGGCTCCCCCATATCTTACAAGTATGATTGAACCCTACAAACCCTCCCGCGCACTCAGATCAGCCAACGCAGGGAAGCTGGAAGTACCCTCACTAAAAACGCCGGGACAACGCTCCACACGTCCCAAACTCTTCTCCCTTCTGGCTCCAAAACTGTGGAATGCACTTCCCATTGCAGTCAGAACTGCAGCATCACTCCCAATCTTCCGCCGTAGCCTGAAGACCCACCTTTTCAGACTCCATCATGGCCCATAGCACTTACCCTAAACCCTTAGATAGCATTTCTGTTGGATTATATAGCATTTGATACAGACTTATAGCATGTTATGTAGACAGCACTGTAATTGTATTGTATGTAGTCATAGCACGCCATAGTACACATGTATAGCATAGTAGTAAAGATGTATAGTTTATATGTATAAGTGTATGTATAGTTTCACTATATAGATATTCCACTGTTACTTTCTTAGCTTACGCATGTTTCATGATAAATACTTTTATGTGATGTATTCCCATGCTTTTGTTTTTGCTCAAATGTAAGTCGCTCTGGATTAAGAGCGTCTGCTAAATGCCTAAATTGTAAATTGTAAATTGTAAATAAGTGCTTAGACAGGTTTTCACAGTTTTGACAGTTCAGATAAAAGCGAGATCATTTTCGGGGGTCGGGGGAGGACGGGACCGCGGCGTGCGTCGCCAACACATACCAGCACACATGCAAGCAAGCCTTCATCCATATGTTTATGATTCGTTCATCAATGATCAAATCACTACATAAACGTTGATTATGACTGCCTTGACGACATGATAGCCTATCTCTCATGCAGGCATCACTGACACTCACCCACAGGACTTTAATATCACAGCAGTGCGCAGTCTCACGCCTTCGCCGTGCACTGCGCACGAATGGGTAAAATTAATATAGGCCAGCCCAAACGTATTCCATTCATGGCGATGCGATGTCGATGTGTCATGTAGGTGCGTGCGTGCGTGGACATGACAGCAAGGCAAGCGAGGTGAGAGGGAAACAGACAGGGTAGGCCTACAACTTTATTTAATTCATGCAGGTGTTCGTTGTTTTTTTAATTAACAACACACCAGTTAGTTGGGCTTGCAAGTTGCGTGTGCGTGCAGCGTGTGTGCGTCTGTGTGTGTGTGTGTGTGTGTGTGTGTCTCTGTGTGTGTGTGTGTGTGTGTGTGTGTGTGTGTGTGTGTGTGTGTGTATGAGAGAGGGGGGGTGACTTGAGGCGGGCAGAAAGGCACGGTAACCATGGTTTCCAGATCGTATAGCAGTGTTTCAGGTCGCAAAAACGAGGGCGAGGCTTGAGTTATTAGGGCGTGCAAGATCAAATTCAGCCGTGACATTTATTAACGTGAGAACGAAATTAAGGAAGGATCAGCTGTTTGCGATCACTTTATAAATGCCGTGGCGACGTGGGTGTACTACGAAACCTGCACTCGAATCTGTGGCAGATTTTACACTCGATTGATAAATGAGGGCCTATGATCCTATAGTTTACTGTCTCTCTGCATTCTATGATCCTATAGTTTACTGAGACGCTACACTGTCTCTCTGCATTCTATGATCCTATAGTTTACTGTCTCTCTGCATTCTATGATCCTATAGTTTACTGAGACGCTACACTGTCTCTCTGCATTCTATGATCCTATAGTTTACTGAGACGCTACACTGTCTCTCTGCATTCTATGATCCTATAGTTTACTGTCTCTCTGCATTCTATGATCCTATAGTTTACTGTCTCTCTGCATTCTATGATCCTATAGTTTACTGAGACGCTACACTGTCTCTCTGCATTCTATGATCCTATAGGTTACTGAGACGCTACACTGTCTCTCTGCATTCTATGATCCTATAGTTTACTGTCTCTCTGCATTCTATGATCCTATAGTTTACTGTCTCTCTGCATTCTATGATCCTATAGTTTACTGAGACACTACACTGTCTCTCTGCATTCTATGATCCTATAGTTTACTGTCTCTCTGCATTCTATGATCCTATAGTTTACTGTCTCTCTGCATTCTATGATCTTATAGTTTACTGTCTCTCTGCATTCTATGATCCTATAGTTTACTGAGACACTACACTGTCTCTCTGCATTCTATGATCCTATAGTTTACTGTCTCTCTGCATTCTATGATCCTATAGTTTACTGTCTCTCTGCATTCTATGATCCTATAGTTTACTGAGACACTACACTGTCTCTCTGCATTATATGACCCTATAGTTTACTGAGACGCTACACTGTCTCTCTGCATTCTATGATCCTATAGTTTACTGTCTCTCTGCATTCTATGATCCTATAGTTTACTGTCTCTCTGCATTCTATGATCCTATAGTTTACTGAGACACTACACTGTCTCTGCATTCTATGATCCTATAGTTTAATGTCTCTCTGCATTCTATGATCCTATAGTTTACTGTCTCTCTGCATTATATGATCTTATAGTTTACTGTCTCTCTGCATTCTATGATCCTATAGTTTACTGAGACACTACACTGTCTCTCTGCATTCTATGATCCTATAGTTTACTGTCTCTCTGCATTCTATGATCCTATAGTTTACTGTCTCTCTGCATTCTATGATCCTATAGTTTACTGAGACACTACACTGTCTCTCTGCATTATATGACCCTATAGTTTACTGAGACGCTACACTGTCTCTCTGCATTCTATGATCCTATAGTTTACTGTCTCTCTGCATTCTATGATCCTATAGTTTACTGTCTCTCTGCATTCTATGATCCTATAGTTTACTGTCTCTCTGCATTCTATGATCCTATAGTTTACTGAGACACTACACTGTCTCTCTGCATTCTATGATCCTATAGTTTACTTTCTCTCTGCATTCTATGATCCTATAGTTTACTGTCTCTCTGCATTCTATGGCAGTCATTTATCAACCATGCGTACGCCAAAATATGGGCGCACGCCGAAATTAACGACATTTTCGGGATTTAACATTTCCGGCAAAGCTTGAAATTGAACATGACAACGTTCAAAACCCACGTCTGCTCGGGACCTGGCGTACGTTTTGTCCTCACCTGTTTTTCTGTCTTAGAACGGCGGAGCAGCATTGTTTGACCAGCTGAGAGGCTGTCACAGGCATTTAAACATATGTTTTCACTCCTAAAATGTTAATATAAAACGGTATGTGTATGCAGTAAAAAACAAGAGAGAGATTTCCAACTTTACAAGTAATTAAAATCGCGCAATTAAAAACAATATAACATGTTTACAATGTATTGGTTTGTGCTTAATCAAACAGTGCTTTACTGGCCTTGTTATGCGAGCGCACTTGTGAGATGATTTTGGAGCGCATGCAGTGATGCGGCATATGTGATTATGATATTATTAAAAAAAAGGCATAAATGGACTGCATGCCTTTATTTCCAAGTGACAATGACAAGCATACAGCTTGCCTATTTGTAGTAAGTACTAGCAGGCTATAGGCGTAAGGGGCTTAATCATTCACCATTTAAATAAGTGCTTAGACAGGTTTTGACAGTTCAGATAAAAGCGAGATCATTTTCGGGGGTCGGGGGAGGACGGGACCGCGGCGTGCGTCGCCAACACATACCAGCACACATGCAAGCAAGCCTTCATCCATATGTTTATGATTCGTTCATCAATGATCAAATCACTACATAAACGTTGATTGTGACTGCCTTGACGACATGATAGCCTATCTCTCATGCAGGCATCACTGACACTCACCCACAGGACTTTAATATCACAGCAGTGCGCAGTCTCACGCCTTCGCCGTGCACTGCGCACAAATGGGTAAAATTAATATAGGCCAGCCCAAACGTATTCCATTCATGGCGATGCGATGTCGATGTGTCATGTAGGTGCGTGCGTGCGTGGACATGACAGCAAGGCAAGCGAGGTGAGAGGGAAACAGACAGGGTAGGCCTACAACTTTATTTAATTCATGCAGGTGTTCGTTGTTTTTTTAATTAACAACACACCAGTTAGTTGGGCTTGCAAGTTGCGTGTGCGTGCAGCGTGTGTGCGTCTGTGTGTGTGTGTCTGTGTGTGTGTGTGTGTGTGTCTGTGTGTGTGTGTGTGTGTGTGTGTGTGTGTGTGTGTGTGTGAGAGAGAGGGGGGGTGACTTGAGGCGGGCAGAAAGGCACGGTAACCATGGTTTCCAGATCGTATAGCAGTGTTTCAGGTCGCAAAAACGAGGGCGAGGCTTGAGTTATTAGGGCGTGCAAGATCAAATTCAGCCGTGACATTTATTAACGTGGGAACGAAATTAAGGAAGGATCAGCTGTTTGCGATCACTTTATAAATGCCGTGGCGACGTGGGTGTACTACGAAACCTGCACTCGAATCTGTGGCAGATTTTACACTCGATTGATAAATGAGGGCCTATGATCCTATAGTTTACTGTCTCTCTGCATTCTATGATCCTATAGTTTACTGAGACGCTACACTGTCTCTCTGCATTCTATGATCCTATAGTTTACTGTCTCTCTGCATTCTATGATCCTATAGTTTACTGAGACGCTACACTGTCTCTCTGCATTCTATGATCCTATAGTTTACTGAGACGCTACACTGTCTCTCTGCATTCTATGATCCTATAGTTTACTGTCTCTCTGCATTCTATGATCCTATAGTTTACTGTCTCTCTGCATTCTATGATCCTATAGTTTACTGAGACGCTACACTGTCTCTCTGCATTCTATGATCCTATAGGTTACTGAGACGCTACACTGTCTCTCTGCATTCTATGATCCTATAGTTTACTGTTTCTCTGCATTCTATGATCCTATAGTTTACTGTCTCTCTGCATTCTATGATCCTATAGTTTACTGAGACACTACACTGTCTCTCTGCATTCTATGATCCTATAGTTTACTGTCTCTCTGCATTCTATGATCTTATAGTTTACTGTCTCTCTGCATTCTATGATCCTATAGTTTACTGAGACACTACACTGTCTCTCTGCATTCTATGATCCTATAGTTTACTGTCTCTCTGCATTCTATGATCCTATAGTTTACTGTTTCTCTGCATTCTATGATCCTATAGTTTACTGAGACACTACACTGTCTCTCTGCATTCTATGATCCTATAGTTTACTGTCTCTCTGCATTCTATGATCCTATAGTTTACTGTTTCTCTGCATTCTATGATCCTATAGTTTACTGAGACACTACACTGTCTCTCTGCATTCTATGATCCTATAGTTTACTGAGACACTACACTGTCTCTCTGCATTTTATGTAGCGGTTTGGTACAGGTTTGCTGTTGTTGCTGGGGTGCCAGTCAGGGCGGGGCCTGACAATAAAATTATTATATAAATCAAACCCTACAAAGGGTGCATGTACTCACACATGAACCCTTAAACGTATATAGCGGGGAAACCCTGAATCATAAATCATTGTCAGTGAACTCTTAAATGCACAAAATAGTATAATAATAATAGTAATATCACAACAGTTCACAACAAGAATAGACACCACACCATGATTCAAAGTTTGTTTTGGTCTTATATTGAATGAATGTCGAGCAGGGGAATTCAATATAATAGCTCAGTTCAGTCCAGTCATGTAGCACAGCTAACTACAAACTCCATTTCGGGTCTTAACAATACCCCAAAGTAAACCGGGTGCCGAACACCACCGTTGTAAACCCAAAATAATAAACTCCACTTCGGGATTTCGGTTGAACCCAACAAAGAAAAGAAAATAAACAAGTGCGAGTGCGTGTGGGTGTGTGTGTGCGTGCGTGCGAGTCTCTCTGTGCGTGTAGTAGTGTGTTAGCTCCACGGCTAGTCCCTTGTAGCTCACCCCACAGTAACCCTCAGCTCCGCAGAAGCCAACACTGGCTCGGATGCTCTCTTTGAAGGACAACGTAGCGTCCGTTCCACAACACCGTTTCGATCCGTCCTGGTTTAACGACAGGCGGTCGTCATGCTTTCCTCAATGGAACGGGATGAACCGCGGACTTTACTCGCGGCTCGAACTAAGTACTGCTCCAGGGTAAGGGACACCGTCAGCCTTCACACCAGCCTCCACACGCCGCAACCATCACCGCTTGTCACACACCGCCTTCACACTTCCGCGCCTCTCTCTTCAAAGTGACAACTCCATAGCTGATATGGGCTGGGCTTCCGTGTTGTGGCCAACCAGCGGCACGCAACTCCTAACGTAACCGCCAGTCACCGTATTTGTGTGGGGAATAAAATGTTTATTATTTGTTGTTTTGGCGGATCGCTACACTCTCCCCCCCCTTGAAGGAAGCCGGCCGAAGGGTAAGGCGTTCTTGGATCCTGTTTCAGAATTTCAGCATCCTGAAGTCCAATCTCCATCACCCGCTGGCACTGCTGCTCCTCCACTTCCTGAGCAGTCAGGACGCAAGGCTTCAGGCGGGAGATGTGAACAACTCGCAGGTCCAGTCCTGTCTCCTCCTGAACCACTTCATAATTGACAGGGTCAATCTCTCTAACAACCCGGTAGGGACCGTGCCACCTTGGAGTCCCTTTGGCTGCATCAGACCAGGAGTCAGTCCGTAACCAGACACGAGCCTTCTCTTCAAACTGCAGGTCTCTCCGTTGTTTGTCACAAGTCCTTTTCCGTCGCTTTTGAGCTTTCGAACGGTTGCTGGGCGGAAACGTCTGGAGGCCTTCCAGTTGAGAGGCTAGCATTTTTATAGTTTGCTGCAGCTGTCCTGTGAGTTTCCAGGCCTCTGGTTTGCACGGTTGACACCCCTGACATTTGTGCACATGACGCTTCACATCCAGGCTCATCTTGGGCCAGTAGACCAGAGCTTTCATTCGGCGGTAGGTCTTATACTGCCCAAGATGGCCGGCCAGTGGATCCTGGTGGAACAGGTCCATCAACTGAAGTCGCAGACTGTAGGGTATATATAATTGATGAAGGGTCCTGCAAGGCAGGTGAATTCTCCGGTATATGCGGCCGTCCAATATCCTGAAAGTTGCGCCCAGGCTCAACTGCTCCTCCCCCTCTTGAAGGAGGCTTTGATACAAAGCCCGACATTCAGGGTCCTGCTGCTGTTCGGCCCATATGGTCTCCACCGATATGGGTAGGTCTGTGGGGAGAACAGGGGTTACAGACATGATTGTAGCCACACAGGGAGTTGGCTGGGCAGTTCCTACACTCTGTGATGCATCTGAGCGAGATGCCAGCTTCACACCCTGGTTTGTGTGGTTACTGCTGGTTGAGAGGGATGCTGAGGTGGGGTAGACAGTTGAAGCTGAATGCTGTCCATTTGCTTCCTTAAGAAGCCAAATTGTTGGTTAATTGTACGGTGTATTATGAGCATTAGGTTTTCACAGTGAGAAGTGATGGCATTTGAGAAGTTTGTTAACATTCTCTCCGTTTCCTGGTTGCAAAGTGATGCTGTTGTTGCGGGTGAATCAGATTTGAATTTTGTGATTTCCTCAGTTAACTGAATGGGGGGTTGAATGGGTGGGTGAGCAAACGGATTCCTGGGGGAGAATGACATGTGATGCCCTAATCGGCTGAGAAACAGATCCAGGTGCTTGAATCAGTGGTTCCAGCAGGTGTCTGGATTCCAAGAGGGAGTCTGAGGACGCCATTTTGAATCTCCAGGGTATTTGACTTTGAGTTGATTGTTTGGTTTATTGCACAGCTTGAGAGCGTTTTGTGTTTTAGTTTTCCTTCCTTCCAGTGATTCAGAAATGTACCAAAAAAATAAAAATAAAACTCTGTTTACCTTTAAGGCCACCTTTTTCACATCACAATATTGACAAACATTTTAAACCTTGGGCACCATTATGTTTTTCCAGTTTGTTTGAGTTGCAATGCTTGGCTTGTTTCACACAGTTCTGTGATTCCTTTGTTTGTGGTTGTCTGATTAGGTTTCCCCTTATTGTCCCATCTGGGGTGCCACTTTTTATGTAGCGGTTTGGTACAGGTTTGCTGTTGTTGCTGGGGTGCCAGTCAGGGCGGGGCCTGACAATAAAATTATTATATAAATCAAACCCTACAAAGGGTGCATGTACTCACACATGAACCCTTAAACGTATATAGCGGGGAAACCCTGAATCATAAATCATTGTCAGTGAACTCTTAAATGCACAAAATAGTATAATAATAATAATAGTAATATCACAACAGTTCACAACAAGAATAGACACCACACCATGATTCAAAGTTTGTTTTGGTCTTATATTGAATGAATGTCGAGCAGGGGAATTCAATATAATAGCTCAGTTCAGTCCAGTCATGTAGCACAGCTAACTACAAACTCCATTTCGGGTCTTAACAATACCCCAAAGTAAACCGGGTGCCGAACACCACCGTTGTAAACCCAAAATAATAAACTCCACTTCGGGATTTCGGTTGAACCCAACAAAGAAAAGAAAATAAACAAAACAGCGTCCTGGCGAGTGCGTGTGGGTGTGTGTGTGCGTGCGTGCGAGTCTCTCTGTGCGTGTAGTAGTGTGTTAGCTCCACGGCTAGCCCCTTGTAGCTCACCCCACAGTAACCCTCAGCTCCGCAGAAGCCAACACTGGCTCGGATGCTCTCTTTGAAGGACAACGTAGCGTCCGTTCCACAACACCGTTTCGATCCGTCCTGGTTTAACGACAGGCGGTCGTCATGCTTTCCTCAATGGAACGGGATGAACCGCGGACTTTACTCGCGGCTCGAACTAAGTACTGCTCCAGGGTAAGGGACACCGTCAGCCTTCACACCAGCCTCCACACGCCGCAACCATCACCGCTTGTCACACACCGCCTTCACACTTCCGCGCCTCTCTCTTCAAAGTGACAACTCCATAGCTGATATGGGCTGGGCTTCCGTGTTGTGGCCAACCAGCGGCACGCAACTCCTAACGTAACCGCCAGTCACCGTATTTGTGTGGGGAATAAAATGTTTATTATTTGTTGTTTTGGCGGATCGCTACAATATGACCCTATAGTTTACTGAGACGCTACACTGTCTCTCTGCATTCTATGATCCTATAGTTTACTGTCTCTCTGCATTCTATGATCCTATAGTTTACTGTCTCTCTGCATTCTATGATCCTATAGTTTACTGTCTCTCTGCATTCTATGATCTATAGTTTACTGAGACAACACTGTCTCTCTGCATTCTATGATCCTATAGTTTACTGTCTCTCTGCATTCTATGATCCTATAGTTTACTGAGACACTACACTGTCTCTGCATTCTATGATCCTATAGTTTACTGTCTCTCTGCATTCTATGATCCTATAGTTTACTGTCTCTCTGCATTATATGATCTTATAGTTTACTGAGACGCTACACTGTCTCTCTGCATTCTATGATCCTATAGTTTACTGTCTCTCTGCATTCTATGATCCTATAGTTTACTGTCTCTCTGCATTCTATGATCCTATAGTTTACTGAGAC
This sequence comes from Protomyctophum parallelum, assembly GCF_964188405.1. Taxonomy (NCBI): domain Eukaryota; kingdom Metazoa; phylum Chordata; class Actinopteri; order Myctophiformes; family Myctophidae; genus Protomyctophum; species Protomyctophum parallelum. Next base: position 227,773 of record NC_139698.1, on the reverse strand, counting down.
GCTACACTGTCTCTCTGCATTCTATGATCCTATAGGTTACTGAGACGCTACACTGTCTCTCTGCATTCTATGATCCTATAGTTTACTGTCTCTCTGCATTCTATGATCCTATAGTTTACTGTCTCTCTGCATTCTATGATCCTATAGTTTACTGAGACACTACACTGTCTCTCTGCATTCTATGATCCTATAGTTTACTGTCTCTCTGCATTCTATGATCCTATAGTTTACTGTCTATCTGCATTCTATGATCTTATAGTTTACTGTCTCTCTGCATTCTATGATCCTATAGTTTACTGAGACACTACACTGTCTCTCTGCATTCTATGATCCTATAGTTTACTGTCTCTCTGCATTCTATGATCCTATAGTTTACTGTTTCTCTGCATTCTATGATCCTATAGTTTACTGAGACACTACACTGTCTCTCTGCATTATATGACCCTATAGTTTACTGAGACGCTACACTGTCTTTCTGCATTCTATGATCCTATAGTTTACTGTCTCTCTGCATTCTATGATCCTATAGTTTACTGTCTCTCTGCATTCTATGATCCTATAGTTTACTGTCTCTCTGCATTCTATGATCTATAGTTTACTGAGACTACACTGTCTCTCTGCATTCTATGATCCTATAGTTTACTGTCTCTCTGCATTCTATGATCCTATAGTTTACTGTCTCTCTGCATTCTATGATCCTATAGTTTACTGAGACACTACACTGTCTCTGCATTCTATGATCCTATAGTTTACTGTCTCTCTGCATTCTATGATCCTATAGTTTACTGTCTCTCTGCATTATATGATCTTATAGTTTACTGTCTCTCTGCATTCTATGATCCTATAGTTTACTGAGACACTACACTGTCTCTCTGCATTCTATGATCCTATAGTTTACTGTCTCTCTGCATTCTATGATCCTATAGTTTACTGTCTCTCTGCATTCTATGATCCTATAGTTTACTGTCTCTCTGCATTCTATGATCTATAGTTTACTGAGACAACACTGTCTCTCTGCATTCTATGATCCTATAGTTTACTGTCTCTCTGCATTCTATGATCCTATAGTTTACTGTCTCTCTGCATTCTATGATCCTATAGTTTACTGAGACACTACACTGTCTCTGCATTCTATGATCCTATAGTTTACTGTCTCTCTGCATTCTATGATCCTATAGTTTACTGTCTCTCTGCATTATATGATCTTATAGTTTACTGAGACGCTACACTGTCTCTCTGCATTCTATGATCCTATAGTTTACTGTCTCTCTGCATTCTATGATCCTATAGTTTACTGTCTCTCTGCATTCTATGATCCTATAGTTTACTGAGACGCTACACTGTCTCTCTGCATTCTATGATCCTATAGTTTACTGTCTCTCTGCATTCTATGATCCTATAGTTTACTGTCTCTCTGCATTCTATGATCCTATAGTTTACTGTCTCTCTGCATTCTATGATCCTATAGTTTACTGAGACGCTACACTGTCTCTCTGCATTCTATGATCCTATAGGTTACTGAGACGCTACACTGTCTCTCTGCATTCTATGATCCTATAGTTTACTGTCTCTCTGCATTCTATGATCCTATAGTTTACTGAGACACTACACTGTCTCTCTGCATTCTATGATCCTATAGTTTACTGTCTCTCTGCATTCTATGATCCTATAGTTTACTGTCTATCTGCATTCTATGATCTTATAGTTTACTGTCTCTCTGCATTCTATGATCCTATAGTTTACTGAGACACTACACTGTCTCTCTGCATTCTATGATCCTATAGTTTACTGTCTCTCTGCATTCTATGATCCTATAGTTTACTGTTTCTCTGCATTCTATGATCCTATAGTTTACTGAGACACTACACTGTCTCTCTGCATTATATGACCCTATAGTTTACTGAGACGCTACACTGTCTTTCTGCATTCTATGATCCTATAGTTTACTGTCTCTCTGCATTCTATGATCCTATAGTTTACTGTCTCTCTGCATTCTATGATCCTATAGTTTACTGTCTCTCTGCATTCTATGATCTATAGTTTACTGAGACTACACTGTCTCTCTGCATTCTATGATCCTATAGTTTACTGTCTCTCTGCATTCTATGATCCTATAGTTTACTGTCTCTCTGCATTCTATGATCCTATAGTTTACTGAGACACTACACTGTCTCTGCATTCTATGATCCTATAGTTTACTGTCTCTCTGCATTCTATGATCCTATAGTTTACTGTCTCTCTGCATTATATGATCTTATAGTTTACTGTCTCTCTGCATTCTATGATCCTATAGTTTACTGAGACACTACACTGTCTCTCTGCATTCTATGATCCTATAGTTTACTGTCTCTCTGCATTCTATGATCCTATAGTTTACTGTCTCTCTGCATTCTATGATCCTATAGTTTACTGAGACACTACACTGTCTCTCTGCATTATATGACCCTATAGTTTACTGAGACGCTACACTGTCTCTCTGCATTCTATGATCCTATAGTTTACTGTCTCTCTGCATTCTATGATCCTATAGTTTACTGTCTCTCTGCATTCTATGATCCTATAGTTTACTGAGACACTACACTGTCTCTGCATTCTATGATCCTATAGTTTATTGTCTCTCTGCATTCTATGATCCTATAGTTTACTGGCTCTCTGCATTCTATGATCCTATAGTTTACTGAGACACTACACTGTCTCTGCATTCTATGATCCTATAGTTTACTGTCTCTCTGCATTCTATGATCCTATAGTTTACTGTCTCTCTGCATTCTATGATCCTGTAGTTTACTGAGACACTACACTGTCTCTGCATTCTATGATCCTATAGTTTACTGTCTCTCTGCATTCTATGATCCTATAGTTTACTGTCTCTCTGCATTCTATGATCCTGTTTTTTTGATTGATTGAAATATTTATTAACAGTTTGTAGAATTTACAGAGGCCAGTTTCGAATTGCAGCCATCCGTAGGTGCCCTTTGAGAGCGGTTTTGAAGGAGTCAAGGGAATCACATGTCTTAATGACTGTTGGTAGGGCGTTCCACATTTTGGTGGCATAGGAGCGAAAATAATTTAGTCCCTTGTTTGTGCCGAATCTGGGTTGTACATGGTTTGTTGCACTCCCTCTGGTGTTGTGGGTGTGGACTTCGTTTACATTAAGGAAGTATTTAGACAGGTACATGGGTATCTTGGTGGTGTATCGAATCTTGTGGACCAGACCCATTGCAAGATGCTGTACTCTGTCGTCGACCCTAAGCCATCCCAGCCTGTCAAAGTGGGCAGGGGTGAGGTGGGTTCGGGGGGTGAGGCCAAGTAGGAGCCTGACCAGTTTGTTTTGGGAGGTCTGGAGCCTTGTTTTAAGGGCCTTTGAGGTGCTGTGGTACCAAGAGGTGGATGCATAGTCAAAGAAACCTTGTACGAGGGCTCCTGTTAAGGTCTTCAAGGTGTTTTTGCTGACCAGTGAGGAGATCCTGTAAAGGAATCTTGTTCTTTGATTGACTTTTTTGATTACGTTGGTGGTCATTTTATCACCGGAAAGATTGGCCTCCAGGATGGAACCTAGGTAGGTAATTTGATCTTTTCGTGTGAAAATATTGTCACCCACTCTAACCAAGAAGCCATCTGCCTTGCTGAGATTACTATTTGATCCGAAGAGGATGGATTCAGTTTTTCCCAGGTGTAAGGATAGTTTGTTATCAGCGAGCCAGGTGCAGATTCTACCGAGTTCAGAGCTGAGGGTCTTTTCAACCTGCAGTTTGTTCCTGTCCGAGACCAGCAGTGCTGAGTCATCTGCGAACAGGAACAAGTTGCAGTCACAAGCTGAAGTCATGTCGTTGACATATATAAGGAACAGTAAAGGCCCTAGTATGCTTCCTTGTGGGACACCACAGCTCACTGGGAGGGGAGGGGACAGTGTTCCGTTCACCTCCACCATCTGTTCTCTCCCCTCCAGGTAGGATTGCATCCAGCTCACTGATGTGCTATCAAAACCAATAGCTTTAAGCTTGTTAACCAGTATGGAGTGGTTCACGGTGTCAAAAGCCTTTTGGAGGTCCAGCATGACCATGCCGCAGTATTTTCCAGCGTCCACCTCGTGTTTGATGTGGTCGCTCAAATAGAGGAGGCATGTGTCAGTGGAGTGGGATGTTCTGAACCCAGATTGGAACTCGTACAGCAATTTATTAGTGGCAAGATACTTTTCAACCTGTTCATAGACTATTTTTTCCATCACTTTCGAGATGGAGCTTAGAATAGAAATAGGGCGGTAGTTGCCGGGTTCTAATTTACTCCCTTTTTTGTACAGGGGGGTTACTTTGGCCAGTTTAAAATCTTGGGGGACCTGTCTCTGTTTGATGGAGAGGTTTACTATGTGGGTGATGACGGGAGCAATGGAAATGGCTGAGTCTCTGAGAAATTTGGAGGGTATATTGTCATGGCCAGTGGCCTTGTGGGGTTGGAGGGCACTCAGTTTTTTAAGTACCTCCTCAGTTGTTACCATTGCCATTTTAAAATCATCTTTACAAACACCTAGGTTTGTGTAGAAGGCTTTGATGTGCTCTACACCAAAACGCCCAGAGTGGGAGGGCAGTTTGTTAACCAGCATTGTTGCAATGTTTGTAAAGAAGATGTTCAAATGGTTTGCTACGTCAAGCTTGTCAGTGATGAGGGTGTTATTCGATTTGATGTTTATGTTAGTAACCTGTAGTTTACTGAGACACAACACTGTCTCTCTGCATTCTATGATCCTATAGTTTACTGTCTCTCTGCATTCTATGATCCTATAGTTTACTGTCTTTCTGCATTCTATGATCCTGTAGTTTACTGAGACACTACACTGTCTCTGCATTCTATGATCCTATAGTTTACTGTCTCTCTGCATTCTATGATCCTATAGTTTACTGTCTCTCTGCATTCTATGATCCTGTTTTTTTGATTGATTGAAATATTTATTAACAGTTTGTAGAATTTACAGTACATTTTAAGCACAAACTCAATACAAAGACTTAACTGTGAGTGGACGACCCAATTAAGCATTACACTTGTTTACAACAGGGTCCACATTGTTCAATTCATCAAAACATTTAGAGACATACAAACATTTAGAGACATACAAATAGACATTTCTATGCAGGGCCGGCCTTCAGATCAGGCAGATCAGGCAAATGCCTGGGGCAACAGGAGCGTGAGGGGCAGCAGAGCCGTCAGCCCAATCGCAGAAACATTCGCTTTTTTTTCAAGCAGGCACGGAGCGCTCCTAAACAGTTGAGCAGGCTGCTCCTGTGGTCATTTTTATGGCCACAGGAGGGAGCTAATCGTCCAGTGTGAAACAATAATAAATCAGTCATGTATTATAGCCTTTGTGATATAAATTACTCTACATTGGTCACGGGAGGGGGGCATCTGGAAATATTATGCCTGGGGCAACATTTTCAATAAGGCCGGCGCTGTTTCTATGTAGCTAAAGAACAGAACAGGAATTCATCATATAGGAAGCAAAAAAGGGAAAATATACATTATACAGTGAGGGGAAATGGGGGGGGGGGGTGGGGTGGGGGGGATTCAGATTTTACAGAGGCCAGTTTCGAATTGCAGCCATCCGTAGGTGCCCTTTGAGAGCGGTTTTGAAGGAGTCAAGGGAATCACATGTCTTAATGACTGTTGGTAGGGCGTTCCACATTTTGGTGGCATAGGAGCGAAAATAATTTAGTCCCTTGTTTGTGCCGAATCTGGGTTGTACATGGTTTGTTGCACTCCCTCTGGTGTTGTGGGTGTGGACTTCGTTTACATTAAGGAAGTATTTAGACAGGTACATGGGTATCTTGGTGGTGTATCGAATCTTGTGGACCAGACCCATTGCAAGATGCTGTACTCTGTCGTCGACCCTAAGCCATCCCAGCCTGTCAAAGTGGGCAGGGGTGAGGTGGGTTCGGGGGGTGAGGCCAAGTAGGAGCCTGACCAGTTTGTTTTGGGAGGTCTGGAGCCTTGTTTTAAGGGCCTTTGAGGTGCTGTGGTACCAAGAGGTGGATGCATAGTCAAAGAAACCTTGTACGAGGGCTCCTGTTAAGGTCTTCAAGGTGTTTTTGCTGACCAGTTTTCCTGTAAAGGAATCTTGTTCTTTGATTGACTTTTTTGATTACGTTGGTGGCCATTTTATCACCGGAAAGATTGGCCTCCAGGATGGAACCTAGGTAGGTAATTTGATCTTTTCGTGTGATAATATTGTCACCCACTCTAACCAAGAAGCCATCTGCCTTGCTGAGATTACTATTTGATCCGAAGAGGATGGATTCAGTTTTTCCCAGGTGTAAGGATAGTTTGTTATCAGCGAGCCAGGTGCAGATTCTACCGAGTTCAGAGCTGAGGGTCTTTTCAGGGCATTTTGTTAACCAGCATTGTTGCAATGTTTGTAAAGAAGATGTTTAAGTGGTTGGCTACATCGAGCTTGTCAGTGATGAGGGTGTTATTCGATTTGATGTTTATGTTAGTAAACCTGTTTTTTAGTTTCTGACCACAGTTGGTTGTTTAGTAGCTTCCAGAGCTCCCGAGGATTGTTTTTGTTTTCCTCGGCTTTATCATTGATAAAGTTACTTTTGGCTGATTTGGTCATGGCAGTTACACTGTTTCTTAGCTTGTTACATTGGGTTTTTAGGATGACCAGTTTGGGTGACATTTCTTCATTTCGTTTTATGGGTATAGAACAAGTTCGCCTGCCCAAAAGAGGCAGTATGCATGACCTGTTACTCAAACAACGTGAAGCATATTGGACCACGCCCCAACGCTATTTACTAATACGTCAAATATATAAGTTCTTTAATTCAGAACTTCTTGCCTCGTTGAGTGAATTTGGTTTGTGTATATATATATATATATATATATATATATATATATATATATTGTATTTTTCCACTCTGTCTGTATGTTGATTTCCTAATGTATTTGTACAACCATTAGTCTTTACATCTTTTCTCGTATAATGTAAAAGTTATTTGGGGTCCTTGTGCCTTTAACCCATTCTGAACGGGCACCCATTTTGGTGTTGGCATCATGTTATGCTTTACCTATTGAAAAATAGCAGATCTACAAGCTCATATCGCGCCACCGAGTGGCGCGATATGAGCTTGTAGGTCTGCTATTTTTGAAAAAAACAACAAAAAACATAAAAAAAAAAAAATCTGATCTCAGGTCAGAATGGGTTCGTCAGACCAGTGTGTGTCCGGCGGAAACCTCGTATGAATCTGATCTCAGGTCAGAATGGGTTAAATGATGTCAGCAAATTGAGGATCATCACAAGCTGTACCTCTTCCTCTAATTAGACTCTGTCTGTGATTGGTTGATTCTTTTTAAAACGTTTGTATATAAGTAACTCTGTTAAAATGATGTGTTATGCCTGAGGAAGGTCTATTGTGATTGGTTGATTCTTTTTAAAACGTTTGTATATAAGTAACTCTGTTAAATGATGTGTTATGCCTGAGGAAGGTCTATTGTGATTGGTTGATTCTTTTTAAAACGTTTGTATATAAGTAACTCTGTTAAATGATGTGTTATGCCTGAGGAAGGTCTATTGTGATTGGTTGATTCTTTTTAAAACGTTTGTATATAAGTCTGTTAAAATGATGTGTTATGCCTGAGGAAGGTCTATTGTGATTGGTTGATTCTTTTTAAAACGTTTGTATATAAGTAACTGTTAAAATGATGTGTTATGCCTGAGGAAGGTCTATTGTGATTGGTTGATTCTTTTTAAAACGTTTGTATATAACTCTGTTAAAATGATGTGTTATGCCTGAGGAAGGTCTATTGTGATTGGTTGATTCTTTTTAAAACGTTTGTATATAAGTAACTCTGTTAAAATGATGTGTTATGCCTGAGGAAGGTCTGTTGTGATTGGTTGATTCTTTTTAAAACGTTTGTATATAAGTAACTGTTAAAATGATGTGTTATGCCTGAGGAAGGTCTATTGTGATTGGTTGATTCTTTTTAAAACGTTTGTATATAAGTAACTCTGTTAAAATGATGTGTTATGCCTGAGGAAGGTCTATTGTGATTGGTTGATTCTTTTTAAAACGTTTGTATATAAGTAACTCTGTTAAATGATGTGTTATGCCTGAGGAAGGTCTATTGTGATTGGTTGATTCTTTTTAAAACGTTTGTATATAAGTCTGTTAAAATGATGTGTTATGCCTGAGGAAGGTCTATTGTGATTGGTTGATTATTTTTAAAACGTTTGTATATAAGTCTGTTAAAATGATGTGTTATGCCTGAGGAAGGTCTATTGTGATTGGTTGATTATTTTTAAAACGTTTGTATATAAGTAACTCTGTTAAATGATGTGTTATGCCTGAGGAAGGTCCGGAGGGACCCAAACGTTGCTTCATTAAATAATACTCTTGTGCCGAGCAGATACACAGTGTGCGGGTGTACCTTATTGCTTTCAAGGACCCCAAGTTTGACATGCATTACGGACCCCCATTTAACCCATTCTGACCTGAGATCAGATTCATACGAAGGTTTCCACTGGACACACACTGGTCTGATTAACCCATTCTGACCTGAGATCAGATTCTAGAAATGTCAGTCGCTCTTCGATTTTTCAAAAATAGCAGACCTACAAGCTCGTATCGCGCCACTCGGTGGCGCGATATGAGCTTGTAGATCTGCTATTTTTCAATAGCTAAAGCATAACATGATGCTGACACCAATATGGGTGCCCGTTCAGAATGGGTTAATGGAATTTCTATCTCTGGGACCCCCAATTTATATTGTAAAATCGATGTTAATTTAACTCTGACAGTGTACAAATGGAACCATGTCCCGTTAGTGGGTCCATTTGGTTCCATGTGTACACTATCAGAGTTACAGATGGGTGGGGGGGGCTTTTATTTTGTATTTAATTTGAATTATGAAGTGAATCTCACTCCAATTCAAGTGAGATTTGAGTTTAGTTATTGTATATCTAGTTGTATTATGGTTAAAACATTGAGAGCTTCTGCTCTGTCTGCACTGCAAACAAGCCCTGCTGTGTTGTGAGGTAGCTGCATGTGGAAAGCCTGATCCAGTCTACAGCCCGCCATGGACAGTGACTATCCGAGGGGGGCCCTGAAATACAAAGGAACGTGATTAATATCTCATTTACTGGTATGTAGGCACTAGGCCTACACCACGCACGCGCGCGCACACACACACACACACACACACACACACACTGCATTTAAGGCCCTCATTTATCAACTGTGCGTACGCCAAAATATGGGTGCACGCCGAAATTTTCGGCATTTACCATTTCCGCCAAAGCTTGAAATTGAACTTGACAAACTTGTCTGGTCGGGAGCTGTCGTACACTTTGTCCTCGGCTGTTTTTCTGTCGTACACAAGCGGAGCAGCATTGTCTGAACTGCTGACACGCTGTCACAGGCATCTAAACATATGTTTTCACACATAAAATGTTAATATAAAACGGTATGTGTATATACGTATATATATATATGTAAAACTTTCCAACTTTACAAGTAATTAAAATTGCGCAATTAAAAACAATATAACATGTTTACAATGTATTAGTTTGTGCTTAATCAAACAGTGCTTTACTGGCCTTGTTATGTGAGCGCACTTGTGAGATGATTTAGGAGCGCATGCGGTGATGCGGCATCACTGTGATATTATAAAAAAAGGCATAAAAATGGACTGCACGCCATTATTTCCAAGTGACAATGACAGGCATACAGCTTGCCTGCAATTGTAGCAGGCTATAGGTGTAAGGGGCTTAATCATTCACAATTTAAATAAGTGCTTTGACAGTTCAGATAAAAGCAAGATCATTTTTGGGGGTCGGGAGGACGGGACCGCGGCGTGCATCGCCAACAAATACCCGGCACACATGCAAGCGACAAGCCTTCATCCATATGTTTATGATTCGTTCATCAATGATCAAATCACTACATAAACGTTGATTATGACTGCCTTGACGACATGCTAGCCTATCTCTCATGCAGGCATCACTCACCCACAGGACTTATCACAGCAGTACGCAGTCTCACGCCTTCGCCGTGCAATGCGCACGAATGGGTATAAAATTAATATAGGCCAGCCCAAACGTATTCCATTCACGGCGATGCGATGTCGATGTGTCATGTAGGTGCATGCGTGCGTGCACATGACAGCAAGGCAAGCGAGGTGAGAGGGAAACAGACAGGGTAGGCCTACAACTTTATTTAATTCATGCAGGTGTTCGTTCTTTATTTATTAACAACACACCAGTTAGTTGGGCTTGCAAGTTGCGTGTGCGTCTGTGTGTGTGTATGAGAGAGGGGGGTGAGGCGGGCAGCAAGGCACGGGAGAAACTCATTTTTTCCCTGTAACCATGGTTTCCAGGTCGTATAGCAGTTGTTTATGTCGCAAAAACGAGGGCGAGGCTTGATTTCATAGGGCGTTCCAGATAGATTTCAGCCGTCACATTTATTAACGTCAGAACGAAATTAAGGAAGGATCAGCTGTTTGCGATCACTTTATAAATGCCGGGGCGACGTGGGTGTACTACGAAACCTGCACTCGAATTTGGGGCAGATTTTACACTCAATTGATAAATGAGGGCCTTAGTGTCTTGCTCAAGGACACAGAATGGGAGACCTTCCATTTCCCAGGTGGCCTACTCTACCGAGCTCCTGAGCCACTGCCGCCCAAAAACATGAATATTCTAAAATGATGATTTGATCATTTTGTATAGCATACATAATGTCCTGTCATTTTATCATATATCATGCAACACAACAAGCAGAGTTGTCGAAATATTAATATTACATTTACAGTTTCATATAGATTGATATTTGATATTTTCGCCTGGCCAACTTGTATAATTCCTGCATACGTTACTGGCGTGTCACTACAATGTTTTAATAGCATGTTAGTAACAGCACGTCCCTAGCAGGACTTTTACATTCTTGTTTTGTTCATATAGTTTTAACCCATTTTGGGCGGGAACCCCTTTTGGTGTTTTAAGCATTGTTGTGAAAAATAGAGCTTGTAGGTCTGCTATTTTTGAAAAATCATGAAAATGTGGCCCAAATGTTTGAATATATTCTTTCAGAGTGAACGTTTTTAACTCAAATCTTTGTCCCTGGAACAACATATTTTCAGATGGGGGTCGGCGGCCAATTACATATATTTTTGGGGGTCCTTGACATAAAAAGCAAAGCTTTTGCACACCTACAGGCGACAGGTGCGTAGGAGAGGGTACGATGCCCGATAATGAAAAAGGAACAAACACTGTCTTCAAATGCAGTGAACCAACTTTAATAGGGAAACAGCAACGTTTCGGCCTATGCGGCCTTCATCAGGCTATCTTTGAGAACCACTGATATAGAAACATGGGTTTTTCAGAAAACTGTCAGGATTTAGAAGGCATTTGTAGAATCGATCTCAGGTCTAAATGGGTAAATAAGCAGACTTATTTCAAGATGCTCCAGTGTTTGTGTTCATATAGTCTCCATAGTAAAGTGTCACTATACCTGCACTAACCGTGCAGCCAAACCAGCCAAACCCAGATGAGCATGAAGAGACCACACGCTGCTCGAGCTGTGAAGATCAGAAGACAAGATAAGTGCTTCACGCCTTCCATTAGACTGGTAGAGCACACACACACACACACACACACACACACACACACACACACACACACACGCACATGCACGCACACGCACACGCGCACACACACACACACACACACACACACACACACACACACACACACACACACCACAGAGGCAGTAACTGTCGATCAGCACTCTCTGTGCGGTTTATTTTAGGGGTTTTTTCTTCAGGTTTAAAGTAAACATTTTTTCTAAACAGGTTTGTGATGAGACAGCAACAGAGCACATTTCTGACCGAATACTTTTAGTATTAGTATCGGTGTGTTGTGTTGTGTTCCACATGCAGTGAGCTTGCATGTGTGTGTGCGCGCACGTGTGTATGTTCAGCACAGTTCTGGTCTCACTCCATGTCTCGGCTCAGTAAAGAGCGAAAACAGCTAACTCCACCACCTCTCCCCCTCTCATGCACATCATTTAGAATATATAAAGTCACACAACCAACATCGATGAGGCAGTATTGCTTTGTTTTCAAAATATAAGGTTTTCTTAATTTCCTGAAAAATGACCATTTTGGAGTTAGGTGGTTTCTTCCCGACCGCAGAGATATGCTACACAACCACAATGTTGCACATAGACATACAACAAATCCCCATGAAAAGCAACACTAAAGGCACATTCAAAGTGTCAGAAGCCCTCAAGCCCCAGTCCAAATGCACTCATTCAGGGACGCTGCTGACCATGTGGTTGCCCTGATGCGCATGATATGTTTGTGCTGAGGCCAAATTGGCATTTGATGCGTGGCACAGCTGAGCACCATAACACACTACTTACCCAACAGGTCCCAACAGGGTTCAAGAGAACTTTGCCAGTGGTCAGACTTTTCAGAGTGCATGTGAGAACGGAGAGAAGAGAGCAGTATAGAGCCCTGCACTGCATGCACGCTCACTCTCGCTGTCTCAGTGTGATACACACGCCACATACTGTACACTGCTTGGTACTTTTTGTAGTTAGTGTGGTTGCCTATGGCGACCATACTATTGTTCCCCTACTTTGGAATACTTTGATTCGCTACTCCTCCCACAGTTTTTGCCGCACGCACTCGAGCCATATATCAAATCGACGGCTGCATCGGGAATGGTGTGCTTGCATTGCATCGCTAAGAGATCCGTTGTATAGTTTAATTGATATTAATTAATTAGTTCTCCATAGACATATAATGGGAAGATCGAAGAGTAATTAAGGCTCCAATTTAAGTATTCTTTCCCTTGGAGACGGTAAGCGCCATATTTACAAGACTTAGGAGGGAGGTTCATAATAATCTCTCTCTCGGTCATCCTCAGACGAGCCCTCCATCGTCGTTTCCAGTCATCCCGGTTCTCCATACATCTGGCCAGTTCGTTGGTACTTTGCGCTCCTGCATCACTCTTGAGTACATCCACGTATGTTAGCGTGGGGCGTCCTCGTGATCGATGCCCGTGTGTTGGTTCCCAGAGCACCAGTTTGCTGGCTGGCAGTTCTTGATGCCTTTGGCAGTGTCCTGCTAGTCTCATTCTCCTGGCTGGCTGCTATTTTCTGGCTCACCCTTGGTAATCCCTCATACAGAGTCATGTTAGTGACATGTACAGTCTTGCTGATGTTAAGTACTGCACGCAGCATTCTGGTGTAGCACCCGTCAAGGGACTTCTGCAGGGTTGGCTTCAGGGTCCAGCATTCACTGCCGTATAGGAGAACAGACTCCACTGAGTCCACAAGCTGAGTTTGATTTGTCGGGGGGGATTGGAGTTCCATACACTGGTCATGCCATTCAGGGCCCTCCATGCAAGTGCCTTCCTCACTTTCAGATCTTGCTCGGCTGAGTTGACCCATGAGCCCAGGTACTTGAAGTCCTCGACTTCCTTCAGCACAGTGCCTCCTGTTGTTGTGAGAGGTGGATGTTCCAGTGAGATGTTATAGGTGATAACCTCAGTTTTCTAATTTTGAAAATGAATTGAAAAGGAATTACATCACTCAGCCTCATGGTGGCGCTATAACAGCCCACTTCACGTTTTTCCCTATAACTCTTGAACCGTAAGTCATAAAATCTAAATTTCGGATCTCCCCACATAGACCACGCCCATTTCCGTCTAGAATGAAATTGCACCAAATTAGCATTTTCTTCAAAACACACTTTTTGCTCCACCTCCAACTGATTTTGTCCAAATCTCACACAAATTGGTACACAACATCTCTGGCGCTATCCGATTACTTGAACACTGGCAGTTTTTTGATAGCCGTAATCGGCTTCCGAAGTTAGTAGGAGGGGCCTATTTTACAAAGAATGCCACAAATAATGAACGGAACGTTCAATCCACACAGAATTTCAATCACATATCGAGAGTGGTTCAATCAATGTAGCGCCAAAAGAAATTCCATTTTCACCCATGGGGGCGCCACAAATAATAATAATAATAATAAAACTTTATTTGTATGGACCTTTCATGACATGAAATGCAGCTCAAAGTGCTTTACAGAACAATGGAGAATAAAAGAAAAGCAAGGCAACGACATTAAAAAACAAGCAGTAATGCAATACAGTGAGGACATGAATAACAAAAAAATAAAAGATCAATTAAAAGCAATGTTGTAGAAGTGGGTCTTGAGCTGAGCTTTAAAAATGTCTACAGAGGCTGCCTGACGAAGGTACAGTGGGAGCTTGTTCGACCGTAGAAGCAGAAAGCTGCTTCCCCGTATTTTTTAGTTGCCATTTTTTTAGGCAAAGCGAGCAGGTCAGCAGTGGAAGACCTTAGCGGGCGGTTTGGGACATATTTAGGCAGGCAGTCATGTAGGTAGGAAGGTTTGGGACATATTTAGACAGACAGTCATGTAGGTAGGAAGGTTTGGGACATATTTAGGCAGGCAGTCATGTAGGTAGGAAGGTGCGAGACCATTGAGAGCTTTATAGACAAGTAAAATAATTTTAAAATCAATCCTAAAATGCCAAAAATGTCACCGTTTGTTGAAAAAACAATATGTTGGGGGGCTCAATCCCCACCAAAATACTTATACACATGATCTCAGGGGTGATGTGACCATTTAATTGACTCGTAAAATTAGTGGGAGGGGCCAGGCTGTCTGTCTGACACTGAGGGAAGAGGACAGGGGGATAGACACTGAGTAGAGGGCTTATACAGAACTTACATGCTGTGTGATATTTGTTTTGGCTATGTATTGCTGCTGCTGTTTGTGTTTGTTTGTTTGTTTGTTTGTTTTTGCCAATTTTGTTACACATCCTTACCCATTTTGGGCGGGAACCCCTTTTGGTGTTAGCATTATGTTATGCTTTAGCTATTGAAAAATAGCAGACCTACAAGCTCATAGCACAAGCTTGTAGGTCTGCTATTTTTGAAAAGTTTGACAGGTACACGAGGGTATCGACTATCGAAGTCACTGTGTCTCTTTGACTATCAAAATACCAATCCCAGTGATATTTGCTTCTATCAATCAAAAGAAAAAATCCCAAAAAGGTAACATATCAAAAATTTCAAATCAATGGGGAACATTAGACACTTTATTTTATTATTGGAATGACGCGCCAAAAACAAACGATTACACTATGAGCCTTCATCGGAGCATTCTCTGTCTTCTACCCTGAGCCATTCCTAAAGTGTGTTGGAATTAGGTGGGTCATGGGCTTAAGGCAGAGAAATAGTCGTATCAGTTTGTTTTGGGATGTCTAAAGCTTAGTTTTTACTAGTGACATTGATATGTTGGAGAAACCAAGAGGTGCAAGCATAATCAAAATGGCATTGAATGAGGGCTCCAGTTCGAGTCTTGAGAGTGCTTTTGTTGACAAAAAATATTTTGATTGACTTTTGTAAAGGAGAATTCCATATTAAAACGCTTTCGTACCCTTCTTT
Organism: Protomyctophum parallelum; assembly: GCF_964188405.1. NCBI lineage: Eukaryota > Metazoa > Chordata > Actinopteri > Myctophiformes > Myctophidae > Protomyctophum > Protomyctophum parallelum. The sequence continues at coordinate 212,301 of NC_139698.1, read as the reverse complement.
GTAGTTTTTACGTCCCCACCAAAGAGGTCCAGGTGTTATTTTGTGCAAAAGATCCTTATTGGCTATTTCCCCTACCATACGCCCTAAATGAATTGCATTGAATTGAATGGGGCTATGGGGTATTGTGCTAATTTGCTTATTTCCATCGCTCAAGATTTTATTTATTTATATATCCTCTCTTCATAATGTAAATAATATCCCAAGCGGCACACTTTACTAGTTATTTAGATGGAAATAAGCAAATTAGCACAACACCCCATATAGCCCCATTCAATTCCCATTCAATCCAATGCAATTCATTTAGGGCGTATGGTAGGGAAAATAGACCATACGGAGTTTTTGCACAAAAAAACACCTGGACCTCTTTGGTGGGGACGTAACGACTACAAAGAAAGGTGAGAAAGCCTTTGAGCATGGAATTATCCTTTAACAGTCTTGATTAGCCATTTTTATGAAGACCGACTACAAGGTCACCGTTCATACAGTCTCCATATAGTAAACTAAGTAAAGTGTCACTACCTGCACTAACCGTGCAGCCAAACCAGCCAAACCCAGATGAGCATGAAGAGACCACACGCTGCTCGAGCTGTGAAGATCAGAAGACAAGATAAGTGCTTCACGCCTTCCACACACACACACACACACACACACACACACACACACACACACACACACACACACACACACACACACACACACACACACACACACACACCACAGAGGCAGTAACTGTCAGCACTCCCTGTGCGGTTTATTTTAGGGGGGGGGGGTTTCTTCAGGTTTAAAGTAGACATTATTTTCTAAACAGGTTTGTGATGAGACAGCAACAGAGCACATTTCTGACCGAATACTTTTAGTATTAGTATCGGTGTGGTGTGTTGTGTTCCACATGCAGTGAGCTTGTGTGTGTGTGTGTGTGTGTGTGTGTGTGTGTGTGTGTGTGTGTGTGTGTGTGTGTGTGTGTGTGCGTGTGTGCGTGCGTGCGTGCGTGTGTGCGTGTATGTTCAGCACAGTTCATTTGGTCTCACTCCATGTCTCGGCTCAGTAAAGACTGCTTCAAACTCAAACGGCTAACTCCACCACCTCTCCCCCTCTCATGCAAGTAATTGAGAATATATAAAGTCACACCACCAACATCGATGAGGCAGTATTGCTTTGTTTTCAAAATATAAGGTTTTCTTAATTTCCTGAAACATTTATATATTTTTCATTTCCTGAAAAATGACCATTTTGGAGTTAGGTGGTTTCTTCCCGACAGCAGAGATATGCTACACAACCACAATGTTGCACATAGACATACAACAAATCCCCATGAAAAGCAACACTAAAGGCCCTGGCACATTCAAAGTGTCAGAAGCCCTCAAGCCCCAGTCCAAATGCACTCATTCAGGGACGCTGCTGACCATGTGGTTGCCCTGCTGCGCATGATATCATATTATGTTTGTGCTGAGTACATCCACGTATGTTAGCGTGGGGCGTCCTCGTGATCGATGCCCGTGTGTTGGTTCCCAGAGCACCAGTTTGCTGGCTGGCAGTTCTTGATGCCTTTGACAGTGTCCTGCTAGTCTCATTCTCCTGGCTGCTATTTTCTGGCTCACCCTTGGTAATCCCTCATACAGAGTCTTGTTAGTGACATGTACAGTCTTGCTGATGTTAAGTACTGCACGCAGCATTCTGGTGTAGCACCCGTCAAGGGACTTCTGCAGGGTTGGCTTCAGGGTCCAGCATTCACTGCCGTATAGGAGAACAGACTCCACTGAGTCCACAAGCTGAGTTTGATTTGTCGGGGGGGATTGGAGTTCCATACACTGGTTCCTCACTTCCTTCCTCACTTTCAGGTCTTGCTCGGTTGAGTTGACCCATGAGCCCAGGTACTTGAAGTCCTTGACTTCCTTCAGCACAGTGCCTCCTGTTGTTGTGAGAGGTGGATGTTCCGGTGAGATCTTATAGGTGATAACCTCAGTTTTCAAATTTTGAAAATTAATTGAAAAGGAATAACTCAGCCTCATGGTGGCGCTATAACAGCCCACTTCACGCTTTCCCCTATAACTCTTGAACCGTAAGTCATAAAATCAAAATGTCCTTTTCCATGGATTCCTTGGATCATGACGGATTTCCCCACATATACCCCATTTCTGTCTAGAATGAAATTGCACCAAATTTGCATTTTCTTCAAAACACACTTTTTGCTCCACCTCCAACAGATTTTGTCCAAATCTCACACAAATTGGTACAAAACTCTGGCGCTATCCGATTACTTGAACACTGGCAGAATTTTGACAGTCCATACCGTTCGGCCGTAATCGGCTTCCGAAGTGAGTAGGAGGGGCCTATTTTACAAAGAATGCCACAAATAATGAACGGAACGTTCAATCCACACAGAATTTCAATCACATATCGAGAGTGGTTCAATCAATGTAGCGCCAAAAGCAATTCCCTTTAAAGCCATGGGGGCGCCACAAATGCCAAAAATGTCACTGTTTGTTGAAAAAACTATGTTGGGGGGCTCAATCCCCACCAAAATACTTACACATGATCTCAGGGGTGATGTGACCATTTAATTGACAGGAGGATAGACACTGAGTAGAGGGCTTGGAAATGGAATGGAATGGAAAATACTTTATTAATCCCCGAGGGGAAATTGATTTGTTACAGCAGTAACAGGCAGCCAGCGTTACGCAGCGCTTATACAGAAGAGAGAGGGTGATTGATTGAAATATTTATTAACAGTTTGCAGAATTACAGTACATTTCAAGCACAAACTCAATACAAAGACTGTTAACTGTGAGTGGATGACACAATTAAGCATTACACTTGTTTACAACAGGGTCCACATTGTTCAATTCATCAAAAATGATATATGGACCCCGAGTCTGTACTAAATATATAGAATAACAAATGTCTTGCCTATAATGACAAACCCGAGGCTATGTTCATTGGAGATTGACAGTAATGTTAGTATTAGTAAATAACTAAAAAGTAGTTTTGGAAAAATGGAAACTTGTCAACTGCAGGATGTGGTTAGAGACGTCATTTCTCATAGATCTGCTGTGTTTTCCTGTAAGTGAAGATGTTATCTTCTGATCTAGAATGAGTGTGTTGGCCTAAAAATAAAAATAGGGGGTTGTTGACTGCAGGTGTGTACTGCGTAGGACAAAAGTGCATTTAGGGAATCTTTGAAAAGCAGAAAAGCACACTGTCTTCCGACAGTGTGCTTTTCTGCTTTTCAAAGATTGCTCTTTACTCCGTCCTGATGAAGGTCTGACGACCGAAACGTCGTTTAATAAGGAGCAACAATGTGTCAAAAGTGGACCATCTATCCATAAATGCTTCAAATTAGACACACGCGTTCCTCCACTCCACCACGGGGAGTGCAGTGCCCGGCCTTGAGTCGGTCTGACCCACAGTTTTCCAGAACCGCCACTAAAGGCTAGCTCTGCCCAGGCTCTGGACAGGGCCGCCGCCTATGCAGGCTCTGGACAGGGCCCAAATTAGCCAAGTGATTACACCTGAACACCCCTGCATGGATCTTCACTTTTTTCTTATCAGAGTTCTATTAAAAGTTGAGAATGGTTTAACATTTTCAGAAATGTATAATGCGTGTATATGCTTTTTTTATCATCTGTCCAATCAGGTGTGTCTCTCTGTGCCGTGCTGTCAGCGGAAGCAGCCACACTCACACTGTACCACCACCAGGCCAGCCTCCCTCCACCTCCACTGGGCTCACAAAAACACTATCAACCTGAATTACCTCAAATTCACAATCCAGTCAGGTGAAAAGTTAAATGGTATAGCCTACCTTTTTCCTATATATCAATGCATTGCTGTATTGAAATTGAGATTAGTTTTGTTCTAATTTCACAGCTTGTGCTTGAATTGATGATTGCTTACTTGTAAATGGCTGTACAAAAGTATAAATGTACAACAAGTAAAACATTAGGTCAAAGTGGTTATACTGGTTGTGATGCCATGTTAATAAATGTTACTGTGGACCCCCTGGAAGCCCCTTCAAGGACCACTGGCGCGCACGCACGCACGGCACGCACAGTGGGGCTTGACTGCATGGGATCTTTTTTTAAAGACTGTAAGCACATCCTGTGGTTTAAACCGTTCAGGTAAACACTTTTTGAAAACAAGTTTTTGATGAGACATGAGCAATAGTGTTAGTGGTGTGTGTGCGTGCGTGCGTACGTGCCTGCCTGCCTGCCTGCCTCTATAGAAGTGTGAGGCTGCATCTGATCAGCTCACAAACACTCACAAACATAGAAAACAGCAGAGACCCAGCATGACAGCAAACACACTGATCACATATATACATGCAACATGTTTGCCTGTATAGTCACAGGCCTGTTACATTCGGTTTCTTGGGAACCGGGACTTGTTGCTGCCTTGAGACGTGCGGGGACCCAGCATGAGCCCAGAGACAGTGCTAGTTCAGCTGCACAGTCCTTGAGCACTTATCCCTGGATTCCGTCTGGAGTCTGGACCCGCCGCTTTCCTGGAGTTGATGTTGCGTAGGCGTAGACATGAGTGCTCAGGACTAAGGTGGAGCCATCAGAGGGGAGAGGGGGGTCTTATATGCCAGCTTGGCAGATCTGATACCATTTCTAAGGGCTGACCTCGCCGTGCTGTATGCATTGGTGTCCCCAGATCTATGTGCCGCATTCCTGGCTCTTACTAATTGTAGTTTTGGTGTCATTCAGGTGTTTTTGGTTTGGAAAAACACGGATCTGCTTCCAGTGTGTGTGAAACAATATCCACACAAAATGTATATAATCCAGCACTGAGTCTGTGAAATAATTCACGTCAGCGCTGCCGGGCCACTACAAATATCCCAGTCTGTGGTGCTGAAGCAGTCCTGGAGCCCAGGGATAGCGTCCTCAGGCCACGTCCTGACTAGCCTGACCTAAGCAGAGACATTTCTGGCCTAGATGGGAGGGTCGCGTCTCAGAAAAGCGCGCACCCTGATTGGATCTCATCGATCTGTCCGTCACCCCCGGCCCCTCCTCTCCCCCCTAGTGCAGCGCTACGTCACATCATTTAGAGCGACGCCCACCCGGAAGGGTTGACTCCCACTTTTAGACTGGTTCAGCCCACGGCTTTTTCCAGGCTTTCATCTTTCGCGCAGACGAAATGAAAGCCTGGGTATCGAGGCTACGTCCTGACAGACCTGACTTTGAGCCTACTAGATCAGATTTTTGGTGTGTACCATTGATTGATTTAAATATTTATTAACAGTTTGCAGAATTACAGTACATTTCAAGCACAAACTCAATACAAAGACTGTCAACTGTGAGTGGATGACCCAATTAAGCATTACACTTGTTTACAACAGGGTCCACCATGTTCAATTCATCAAAACATTTAGAGACGTACACATAGACACTTCTATATAGTTACAGAACAGGAATTCATCATAAAGGAAGCAAAAAGGGAAAAGAAAAATATACAGTGAGGGGAAAAGGGGGGGGGTGGGGGTTCAGATTTTACGGGGGCCACTTTCGAATTGCAGCCGTCCGTAGGTGTTAAGACTGAGTTGTGTTCTGAACTCAAATGCAACCACTCAAGAGGCAGGAAGACAGTTAAGAACTTTATTGTCCAAATAAAGCAGGATAATGACAATGTATAGATATACAGTATATATCCATATAAATACATAAATACTCTATAGTATAATTAGGTAGATATGTATCTATGAGAATATATAACGCTATACTTAGGGGAATTCCAAGGGGGTAGTCGAAGACGAGCTTGTAGATCGGCAGCCAAACAAACAGTCCAAGGGGTGACGAACTCCAGGAGTGGCACGGCAGATAGCCAGGTCTGGAGGATGAGAGGAACAAACTAGAAAAAGTGCCCTTCTGGGCACAGGTCTCCACCAGGATAGGAATGTAGGACATTGCAACTTGCCTTCATCTGGTGGTTGGATAAAAGGGCAACAAAAGTAAATTATCCACAGATCCGTGCAGTTAGAGGTAAAAACACTTTTCGGCCAGTTATAGCGCCACCTTGAGGCTGAGTTGAAATTGTTCATGTGGCATTTCGTCCTCGGCCTAGTGGGAATGTGCGTGCACAATTTCACGGAAATCACGCAATGTGTTCATGATTTGCAGCATTTTGTTTGAAACTGAGCACTCCTGTGTACTTTGGAAGCCAATCTTAACCAATCAGGATGGAGTCTGAGAAATCTGAAAGAACCGTTTCGTTAAATGGCTCTAGAGAGACTGTGTACCAATTTGCGCGATGTTTGGACAAAATCTGTAGGTGTACTGTGCAAAAACTTGTTTTGCAAAAAGCGGCCTCCTGGTGGCGCTATAACAGGCCGTTCTGGAAATTTTCCAGAAAAAGGTTGGAAAAAACCTGGAAAAGGTTCATCGTTGGCATCCAGGGAGTGTGTGTGCAAAATTTGGCATCGACCGGGTTAACGGTGCCGGAGATTAGCTGCTCACGGACACACACACGGACGGACGGACGGACACACGGACGGACGGACGGACGGACGGACACACGGACGGACGGACGGACGGAGTGCAAAACATACTCTCCCCCCATGCCTTCGGCCTGGTGGAGACAAAAAGGTGTGTTTTAAGATTTCGTTTAAAAATGTCCACAGATTCAGAGAACCGTAGATCCCTTGGCAGGCTGTTCCACAGCACAGGGGCATAGTAGCTAAAGGCGGCTTCTCCATATTTCTTTGTGTTAGGGGTCTCTGGAATCTCTAGGAGACCAGCACTAGATGATCTAAGGGGTCTGCCGGGCACATATAAGTTTCGCCCGAGACTCGTATGCACCGTCCCAGCCGTCCCGCCAATTTTGAAGCGTATGCACCGTCCCAGCAAATGACGTAATGACTAATTGTGCCTGATACGGCAGAGGTGCCAGATTACATACATGTACAGTATACATAGGAGCATTACCTTTAATCCTCCCGACACATATCGTCATTACGTCACGTGCTTGTTGCCTACTGTACAAGCTGTAACTGTAAAACTGTAATGGGGGCGCGGTTCTGCTGCTGACCCAGTGTCTCATCTGTCTGTCTCGTCTCCTGTTATTTTATGTATTTTATGTCGTTTTAAGCAATCGCACCCCAATTATCTTTGTGGCAAAATGAAGTTTAACGTCGGCATGATACTGTGCCTGGCTGTGTGCCTTCTCAGTTGTTTAATCACTGAAGTATGGAGTTTACACGGAAAAGTCGGCGTCCTCGCCTATACTCGCGATCAGCTGTTATCGCTCAGGCACCCAGACAAACCAGGAGACGCTGTTTTGGATTCACTGGACAAGTATCCACAACTTAAAAATACCGGAACGCGAAAATGGAATAAAGATAAGAAACGAGGATCAAGAGGAGGAGTGAGAGCCAGATTAAGGAGGCGCGGCAGCAGACATCCTCTGCCGGTAATAACTTTTTCAAATGTCCGCTCTTTGAGTAACAAAATGAATGAACTGGTCGCTAAAGCTAAATATGACAACGAATTCAGACAGAGCAACCTCATCTGCTTTACAGAGAGTTGGTTGAAGGAGGAGATGTCCGACCCAAATCTGCCAGGTTACACAATAATACGGGCTGACAGAGACACAAATACGTCACGTAAATCCATTGGTGGTGGTTTATGTGTCTATGTTGACACACGCTGGGCTACCCAGTATACGGTCCGGGAACGCGTATGCACACATGACTATGAAATCCTGGTGGTCTCATTTCGTCCATTCTACCTCCCAAGAGAGTTTGGCCAGATTACAATTATACTGGCCTATGTACCTGGGCCGGATTTTGTGGGGGCTGCGGCCAGTATAGCAGAGTGCTACAACAACGCTCTGTCCCGCGCAGTTAACCAACCCGTTCTGCTGCTAGGGGACTTTAACTCTTGTGAACTGTCCGATCACCTGCCCACTCTACACCAGTACGTGGACTGTCCGACCCGCCTGGCACGCACCCTGGACAAGTGTTATGGCAACATACCAGACGCCTACAAATCCACCTGCAGGCCTGCTCTGGGGAAGTCTGACCATAATGTCATACACCTACTCCCACGCTACAGGGCTAAACTGAGACGGGAAAAAACAGTGACCAAGGAAATAGTGACCTGGACAGAGGACTGTAAGGAGGAAATGAGATGCGAGTTGGAAACGACTGACTGGCTATTTCTTAACTCATGTGACACCCCTCACGAACTGATTGACACGTTTACATCCTATCTGTTGTTTAATGAAAGTAAAATCATGCGAACTAAATCTGTCAAAATATTCCCTAATAACAATTTATGGATGTCTAGTGATCTGAAGGGTTGCATTCGTGAGAAAAAACGTGCTTTTAAAAATGGTGATGTTGAGTTAGTCAGAGAAAAAAGATGTGAATTAAGATCTAAACTGAGACAAGCAAAAATAGATTACAAAGATAAAGTTGAGTATCAATACTTTTCAGGGAATGCCAAGAAAGCATGGGAAGGTTTAAATGTGATGATGGGCAGGGAAACTAAGCAAAAGCGTACCCCCCTGTCGCACCCCTCTCCATCTTTTGCTAATGATCTAAATATATTTTTCAGCCGTTTTGATAAGAATGACTTCAGTGCTGAGCGTGATAGTGTGTGTATGTCCATTCCAGAGTATGTCCCCATCACACTCAGTGAAAATGAAATTGTAGCTAGCCTTTCCTGTATTAAGCCCAACTCGGCCCCTGGGCCAGATGGCCTTAGAGGCAGAGTGTTGAAAGAAAATGTTCATGAACTTAAAGGTATTCTGTTGATGCTATTCCAGTATTTGCTTGACTCTCTAACAATGCCCAATTTATGGAAAATGTCATGTATTGTGCCTCTCCCCAAGAAGCCTGGAGCCACTGAACTAAAAGACTTCAGGCCCATTGCTCTTACTTCCATTTTGGGAAAATGTTTTGAAAGAGTTATAAGCAGACAAATCACAGCGATGGTTTCTAACAGCTTAGATCATCTCCAATTTGCTTATAAAAGTCAGAGAGGAACTGATGATGCAACTATCAGCCTGCTTAACCCCCTGTCAAAGCATCTCCAAGTCCCCTCCCACTTTGCCAGGGTCCTTTTTATTGATTTTACCTCTGCTTTCAACAGCATGCAGATACATACCCTTCTGCAGAGACTCATTGACATAGGGGTAAATGGAGGTATTGTCCATCTGGTCAGAGACTTCCTCTCTGACCGTCCTCAACAGGTCCGTGTTAATGATACTCTGTCTGACATCACTGTGCTTAACACCGGTGCTCCACAGGGGACTATCTTATCCCCCCTACTTTTCTCCTTATATACAAATGAATTCCAGTTAGACCAGGATATGTTTCATTTGTTCAAATATGCGGATGATATGGCCCTGGTTGCCTTACTGAAGAAGGGGGACACAGTGGGGGAGGAAGCATACAGAGCACATGTGTTATCTCTTCAGAACTGGTGCGATAAAAGCTCCTTAGGGATCAATGTGACAAAAACAAAAGAACTTGTCATTCATGAAAAGGAACCTGTGCAGTCCATTACAATTGGTGGACAAATAGTGGAGGTAGTAGACACCTTTAAATACTTAGGCACTTATATTGACAGCAAACTCAATTTCAGTGAAAATACTGACCAGATTTTTAAAACTTGTAACCAACGCCTCCACCTACTACGCAAGCTCAACTCCTTTAGAGTGAGCAAGCATATCATGGAAACAGTCTATAAAAACCTGATAGAGGGAATCTTGACTTTTAACATGGCAATGTGGTTTGGCAATCTAAATGTCAAAGGAAGAAGCAAGCTGCAGCGAATAGTAAATCTAGCCTCAAAAATAATTGGGAAGAGACAGAAACAACTAGTCTGTATCTACAAGGAGGTACTTCGTAAAAAAGCTACCAAGATAGCAAACGACCCCTCTCATCCACTCTGCAGCGAGTTCCAACTACTTCCCTCTGGTAGACGGTACAAAGTACCAAGAGCTAACCGTAACATTTTTAAAAATTCTTTCATACCAAATGCCATTAAGGCACTAAATGATACAATGTCTCGCTAGATTAGTTTTCTTTTCCAATGTATCTGCCACTGTTGTCCTGCACTTTTTGCCATGAAAAATAATTGTGTTAAGTGTTGTTGCTGTTGTTGTAACGGTTTGTTTTTTACTGTTTGAGACCGAAGACGAATTTCCACACGTGGACAATAAATGAAACTAACTAACTAACTAACTAGTGTGCAACAAGCAAGTATGCACTCGACAGAGTGCAGTTCTAGTTGTATATTATGTTGCACAACAGCGATGCAATGCGTTGTGACCCTGTAGTTTAGATCAAGTCGGACATTTAGTTTTTTTAAATTAATTGAAACTTTTTGCCTATAAAATAGGGATTTATTATTAATAGATTAATTTATGTACGATTAAATCAATTTGTTTAACAGTTGCACAAATAACTGTGATAAATAGATTCACAGTACAGAATAATTCACAAAGTAATTTGATATTCTTTCACCACCATGTTACTAATACGTACAGGGTTAGGGTTAGGGTTAGGAAAGGAACAGTATGTATAATGTAGACTATTCCTTTGGACCATAACAGTCACATGATACAAGTGCATCACATTACAACCATTTTGTTTAAATACAGAATGAATCACGTCAAATGTCTTTCGCTGCATGTACTGTGCGGCCGAATGTAAGTCACTCATGTGTGCCGTGAACAAAACAAAAACAATTGAGCCTTTGTTCAGCATTGCTTTTGCATTGTACAGTCCAAATAAATTGCAGTGTCGCCAAAAAGGCAGAAGGAGCGAGAGCACTTTCATCATCATCATCGTCATCATAATTTTTCGCCCGCGGTCGAGATCATGGATTTCACAATGCCACGCCAGACTTTCCGGTCCTTCATTGCCATCCCCAGTTTCTGCTTACTGATGCATGTGTCCCTAGCGATGACATCAGGGAACGACAGTTCTCTACCTCTGGTCTGCTTTGAGGCAGGACTCCAGAGAACAAGGGAATATATAACCTCATTGTCAGCTCTGTAGCAGTGGCCGGCAAACTGTGTTCTTCTGGATCGGACTAGTGAAGAAACACGGGGAAGGTTGCCGTATATTAGATTAGTCGATGGGTGGCTCTTCCAAGACAGATTTTATTTTCCGCTCTCATTAGAAGGCGGGTGTAAGTGCCATCCAACCGTTTCTCTAGTTTCTTTGAAAGTGTCCATGTCTCGGAGCCATAGAGTAGAATCAGCTCAACGGTCGTCCTAAATATTTTTACTTTTAACATCTTACTACTGGGATGACCAGATCTTATGCATGTCATTGCAGGCTGACCAGGCCATACCCTTCCTAGTTTGAAAGGAGTGTTTCCAAGAACTGATGAACCAAGAAGTAAGGAAGACATAGTTGTGTCAGTCAGCCAGCCAGCCAGCCATCCAGTTATAGACGATAGAGTTAATAGCTCACGGCTATTCAAACTATTAAAAAATGTTATTTAAAATAGTAAAAGAAAAGGCAATGCACCTATAGTTTAGGGATAATTGGGCTCTCCCCATTTCCTGTCAACCTAAAGAGGGATTTAAAATATATATGTTCAAAGGTTTGCACACATTTTCACTATTTACCCTAAGATGACTTTTCAATCTTGTAAATCTTGTAATATTACTGCCAGTTGGAGTTTCCATGTTAGATTGAAGATATTGATAACAGCTTCCTGTCAGAATGTATGTGAAAGCTTTAAATGTGACCACATCCCCCCCCCCCCCCCCCCCACACACACACACACACACACACACACACACACACACACACACACACACACACACACACACACACACACATGAACAGATACAGATGCAGAGAAAACTTTATGCAAAAACTTGATGCTAGTTCTGTGACTGTTAGTTTTACAAAACTAGTTATAGCCTGCCAGCCATAGCCAGCCAGTCAGCCAGCCATATAGCCAGTGAGCCAGCCAGCCAGCCAGTTATCCAGTTATAGACAATAGCCAATGTACAAGCGGTAGTCAATGTAGATTGGCTATTTAAACTATTCAAAAATGTTAAATAAAAAAGGGATAATTAGGGATAATTGGGTTTAGCATGGACGAAAAGAGAGCCCCTAGGCTCAATGTAGCCTCTCTCTCCCCATTTCCTGTGAACCTAAAGACAGCTTTAAAATATATATATTCAAAGGTTTGCACACATTTTCTACTATTTATAGAAAATAGCAGAGTTCTGCACAAAGGGGCACTATAGGCTTCAGAATCATTTAGGGACCCCAGAATCATTTAGGGAGATGTTTGGAGTGAGTGTGGAACTATAGTGGCCCTCTGGAGTGAGTGTGGAACTATAGTGGCCCTCTGGAGTGAGTGTGGAACTATAGTGGCCTTCTGGAGTGAGTGTGGAACTATAGTGGCCTTCTGGAGTGAGTGTGGAACTATAGTGGCCCTCTGGAGTGAGTGTGGAACTATAGTGGCCCTCTGGAGTGAGTGTGGAACTATAGCGGCCCTCTGGAGTGAGTGTGGAACTATAGTGGCCTTCTGGAGTGAGTGTGGAACTATAGTGGCCTTCTGGAGTGAGTGTGGAACTATAGTGGCCCTCTGGAGTGAGTGTGGAACTATAGTGGCCCTCTGGAGTGAGTGTGGAACTATAGCGGCCCTCTGGAGTGAGTGTGGAACTATAGCAGCCCTCTGGAGTGAGTGTGGAACTATAGCGGCCCTCTGGAGTGAGTGTGGAACTATAGCGGCCCTCTGGAGTGAGTGTGGAACTATAGCGGCCCTCTGGAGTGAGTGTGGAACTATAGTGGCCCTCTGGAGTGAGTGTGGAACTATAGTGGCCCTCTGGAGTGAGTGTGGAACTATAGCGGCCCTCTGGAGTGAGTGTGGAACTATAGCGGCCCTCTGGAGTGAGTGTGGAACTATAGCGGCCCTCTGGAGTGAGTGTGGAACTATAGTGGCCCTCTGGAGTGAGTGTGGAACTATAGCGGCCCTCTGGAGTGAGTGTGGAACTATAGTGGCCCTCTGGAGTGAGTGTGGAACTATAGTGGCCCTCTGGAGTGAGTGTGGAACTATAGTGGCCCTCTGGAGTGAGTGTGGAACTATAGTGGCCCTCTGGAGTGAGTGTGGAATATAGTGGCCCTCTGGAGTGTGTTTTATTATTAATTAATTCCTGCCATGAATTAAAAAAAAAAACTACTATATAACATTATTTTATTGAATTGCGATCATACATAAAAACCTTCTGTTAACACTGTTAAGTTCTTTACCAAAAATAGCTGATCTACAAGCTCACAACGCGGACGTCGCGTTGCTTAACCCATTCAGGACGGGGAACCCCTTTTGGTGTTTTCAGCATTATGTTATGCTTTAGCTGTTGAAAAATAACCACTGACAAAGAAACATAGGTTTTTTCAGAAAACTTTCAGGATTTAGAAGGCATTTGTAGAATCGGCCTCAGGTCTAAATGGGTTAAGTAGATTGGCTATATTTTATTTTTATATGTGGGGTAATGATCGATTTTGTCGTCATCTGGGACAATGTGAGCTTCCACCGGGCTGCTGAAGTGCGTGAGTGAGTGGTCCCAGCCTCCAGGACCATGACCCACATTTCTCTGTTCTATTCCTTCCACCTTATTCTCCTTTCCGGGAATCCTTGAGGAGTTCTTTTCAGCTGTGGAGGTAGAAGGTACTGTATATGAACAGAACCCACAGAGCCGGGTCACACTGCTCCAGGCCATGGAGGAGGCTTGTGGCGACGTGAGTGTTGAGGCCTGTCGGGGCTTTATGCGCAACTCGCGGCGTTTCTTCCAACGCTGCTTGGACAGGGAGAACATCACCTCACCTGTGATGTGGACGAGGCCCTCTGGCCCACTGGCCAGACAGGCATGAAGAGTTTGAGCAGGCTGGTTTTTACCGAGTGGGGGTCCCCGGGGGTCCCCGGAACATCCAGCCCACCCCCCCAGGAACGTGCCCAGGGGGGGTCGGCGATGACGAGATGCTGACAGGCTGCTGGGGTCTTCGTTCGGGAGTGGCGGCCCTCGCCTCGTCCTCCGTGTCTTGGTTACGCTATGTCGTGCCCCCAACAAAATCTGAGGCTGGGAAAAAAAGCATTGCTTATTTCGGACCCTGGTCTTGGAATGACCTACAGGAATAAAATGGCGATTGTATTCAGTGTGGGGCAGACGGCCTGTCACAGCCAGATTTGGGAGACCAGTAATAAATACTTAGGCATACACAACTGAACAAGACCAAATTGGATGAGAACTCTCTTCAGGTTAAACCTTGGTCACACAAGGCCCTGTAGCTTTCCCTCAGGACTGTTACCCGTGTTAAAGCCCACAACCAACTGACTATAGTCTGTCCCTGCAGCCTCCCTTAATGTAGGAGTGGATCCTACCACAGGACAGAATCAATTAACAACCTTCCTTCTCATAAACTACTTATACATACTTCCATAAATAATCAATTGTGTAAAAGTAACCTAAACAGAGTTGATGGCATGAAGAGTCATCATGGAAAAGGAGTGTCAAGGGTTTAGCATTTTGTGAGTGAGGTTTTCAGTTTTATATTAAAAAGATGATAATCTTCACGGCATTGTCTTTTTTCAAAATATTGATTATATTGATAATTAATCAATCAAGGGTTGATATGATGATGAGCTGACTACGCATGCACGCACACACGCACGCACACATGCTGCAAGAACGGGTCATTAGTGCAAAATGTATGTAAATAGAGGCAGGCTACAATATTAAATATTACATTTAGAAAATTATGTTTTGATTGATGACAGGTGTAGTGGTGTACTTAGTGTTTACTGCAAGTTGAGTTTCCATGTCAGATTGAAGATATTGATAACGGCTTCCTGTCAGAAGGTATGTGAAAACTTTAAATGTGACCACACACACACACACACACACACACACACACACACACACACACACACACACACACACACACACACACAGATTAACAGATAAACATGTATAGAGGAAACTTGATGCGTCGACAGCATATTCTTACAGATATAAGGGACGACTCGTCTACTTGTGTGACAGTTAGTTCAGACTCCAATCAGTCTCAGCCAGCCCGTCCGTCAGCCAGCCAGCCAGCCAGCCAGCCAGCCAGCCAGCCAGCCAGCCAGCCAGCCAGCCAGCCAGCCCGTCCGTCCGTCCGTCCGTCCGTCCGTCCGTCCGTCCGTCCGTCCGTCAGCCAGCCAGCCAGCCAGCCAGCCAGCCGGCCGGCCAGCCAGCCAGCCGGCCGGCCAGCCGGCCATTCGGCCAGCCAGACGATTTGTTTGTCAGCCAGCCAGTTTGTTCATCAGTCAGTCAGTCAGTCAGTCAGTCAGTTTATAGTCAGTCAGTCAGTCTCAGTCAGTTTATAGTCAGTCAGTCAGTTTATAGTCAGTCAGTCAGTTTATAGTCAGTCAGTCAGTCAGTCAGTAAGTATATAGTCAGTCAGTCAGTCAGTTTATAGTCAGTCAGTCAGTCAGTTTATAGTCAGTCAGTCAGTCAGTTTATAGTCAGTCAGTCAGTCAGTCAGTATATAGTCAGTCAGTCAGTCAGTCAGTCAGTCAGTCAGTCAGTCAGTTTATAGTCAGTCGGTCAGTCAGTCAGTCAGTTTATAGTCAGTCAATCAATACGTTTATAGTCAGTCAGTCAGTCTATAGTCAGTCAGTCACTCAGTCAGTCAGTTTATAGTCAGTCAGTCACTCAGTCAGTCAGCCAGCCAGCTGGCCAGCCGGCCATTCGGCCAGCCAGACGATTTGTTTGTCAGCCAGCCAGTTTGTTCATCAGTCAGTCAGTCAGTTTATAGTCAGTCAGTCAGTCAGTCAGTCAATCAGTCAGTCCAGACTCCTGTGAATCCGTTCGAGACTCCTGTGAATCCGGTCCAGACTCCTGTGAATCCGGTCCAGACTACTGTGAATCCGGTCCAGACTCCAATGGGACTGACAGGAATGGGTGGAATCCTGATGCTGTTCCTCTTGTTGTGGCGTGCAGGTAGGATTGTATTTTAATGATTGTTGGTTTTAAATGATTGATGATGCTCTTTTTATCACTCTGTGGTTTGTGTTTTTTGGTCAAAATTCTTTGACTTGTTGTTCCATTCTGACCTGAGCTGTCAGGTTGTCCACAACCTGCTCACAGACCAATAATGACCTGGCATTAGAAATGCACTATTATGCAATGTGGCCCTCTGGAGCATAGACTGTAAAAAATATGGACAAAGCGTTCCCCGGGTCTAACATGAACGTAAAATGAAGCCTGTAATAATATGCTAATTCCTGATGTAAGTCGCCATCTTTTGGTACCAGCTGGCCATTGGCTGGCTCCTTCTTCTCCGTTGGTTTTTATTTTGACTCGAGTGGGAGGAGAAGACTCTTGAGTGGGAGGGGAATCCCGATCATAGACTGTAACGGTAGCCACGCCCCTCAGAACATACGCGACTTTATGGTCATTTTTTTAATTAATGGGACCATAATTTTCCAAAAAGAATATTATGACATTAGAAATGAGACTTTAAACTAGTGACTGGAAGAAGAAAGTATTCATGACCATGTGTATTAAGGTAATACAGTCTAGGTGAAGTTGGGCCAAAATACATGGGCCTCTATGGAGCTATGGGGCTTTTTGGGTCCAGTCCAGCGCCACAACAGGCCATTATATGAACTACCGATTTCAAATGAGGCTTCACGAAATATCTGGCTGACTGCCCCCCTGCTCTGGAGTGAGTGTGGAACTATAGTGGCCCTCTGGAGTGAGTGTGGAACTATAGTGGCCCTCTGGAGTGAGTGTGGAACTATAGTGGCCCTCTGGAGTGAGTGTGGAACTATAGTGGCCCTCTGGAGTGAGTGGAACTATAGTGACCCCCTGGAGTGAGTGTGGAACTATAGTGGCCCTCTGGACTGAAAATACGTGACTAAATTTGACTGAGGGACTGCCATTGGATTTTCGTTTTTTTTTTTGGTTGTTCAGTTTGACCCACCAGTTTTGGAGATATGGCTTATAGAGTAATGTCTTGCAGAAAACAGCAAGTTGAGAAAACAGGTTTGAAAGGTTTAAAACCTAGCTATACATGTTTAAGCATTTATTTCATATTTACATGTCAATTAAGACATGCTCTAGTAGTATACGAGTCTGCCTGTGCTATTAACTCATTTTTGGAAAAATAAAATAAAAAGTGACCCTCTGGAGTGAGTGTTAAAATATAGTGGCCCTTTTGGAGTGAGTGTGGAAATAGCGTGTCACACCCCATCTCTCTCCCCATTTCCTGTCAACCTACTGTCCTGTCAATAAATGCATAAACAAGCCCCAAAAAACTAGTTTAGTGTTATCTCTGGTTATATTGCTGCTGATGGAACTAGTGCAGGGCTGGGCAACCTCAGACACGGTGACACTGGCACAGGGAGGGGGATCACTGGCACACTGGCATACTGTATATATGTGAAAAGAGAGGATTTTCTTATTTTAGAATTGAATATAAAACTAAAATGCAGTCAATTAAATGTAAGTTCATCACATCTGTATGTAGATTACATCCTGCACATAATTATACATTCAATTGCTCTGAGTTTGATCAATACATCCTGATGTGGAAAGAAATAAATAAATAAAGAAAGGTTATGTCCTGTATCTGGACAATCAAAATATGTTGGATATTTTCTATGTTGATGTGATTTCATAAACTTATCAAGGAAATAAAAACATGACGCTTCATGTCAAAAAGGTTGCCGACCCCGGGTTCCAGAGAGAGAGAGAGAGAGAGAGAGAGAGAGGGAAAGACAGACAGAGGCAGGCAATTTTATTTAAAAAAAAGATAACATTCACGGCATTCTTTTTTTTTTCCAAAACACATTGATTTTATTGGTAATTAATAAATAATAATACATATATATTTTAAAGAGGGGAGGGGCTGTTTTCAGTGTGTTGATTAAGGGGCGTGGCCCAAAATGAATTGCAATCGTAATCGTTCAAGGTTATAATGTGAAGTGAGGTGCGCTAATATATTAAAGTCTAACTCATGTTGATTAGGTGATGTAATGTTGATGTAAAACAAACGGTGCCAGCACAAACATTAAACGCCATTAAACCATAAAGAGACAATATGACGTGAATGACACATTATGACGTAAATGTTCCCTTCATTGTCGTTTGCGTTTACAAAACAAACATTGAACTAAAGACAAACATTAAACCTGTGTATAGGAGGGGCTAGCGTCCCTCAAAAATAGATTATTATATAAATCGTGGATCATGGTCAATTCAGTGGTTGAAAGATGAGTACCATTAACATCCTAATTCCTATATAAGGCAAAAATGACGCAAAAATAACGTTTTTAGGTCAAGGAGTGTTTTTTATATGTAATGCTTGGAGTGGATTCAGAATCATGAATAACCCCTATAGTTTCACACGTCACATGCTACTTAAAGCATAATTTGAATTAGAATGTATTTATTTTTGGTACCCAACTTTCAGCAACTGAATTGACCATTATCCACAAATTATATAATAATCCATTTTGAATATGTTATTTGGATGACCCTAAAGATCATAAAACACCTTTAACCAGTACTATGTGCAGCAGACAGCAGTATTGTGTGCTGATGTCAGTTCAAAGACATGAGACCTCCAGTAATGCTGGAACTATATGGAGCAGGTTTGGTGTGTGTGTGTGTGTGTGTGTGTGTGTGTGTGTGTGTGTGTGTGTGTGTGTGTGTGTGTGTGTGTGTGTGTGTGTGTGTGTGTGTGTGTGTGTGTGTGTGTGTGTGTGTGTGTGTGTGCATGCGCTCACCACCATAGCAACCCTTCAAACTCTTCCTCTGTGGTTATTTGGCTATGCCTGCATGCATTTTACCACACTGACACCCCCCTCCCCCCTTTCCATTTAGTGTGCAACTTCTTTTGACACACACTTTTTCACATCTTTTGTTGTTGAAAATGATTAGATGTGAGCTTAAACATGTATAATATATAATATAGTATAGTATGTATAGTTGTATAGTATGTATAGTTTACATATATAGTTTCATGATATGTATACTCCACTGTTACGTTCTTAGCTTATGCATGTTTCATGATAACTACTTTTTTATATATGTGATGTATGCTATGCTTTTTCTTATTGCTTAATGTAAGTCGCTCTGGATTAAGAGCGTCTGCTAAATGCCTAAATGGTAAATTGTAATTGTAGCTTAATGTGGAGTGCATGTGGAACTATAGTGGCCCTCTGGAGTGAGTGTGGAACTATATAGTGGCCCTCTGGAGTGAGTGTGGAACTATAGTGGCCCTCTGGAGTGAGTGTGGAACTATATAGTGGCCCTCTGGAGTGAGTGTGGAACTATAGTGGCCCTCTGGAGTGAGTGTGGAACTATAGTCGCTCTCTTGAGTGCATGTGGATTGTGGAACTATACCGATTCACAGAGGGGTGCTCTGGGCGTGGCCATTACTGAGGTGTTCCATGGAGCAGGTGCTCCGTAGGCCAGGTGTAGCTAATCAGTGCTGTTGCGCTTAATGGTACACCTCAGTAATGGCCGCACCCAGGAAACCCTCTGTGAATCGGTCTATAGTGGCCCTCTGGAGTGAGTGTGGACCTATGTGGAACTATAGTGTCCCTCTGGAGTGAGTGTGGAAATATAGTGGCCCTCTGGAGTGAGTGTGGAAATATATAGTGGCCCTCTGGAGTGAGTGTGGAAATATATAGTGACCCTCTGGAGTGAGTGTGAAAATATATTGGCCGTCAGGCTGGATTACCGGCCTCTGTGCATGGACCGCTCAGCCACGGCCCGGGACACACTGCTGATTATTGACAGCAAATGTACTCTAGTCTTAGTCGCAGTAACTTAAACCATTCTGACCTGAGATCAGATTCTAAAAATGACTTCTACATCCTGACAGTTTTTTGAAAAAGCTGTTTCGATTAAAAAGAAATAGCAGACCTATACAAGCTCGTATAGCGCGCCACTCGGTGGTGCGCTATGAGCTTGTAGATCTGCTATTCTTAAATAGCTAAAGCATGACATGATGCTAACACCAAAAGGGGTTCCCGCCAAAAATGGGTTGTGTTTGTGGGAGAGAGATTGCACTGAACCCCCTGGCAGACATACGCACACGCTATTGACCTATGCCTTCATCTTGTGCAACGGCACAATTTCAATTGACTTAAAACTTGAATTAAACTTTAAGCAACAGCATTGTGTTGTTGCTACAAGCACAACTGCATTAGATAAATTGCACCTTTCTAAACGAATCTTATTGTATACATATATAGGCTATATATATATATATCCATATGTAACCAGGTAGACCTGTTACTATGGCAACATCAGCCAGGTGCTCCTTGTTTCAAATTAAGGGTGGGGTTTATTGGCAGACAGGTTTAAACGCGCTGGGCTGCTTTCATTCAGGGGATCCCCTAGCTTGCTGTAAGGTTGACGTATCTGAGGAGGACAAGAGTTTGAAGGCATGGCGTTTCCTAAATGTATCAGCACACTGGCTGCCTGGTGAATTAGTATAGAAATGCCCTTATTCCATGCTGCTGTGCTCCTCCTCCGGTACGCCAGCCAAGTGTATGGTACAGTAGGCTATAGTATGTCTTGGTGGTTTATATGATGTTGACTTTTAATATCAGTATTTTAAAAGAACTAACTATGTGTACAAAACGAAAAGAGAATAAAATGTCCTTGTTTGAATATGTCTTATTTCCATGCTCAACCTTGGTCACACAAACCTGTGCTTTCTATTGTTAAAGAGGACCCTCTAGAAAAAGGTGGCGTAGTTTAGTAGGCATTAAGTATATTTTATTATTATTCCCTCAAAAGTGCCCCCTGCTACACATAGTTTTGGAGCCAGAAGGGAGAAGAGTCTGGGACGTGTGGAGCGTTGTCCCGGCGTTTTTAGTGAAGGTACCTCCAGCTTCCCTGCGTTGGCTGATCGGAGTGCGCGGGAGGGTTTGTATAGGGTTCGATCATACTTGTGAGATATGGTTGCTTTGAATGCCAGCATCAGAGTTTTGTATTCTGTGCGGGCAGCGACCGGGAGCCAATGGAGGGATCGGAGAAGGGGGGAGACGTGTGAGAACTTTGGCTGGTTGAAGACCAAGCGAGCTGCGGCATTTTAGATCAGTGTGAGAGGCTTAAGTGCACATGCCAGTAGGCCAGTAAGGAGGGAGTTACAATAGTCAAGTTTTGACAAGACTGTTGTCTGGATAGGAGCTGGGCTGACTCCTGGGTGAGGAACGGTCTAATTCGTCGTATGTTATAGATTGTAAACCTACAGGATCGAGTGACTGTTGTGATGTGTGTTTTGAACGAGAGCTGACTCTCCAGGACAATACCAAGGTTCCTGGTTGTCGGGACAGACGTTACCAGGGCGTTGTCTACGGAGATAGTTGGCTCCCGCATAGGGCAGGACTTAGTTGGGAAGAACAGAAGCTCAGTCTTGTCTGGGTTCAGCTTGAGGTGGTTGGAAGACAACCACTGTGAGGTGTCAGCCAGGCATGCAGTGATGTGCTCTTCCACCTGGGTGGCAGAGGGGGGGAAGGATAGAAACAGTTGTGTGTGACTCATCGGCATAGCAGTGATAGGATATATTGTGAGCAGAGAAAGCCAAGGGATTTAGTGTACATGTGAGAAAAGGAGGGGACCAAGTACAGATCCCTGTGGGACCCCAGTTTGGGACCCCAGTTTGGAGGTTACGGGGGGATGATGGCAAACCTTTCCAAGAAACCTGGTAGGTCCGGTCAGAGAGGTAGGAGGAGAACCACTTCAGCACCGTCCCGCCGACGGTGCCCATAGTTCAATCATTTATACTAAGTGTGATAAGCATCAGTATTATAATGTAAAACTTTACTTATCCAGCTTTTTCGATCACATCTGGATTGAAGGGCAGCAGACTGGCCAGCTGATCCAGTTCTGCATTGAGATGGTTCCTGTGCTGTTTGGATGGATTGGCCATCACAGTGAATGCCATAGGCTATCTGGGGTGGAGGGAGGCGGAGAAAGACAGAGGGAGAGATGAAGAGGCAGCAAGACAAGACATATTAGCATATTATGCTTTGGCCCTATCTTGGCCAGGTCATACTGGCAAAAGAGGTTTCATGCACAATTCCTACATATTAATTGCACCTTTTAACCCTTGGGGCAGATTTGAACATTGCTCCTCTACAATGGTGACAAACAATCACTAAAGAACCATTATTAGCATTATTACAGTGTTAAAAGGAGAAAACAAAAACATTGAATCTGAGAGAAGCGTATTGGTATCTGAATGCATGCTGTGATTCCACATGTATTGATTTCACATGTACACAACCTGACAAATCAACCAATCATGTACAATTGAGGCTTGTGACTTGTGTCACATGCCAATCACTCTCTGCTCTGTCATTCTTGTACCTCTGCTGTACTAAAACATGATAAAGCTGCAATCTAAAAGGGGATATCTCCCTCTCTCCACCCCTGGGCTCAAATCACATGCTACTTAAATCAGAATTACATTTTGAGAATTGTGGCTATTTTTGAAATGTGTCACAGTGTTGTCCTACATTGCAACTTTTAAAAAACAACAACAAAAGTCCATGAGTCGTTACAATTACAGGCCTACACAAGGTCAACTAACCTTTGTCTAAAATGTCTATGAAATAAATTGCATAATTTGCAGTCAGTTGCTGTAAAGGGGCCTAAATAATAATCATTGTGTATTTCATAACCCGTTGTCATGCTGGGTGATACTGTAACTATAAATGCAAATAATCTGGAGTATATGCTTGCAACAAAGAAAAGAGGGAGAGAGCATGGAAGAGATAATGGCATGCAGTTAAACGTACAAACAGGGAAAGAATAAAATAAAATACCCAATAGAAATAAAATAGAAGCAGAGCCACTCAAACTAACCTCTTGCTGGCAGCTCCTTGCAAACGCACTGTGGTGACGTGGTCAAGAAACAGTTGTGAAGTCTTCTGTGATGTTTGGGTAAATGCACATTCCTGCTTAACTTTACAATAGCCAATCTCCTGCTGGGTGAGAGTTGACACACCCACTCTCCTGGCTGTTGAGTAGAAGAAGCCCCCTGGACAATACCCCAATCCAACCCTTGATGCTGAGTGCAAAGCAGGCAGAGAGGCATTCCATGTTATTTTCTATATGTCCCCTTGTTGTATTTTTTTATAGGCTATTGTGCTAAAGAAATCAAAACAAATATTGTATTAAGTGTAAATGTATAGATTTAAAATGAGAATTGCCAAAGGTTCTTCAAGCACAGTTTTTGACCAGTGGGGGGTCTAGTTAGCCCTGCTCCCAGGCATGTGTGTGTGTGTGTGTGTGTGTGTGTGTGTGTGTGTGTGTGTGTGTGTGTGTGTGCGTGTGCGAGTGCATGACGCGACTTGGCTTGTTGTAGCGCCACCATCAGGCTGTTGAAAACTGTCAAGTGGCATTTCTTCCTCAGCCTAGTGGGAATATGCGTGGACAGTTTCATCGCAATCGGACGCTGCGTTGAGGAGTTGTGGCGATTTGTACAAAGCGGGCTACTCCTGAAAACTGTAGGAGCCAATCGTGGCCAATCAGGATGGAATATGAGAAATCAAACAAACCTGTCTTGATCACATGACTATGGAGATCATGTGTACCGATTTGCGTGAAATTTGGATAAAATGTGAAGGAGTAATAATAGAAAATGTGTTTTACATATGTGGGCCTCCTGGTGGCGCTATAAAGAGCAGATGTGAAAAATTCCAGGCAAACGTTTTTCCTTGGCCTCTAGGGAGTTGGCATACAAAGTTATCCACAGATCCGTGCAGTTAGAGGTAAAAACACTTTTGGGCCAGTTATAGCGCCACCTTGAGGCTGAGTTGAAATTGTTCATGTGGCATTTCGTCCTCGGCCTAGTGGGAATGTGGGTGCACAATTTCACGGAAATCACGCGATGTGTTCATGATTTGCAGCATTTGGTTTGAAACTGAGCACTCCTGTGAATTTTGGAAGCCAATCTTAACCAATCAGGATGGAGTCTGAGAAATCTGAAAGACCGGTTTTGTTGAATGGCTCTAGAGAGACTGTGTACCAATTTGCGTGATGTTTGGACAAAATCTGTAGGTGTACTGTGCAAAAACTTGTTTTGCACAAAGCGGCCTCCTGGTGGCGCTATAACAGGCCGTTCTGGAAAGTTTGGGGTAGAGGTTCATGGTTGGCATCCAGGGAGTGTGTGTGCAAAATTTGGCATCGACCGGGTTAACGGTGGCCGAGATTAGCTGCTCACGGACGGACGGACGGACGGACACACGGACGGACTGACGGACGGACACACGGACGGACGGACACACGGACGGACGGAGTGCAAAACATACTCTCCCCCATGCCTTCGGCTGGTGGAGACAATTAGCAAAACAGCTAACACTGCAGCTAAAACACACGAAAAGCTCTACAGAGTACGAACAGCAACCGAGTAGAGAGAAACTGTACTTGCCTGGCGTTTCTATGGGAAGAGCTGGCGAAGAGTGGAGGGAAGGCAGGGTTCTTGAAGACTCTGGTGATCATGGTAGAATGGAAACAGGTGTGCAGTGCCACACCCAGGCAGCTCGTCAGAGGGGGAGGGGAACACAGAGGTGGACCTGACTAGGTGGAAGAGTGGTGATGGTGCAGTGGGTTGTGCCCAGGAACACCAGAAGTGGAAGGTTGGGGTGGAGTGTTCGAACCTGGGTTTCGAAACCGTAACAATAGGTGGCCTTTGAGAGCGGTTTTGAAGGAGTCAAGGGATTCACATGTCTTAATGACTGTTGGTAGGGCGTTCCACATTTGGTGGCATAGGAGCGAAAATATTTTAGTCCCTTGTTTGTGCCGAATCTGGGTTGTACATGGTTTGTTGCACTCCCTCTGGTGTTGTGGGTGTGGACCAAGGGTGCAGGAGGAGCGAAACATGATCATAGAGACCTAGATGGGGGTACACCTGGGCTCATGGGCTATGTTGGTATAAACCTGATCAAGTATATTGCTCCCTCTGGCAGCACATTTCACATTACGATGGAAAGAGTGTCTTTAAGTCAGCTTGATCAGACCAGAACCGCCACAAAGACTCCACATTTGGGCAGAAAAGGGACGCAGACATAATGGGTGGGGCATCCATTTCCAACTTGCATCGTTCCAAGTAGGCCAGTGCCCAACGGGCACCGCTGTAGTGTCTATAAAGACTGACTGGCGTCCATTCATTTGTTTAAGCAGTGCAGGTTTAGTCAGTGTACTGAGGTTTTTTCATGTCTCTTTGGTGTCATGTAGTCTGTGACACAAACTTAGCATCCACATTATGAAATCCTTTGAGAAATGAACAAAAGTTGACCAGTTAGACACTGCTCAGAGAACTTTTCCTGCAGGCTGAGCAGAGTTCTTTTAAAAGTTGAGAATAGTTTAACCTTTTTTCAGAAATGTGATCTGTCCAATCAGGATTTAGTGTCTCTCTGTGGCGCGCTGTGAGCCTCCGTCACAGAAGCACACTACCACCACCAGGCCAGCCTTCAACCTGAATGACCTAATATTCACCATCCAGTTGTCTTAAAGGCATTCATTAATATATCTCAATTAATAAGTGAGCTCTGTTCCAGCTGCAGCAGTGTGAGGCCCAGTCAGGTGAAAAGTAAAAATCACCAAATAATTCATAATTGGTATAACTTTTTTCTATATCAATGCATTGCTGAATTGAAATAGAATTAGTTTGTTCTTGTTTCACAGCCTGTGCTTGTATAGAGCTTGATGATTGGTTACTTTTAAATGGCTGTACAAAAGTATAGAAGTCACACCCGTGTGAAGTGAGGGGCGCTCTCATCATCGTGCATCATCATGACGTAAAATAGACTATTATAGTCCTGTGTGACTACCAGAGGCCTCATTTCACTATTATAGTCCTGTGTGGCTACCAGAGGCCTCATTTCACTATTATAGTCCTGTGTGACTACCAGAGGCCTCATTTCACTATTATAGTCCTGTGTGACTACCAGAGGTCTCATTTCACTATTATAGTCCTGTGTGACTACCAGAGGCCTCATTTCACTATTATAGTCCTGTGTGACTACCAGAGGCCTCATTTCACTATTATAGTCCTAGGGAGAGAGTATAGTACAGACATACACACAAAGCCACACATTAGCAGTGCTCAAAAAAAGTGAAAATTGCTGATGGATCACATTGTAACATGAGCTATTTTTGACAATAATATAATAAATGTCATGCATGCCTATAATGACAAGCCCCCCAAAAGGGACACCAGGAAGTGGGTAATAAGGGTTAGCGTTAGGAACAGGGTTAGTAATGGGTTAGGGTTAGGGACAGGGTTAGTAATGGGGCGAGTCGGACCAACATGGCGTCTGAATACTGGCGCTGACCCAGTGTACACTGGGCTTACTGGTGAATGGTGATGTGTTGGGTTTTCCAACTGACGCGTTGATAAGCATTTCCTGTCAGAGTGTCAGTAAGAGCAGCGTGACGTCACAGAGAAACCACATGACTGATGAAGAGAACATGATAAAACACGAAGTGCTGACCCCAAAGAGACCAGACCACACTGCTTCTTGTTGACTGAATGCC
Source organism: Protomyctophum parallelum (assembly GCF_964188405.1). Lineage (NCBI taxonomy): Eukaryota > Metazoa > Chordata > Actinopteri > Myctophiformes > Myctophidae > Protomyctophum > Protomyctophum parallelum. The sequence goes on along the minus strand of NC_139698.1, from coordinate 185,781 downwards.
CATTTAAAGACTAAAGTCTGATTGAACGTCCATGTATCTGTTTTGACAGCTAGAAACAGATATGAATTTTTACCAAATATTGTTGCTGTTCACCCTTTTCTGGACCTCAGGTAGGACTCTGTTTTAACTTGTTGATTGTTTCAATGCGTTGATTGATTACTAAACTCATCACCTTTAAATCACTCAATGGTTTTTGGCTAAAATGCATACCTCTGACTTGCTTTTACATTGTGAATCCTTTAGAAGTGTCCTGTCATCAAGGACTAGTTTGAACACATTCCTGTATATGTACTGGGAAATATATAGGTTTATTCCTGTCAGGGTCGTAGTCTAGATGTGTTCATGTTAAAAAATCTCACCAGGTTTGGTGAGTCCCATGTTTTGACATAAAGTACAGTACAAAATTGTCTCACGCAATAAAGTATTATATACTACAGACGAACCAGATTGTTAGCCTTGACCTTTTTCTCATTTATAAATTCCAAATGACACAATAATTTTTCAACATATAAAGTTCATATTCTTAGGGATTTGTGATGTAACAAGCAGAGCGGCCAGTCTACGCGGCCTGCAGGCAGCAGCACAAGTCATGTTTATACTTAGTCGTAAGACAGTGTCACGCGACGAACGTAGCAGATCTACAAGCCCACATGTCATGGATTTGTTGTGTTTTGTTGTGAATTTGTTTGAATTTTGTTGTGAATTTGTTGTGAATCAACAATCAAGTTTTTATTTGCCAGTAACTTGTACTTGTAGGAGCAGTGTAATGCTATTGTTCCGCAAATTGTGCTACAATATTATATTAAAGCAGACAAACACACATTATAATGTTCTTATTTTGATCATAAGACCCAATTACTGAAAGTCAGTCGGGGTGCATACTTAGTTTAGACTAGTTATTGGTTAGACATGGATTAAGGTTAGGTTTAGGTGTGCTGCCCCGTGGAAGGTTAGGGTTAGGGTGAGGCTTTGAGATAGGTTGTATAGTCGACAATATGTCATATTAGGAGTCCTACTAACTAAACCATACATGGTAAATGGCGTCCCGGGGGCCACATGCGGCCCCCACCTTCACTTAATGCGGCCCGCAGGTTAATAGCAGAATACTCCTATATTATTGATTTCAGCTAATTACTACAATTCAAATGCTATTGTCTTTTTTAAATGAAAAGGTTACTTTTCAGGATTCCAATTCAGAAATAGCAAAAATAAATGAATAAATCAGGATTTCAATTAAAATATAGCAAACATAGCTGATCTACAAGCTCAAAATGCATTATCAGTTCCTCCAGATCTGCCATGTCCGCCGCGTCACGCCGTTGACAAAGCATAAACTGCTGCCTGTCTGTCTGTCTGTCTGTCTGTCTGTCTGTCTGTCTGTCTGTCTGTCTGTCTGTCTGTCTGTCTGTCTGTCTGTCTGTCTGTCTGTCTGTCTGTCTGTCTGTCTGTCTGTCTGTCTGTCTGTCTGCCTGTCTGTCTGTCAGAATGCTGAAGCACTGAGCAAGGGCAGTATGTCGAAATGGCAGTATGTCGAAATGGCAGTATGTCGAAATGGCAGTATGTCGAAATGGCAGTATGTCGAAATGGCAGTATGTCGAAATGGCGGTATGTCGAAATGGCAGTATGTCGAAATGCCGGCATGTGACCCTGAGAAAACACTGTTACGCCTTTTGTCTTCGTCATTTTTTTCCCCAACTTGACTACAGGAGCAGTGGTCTCAAAAACCTGCTAGAAAAAGACTCGCTCACTATATAAAAAATGAAGGAAAACTCTAACAGACCGAGAAATATATTTTATTTTAACATAAAAGTACATTAAAAGTAGCAAACATTTTGGTCCTAAGACCTTCATCAGTGCTATAATATACCGGTAGTCTTTTTCTGTCAAGTTTTCCTGCCTGTCAGAATTACCTCTACTTTTAATCATTTGACGGAAACAAAGAACACATGTGAGAAACGCATCAGAAAAGATAAGAGAAAAATGCCGGTGCGAGATCATGTTAGATGTGTGAAAAGTGACAATACTATTGACAATATCCTTAGCCACTGAAGAGGCAGGACTCAGCAGCCAGGTGGACACCACAGGTGGGTCTGGCATGGGACGTGCACACATAGACATCAAAGGGGGCTTCAGCCCCTGCCCTTTTGCCCGTCTGTAAAATAACTGCCCTTTCTGTGGTGAAAGAAATGCAAAATGCAACTCCTTTCCTTTCCAACATGCTGGAAGGCAGCGCATTCAGGAGAATTGCTTTTCTTTTATACCAAGTCTCCTGAACTTGAACATATTTGTTTCGAAATCCACTAGCTAAAGAGTGCTGGGTTGTGCCCCCAAAAAAGCTGATCTACAAGCTCTCAACGCGTTGTGAGCTTGTAGATCTGCTATTTTCGCTGTTTTTGTCCAAAAGTGCCCTCTTACGGGATTTGAGCCCCTGCCCCTCTAACACTCTCTGCATGTCCCTGGGGTATGCAGGAAGCATGTTCATGACGTCTAGATATTAGATCTATAGGACATTTATTATGATATCTCTGCTGTCGGGGAGAAACCAACTCCAAAATGTTCATTAAAAAAACTATTTTAGATAATGCACACTGCCTCATCAAAATTGATATTGTGACTTTATATATCGTCAATTGCTATTCCCGACAGTGACGATAGATACATTATTTGGTAACACTTTACAATAATATGGCCACAAATCATTAGCAGTCATTAGCATGACTCATTAAAGGGGCATTTCAAACACGTAAGACGCTCGATTCATACTTTGATTTTATCAGACACGCCCCCTCAATTACAAACACTAATTGTAATTTCAAACTCAAATTTGAATACCATGATGGATTCATCTAAAACATCCGTCCTTGGTTCAGGTGACTGAATACTGTAACACGTCTGCAGGGGCCATGCATTTTCTTTCTATAAATAAATAAAAAGGTATAATTGCAAAAAACACAGCCCCTCATGAACTAGAATTAGAGGGACAATTAATTGTTGTTTTTATCTTGTTTGAAGTAATAAGGATAAAATGCACATCAAATATCAAAATATTGAATGAATCATTAACAGGTTAAATACTGTCTGGGGTAGACCTATGTTTGAAAGTGAAATATCCCTTTAAACATCCTGCAGTGTTCACTTTTCTCTCATGCCAATTAATGAAGCCAATTGAATTGAATTTAATTGAATTGAATTGAATTGTGCACGCATGCACGAGCGCACGCATTTGTAAAATACAAATAAAACGTCTCATTCATTTAAAAATCGATGCATCGTTGCATCGATTTCATTAACACAAGTCGATTCAAATTAGAATTAGAATGAAAGAAAATATATATTTTCAATTGTTTTCCCCATATCATATTTTTTGCTCTGTGTGCGTGTGTAGCCTACATAATTCAAACTGTAGGATTGGTAATTGTGACGGACAGAAGTCATTCCTTCCCTTTGCAAAGCGTACCGGAGCGCACTCGCCTATTAGTTTGCATTGCATTCAGAACGCGCCCTTAATTAAGAACCTAACTGCATCTGCATCTGTGTGTGGCTCTCAGCGGTGTCCCACTATTAGCGACTTTAAGCAACGACGGATACGGCAGTCGGCTACGGCAACCGGAAATGGATCAGTGCTCGATACATAAACCTGCTCTCCGTCGCAGCCCTTTCTACTACGGGAGAACCTACACTTACACGTAGTGTCTACAACGACATGTGTCATAACCATGTTTATTGAAATTATAGCTGTCATACATTTACACCGATTGCTCCATCACCTCTCTTATGCTGTGTCCATATTGACTGGCTGAATGGCTGATGTTGAACTGCACTGTGGCAGAGAAGTAACAGATAGAAGCGCGCAAACTTCATCCCCAGACTGGCTGCTGTACTGCCACTAGTGTTAATGTTATATTTTGTATTGTGTTCTCGGCTGCGCTGTGTGCCAATTATGCCCCCTCAGACCCTCTCCTGTTGACTGTGTTCTCTTTTCTGGTCTGACAGTGCAGGCACACTTGCGTGTGTGTGCCTGCACTGTTTAGTATTTACTATTACATTTTTATGTTTTGATAATCAGCGCTTTTCCATATAGATACAGTGTGCCATATTGGAGAGGCCACTGTGTGCAGTGCCCCCCCCCCCCCCCTGTTCTGTAGAACACTGTTGTTATGCAGAGTTGTGGTGATTAGACTCCATTAAAGCTATCATCTGTAGAGAAGCTCCTCTGGTTGTGGAACAGTCAAGGTTGAAGCTCTGCTTCTCAAGGCTCTACCTGGGTCATAGACTGTAAAAAAAAATATGGACAAAGCGTTCTCCGGGTCTGATATGGACGTAAGATGAAGCCAGTCAGTCCTTGAATTGTAAATCGCCATCTTTGTAGATCCGTTTGGCCCATTGGCTGGCCCAGACAACGAGGAGGATCTTCCCCCCTTCTTCTTTGTTGGTTTTTATTTTGACTTGAACGGGGGTGGCTCCCGATCATGGACTGTAACGGTAGCCACGCCCCTCAGAACATACGCAACTTTATGGTCATTTATTTAATAAATGGGACCATAATTTTCCAAAAATAATATTATGACATGAGAAATGAGACGTTAAACTAGTGACTGGAAGCAGAAAGTATTCATGTTTATTAAGGTAATACAGTCTAGGTGAAGTTGGGCCCAAATATATGGAGATATGGGTTTTTTGGGCCCAATGACAGCGCCATATGAACTTTCTGGAAGTCCCGATTTCCTTAGTGGCTTCACAAAATATCTGTCTGACTGCCCCCCTGACCTGGGTACATATACTGTATGTGTCATGCAACCCATTCTGGATGGGAACCCCTTTTGGTGAATTAAGCATTATGTTATTCTTTAGCTGTTGAAAAATAGCAGATCTACAAGCTCATAGCACGGCACCGAGTGCCGCACTACGAGCTTGTAGATCTGCTATTTTCTTTTAATCGTGAAAATGTGGCGCAAATCTTTGAATATATATATTCTTTCAGAATGAACGTTTTTTTTAACTCAAATCTTTGCTTCTGGGGGGAGGGGGGGGGGTCCCTGGAACAACATATTTTCAGATGGGGGTCGGCGGCCAGTTACATATATTTTTGGGGGTCCTTGACATGAAAATGGGTCTTTCAGAAAAATGTCAGGATGTCAATGTCAAGGCATTTGTAGAATCGTCCTCAGGTCTAAATGCGTTAAGCATTATGTTATTATTTAGCTGTTGAAAAATAGCAGATCTACAAGCTCGCTGAATATATTCTTTCAGAGCCAATGTTCTTTAACTCAAATCTTTGCTTTCGCTGGAACAACATATTTTCAGATGGGTGTCCGCTCCGCAGCCAAATACAGATAATTCTGGGGGTCCTTGACATGAAAAAGGTTGCACCACTGACATAGAAACACTTTTCAGAAAACTGTCATGATTTAGAAGATATTTTGACGAATCGAGCTCAGGTCTAAATGGGTTAAAATAGCCAGGGTCCACTTACTGAAATTAATTAATAGTTACCGTCCGTATGCAATAAAGAGGTTTTCTTCTTTTTAGCCTGTGACCCAAAAATAAAAATATGATGTCTCCCCTCCCCGACACCCAAACTATAGCCTAGTTAAAATAGCCGATCTACAAGCTCACAACATGTGGCTTCGCGCCGCATTGTGAGCTTGTAGATTGGCTATTTTCATTACTACCTAAACACTACATTTATGGATTTTTTTTTATTTTCTTTCTTTGATTTATTCATGACATTACTTTAAAAAAAAAATGTTTTTAATTCATGAAACTTTTTGCTTTTTTGAG